>NW_019174258.1:18993985-19189006 GCF_002260705.1 Seriola dumerili
ATTTATAATAGGAATTCGAATATTAATAATAATTTTATAATAATAACCAAATAATACATACAACCGTTACTCCTCTTTAATAATGCAACATACACTTATATCTTAACATATTTCTCACAGTATACTTTTCATATATATTACAAATAGACGGAAAACTTATCCTCATAGTGTTCTGTGTATAATGAGGGGATCACACCTTAATGTGAAAGCTTTGCACCAGCTATTCAGCAGAATTCAGAGAGTTAACAGCTTTTCTATCAGATTGAAAAGCAGCATGATTTAACGCCGCTAGAGAGCACTTTAACAACACAGCGCTTTTTGTTAACTCATGAATATCATGCGGCTCTCAGTTTTATAACTGTTTTTGTTAATTTAGTAGTTTACTTTAGGACATGTACAGCATAGATAAATACACACATATTCTTCATGGATGACACTTTTACGAATAGACAGGGAAACTTTTCTGAAGTGTATTCTGTGATTAAATCACACTTTAGTCGACAGTAGTCAGTCTTTTGCAGAACAGAGACAGCTTTCCAATAAGAAAAGCCGCAGATTTAACGCGCTGAGATGTTCATTTAAAACGATATTTGCATCATAACTGCATGCTCAGGTGTAATTCTTGATTAACTTTTAAGGACAGTGTATCGCATGAAAGTACATACATAGGTTACTTTCACTGAATGGTACTCAAGTACGTACAGGAAAAACAGGAAAACTTATGCCTCAGTGTTCTGTGATGACTACACTATACGGTGAAAGCAGTCAGTTTGCCGTGATAGAGGGACAGCTTCTTATCTAGGATATAAAAAGCCACCAGATTTAGGCGCACTCGAGAATAAATTTGCACACGCGTTTTATGAACATAACTGCAAATGATCCAGGTGTAAGTTGATTAACTTTAGCGACATGTTAGCATGTAAATATACAACTATTCTTGCATGGTATGGACACTACGAATAGACAGGGAAACTGTATCGCTCAAGGTGTTTGTAGCAGAAATAACGTGGTGAGAAAAACTAGGTTTTACAGAACAGAGACGGCTTCTTTCGAGGAAAGCTCAGATTTAAAGCGCTGAGAATGGATTTAACAGCGTTATTGAACAATAACTGCATGCTCAGGTGTAATTGATAACTTTAGGACAGTTTTAAGCATGAATTCCCATCAATATTTTTTTTCATGGATGGTACTACAAATTGACAGGAAAACCTATCCTCAAGTGTTCTGTGATGAAATCACACTTATGTGAAACCTGTCAGTTTTTTGGGCTAGACACAGGGGCAGCTTTCTAACGGAGCAGCTGCAGAATTTTAGCGGGCTGGCGTCGAGAATGATTTACAGGCGCTTAGTTTGGAACATAATTGACTCTCAGAGTAAAACTGATAAATTTAAAGTACAAAATGTACGCAATGAAATCTATCATATTCTTCATGGATGTACTCAAGAATAGACAGGACAAACTTATCCTGAAGAGCTGTTCTGTGTTGAAATCACACTTAAGTTTAAAGCTGTCATGTTTGCAGCTACAGATCAGCAGCTTCTAACGAGAAAAGCAGCAAGATTTAAGCGCTGAAAAATTTGTTTACAGCTTTATTAAATATAATTTGCATGCTTGCAGGGTGTAACTTGATAACTTTAGTGACATCGTAAGCATGAAATCCATCATATTTCTTTCATGGATGCTAACTCAAATAGAGAGGGGGAGAACTAATCCTGAGGGTGTTCTCGTTAAAAATGAAATGTGAACGCTGACAGTTTGCATGACAGCAGGCTTGTTAACGAGAAAAACTGCAAAACTGGTCAAGCTTTCAGATTTTTAAGTGTGAGCATTGGCAATACCTATTCAATTGCCGTGTTAAGGGCTCCTCTCAGTGTTTAAATTTTGCTGCTTTTCCCCGATATGAAGCTGTCTCTGCAAGAGTTCTTTTGCTCTTCAGAGGAAAAAACCTCACCCTCCTTCCAAGTGATCACAGATATCAAATGACCAAGTGCCATGTCCCACACCAACAATTTAGTTAAATTTGTTTTGTGAATCTTTTTCAGCAACAATGAACCATGGAAAAAATTACAGAATTCTTATCAACATGTGGTATTTCCCTAACGCAATAACAAGTGGTTGGTCAGTCCACAGTCTGATTAGCCGTGAACTTTCCCCTGATCCAGTGTTTTTAATACAGGTACAATACAAAGAGAAATGTGGCATGGCGTTTTTAGTCGCCTCTTGATTTGGCTCTTTGCTGGCTTCTTCCTTCCCATCTTACTCTCCCGACCTAAGTGAAAACCTATAATCAGCAGCTTAAAAGAAGACAGTTTGTTTTACACCATAAATTTGACCAATCTTATTTGTTACCCTTCTTTGGCTGCCCTAAACATGCCCATAAGAGTGGTTACTTATCTAGTGGTTGTAAATAGTTTTTCCTTGAGGCAGATGTTTTAAACCACTACTCCCTTAGCACTTAAGATATCTTTCTAGAAACCTAAACATTAAACAGGTTTAGGTTTAATAGCCCTGAATTTTTCCAACAGACGCCCCTTTTGAACTCCAACAACTGAGTTCACATATCCGTGCTGTGTCCTCGCACAGGTCAACCTTAGCGATGGGGCGGGAACTTCCCCCATACCTAACGTTTAACTTCTCCTGTGGGACTACCTGTCATCCTCAGATTACCATCCCTCCAGCTCGTTCTCTGATTCCCTCCGCCCCGTCAATTTTCTAAAAGAGATTGGTGTTCATCCATCATAATACAAACATTTGGCCGTATGGAGGGGGTGCCTATCAGGACGTCTTTTCTTCGTGAGTTGTTGCAAACAATAGTTTTTTCAGTTAGAGTACGAGCAACACGAATACAGCAACAACCCAGAAGGCTAATTCTATCTACAATAGCTTAACCACAAATGAAGTAAAGCATGGATAATACTATATATTTTTTATTACTTGCCAAAGGCACTTCGGTCAACAGTCGTCCAAGGCGGGTTTGTCGACGTGCCAGAGTGTGTCGTGCATGGTGGCTGAAGAGGGCTCTCAGTTCAGCCAGAGTCAAGTTTAGCTGATCATCAGCGAGGACCCCCCTTTTTCACCTCAGCACAGAGGTCCACCGCTGATTCTCTTTCACCTCAGACGCGTGTTGCCGGTCTCTGTTTTAATCACAAGTGAGCACAAATAAACAATTATAAAACTGTTATACTTATGTTATGTTTTAATCCTAATGATTTCTCAATATCTCCATGTCTTTATTTTTGAAATGTTGTTCCATTTTAGTCTAGAGCGAATTAGACTGGGAAAACCGTGAGTGGGAATGTTAGTGGTGTTAATTCAAACATTTATATCATGATGTGGTGTCTGCCTTTGCGGAGGGATAAGGCTCACCACCATAAGAAAGGAGCCCACATACCAACAAATAACATTTCCCACTTTTCACGACGGTTTTAACATTGTCTGGCTACACTGAGCAGTCCTTTAACAAAGTTTTTGACTAGCAGCATGCTTACCGTCAATCCTACCAGTGTCGTAAGTCATGTGTCATCTGTCTAGTGCTTCCCTGTGGTCAGGTCCGTGCGTCTGGTGTCAACATGCTGTGTAGCCACTGAGGGGGACATTATTCACCTGGCTGTTAACATGCCATATTTATATCATCACGGCAATCTACTTTCTGCGGCTGACGCACTTGCAGTTCATCTGTTGCCTATTTTTGACTATTCAAGACGTTCGTCTATGCCATAATTCCACGACTGCGTATCCTTGCCTGCCCAACCCACAATCTGGTTTGTCTGAAAACAATAGCCATCTGTATACATTTGGCGCTCAGGATTTACCAAAGGTATTTTACTGGCAGATCAGTCTTCAGCCTTGGTCCTGTCCTGTGTAGATGTTTTATGCGCGCATTTGTTGGTGTCCTTCAGTATTTGTTTCTGCCATGTTGGTTCCTTGATGTACAAATTGTTATGGTTGTGGTTATGATAGCACTTTTGAGAATCCTCGCTCCTGTTTTAGTGGTGTCCGCTCGTTGAATGCAGAGGTATGTCCTCAAAAATGCTAACTGGTAGCATGAGAGAATTAAGATTTTTAGTGGGGTGTTGTGCATCTACTACATGTGCGATGTTCTACTGTCAACTTTAGCAACTTGCTTGCTTGCACATTCTGACACACTGGAAGTCGGTCTCTTTTTGCATGTACATCAAACAGACACCTGCGCAGTATAATTAACACTCCTCCTCTCAATCTGCCCCTTTGTCTTCTGATAGAGGTAAACACCATCATCTGCACGAAGCTTGTTCTCAGAAACCATCAAAAAAACAGTTTTAGTTTGAATCGGGGTCGATCGTGGAAATATTAAAATGTATGTTGCATTATTAAGAGAGTGTTGTTTATTATTTTGTTTATTATTTGTTCTTTAGTATTATGATGATTACTGTTGCTATGCGTTGGGGAGCGCTAGGGTGAGACTCAAGGCAGTCACGCAACACATAGGGAGAGCACCAGAAGAACAGGATGACAGGTGACCGCCTCAGATGTTTAAAGTAAGAAACAACTCCTAACAGGGTGAAAGAGGCGGTTACAGGAAAAGGGAGAGTAGTTTTTTTTCTCTAGGTGAGGACAGCTCAGATGAAGGAGGCACTGTGCCAAGAGGCTGGGACCAGCCTGTGCACCAACGAAGGGAGAGCTGAGTCTAAACCATGGTTTCTCCCCAACCTTTTCACCAATCAGATAGTTTACAAAATAACATACAAAACTCTGTGTAACTGCTAAGATAGACACTCTTCTCTGGGACGTTGGCCACAGCTAACTGCTTGCAGACTGTGGTTTTCAGATCAGAGGAGATCCATGTACATGCTGATTTTGATTCTTTAATAGCAAATAAATATTTGTTTAAATGGATAACTTTGAGTGGAGAACTCTTATTGCAAATAAACGAATGCGCTGACAAAATTGGTGGACCCCGACGTGTTTGCAAGAAGAGAAATTGGACTCAGGCCACGACTGAAGATTTTTCAGCAGGACCTGACCGGAGCCCCTGGACTCCTAGTCACTCACGAGAGCGCTCATAACAAGGTAAGCAGAAGCCTGTTGTCTTAAGAACAAAATTCTGTACATTGGCTACATCTAAATTACTGTGAGTACATAGGAGGTAAGGTGGGCTTTACGGGACAAAAGTGAAATGAATGAAAGTTAAAAGATACTTGTCATTGTATTGTGTAATATTAGAGAATCAAAATTAAAAAAAAAAAAAAAAAGAGATGAAGGTAAATGAATGAAAGATAAGATAAGATACGTGAAACTGCACCTACAACCTTAAGTTGGGAGGATAAGCAATTGGAGTATAAGATATTAGACATCATCTGTTGACGCTGCACGGCCTAAGATTGTGATCAGTGGATGTAAAAGTTTGGAACACATCGGATCTCTGTAATACCTGAGATGTGGCTAGTGGAATAATATGAAGTAAAGCCTGGAGGAAGACTAAACTCTCTTGGTTCGTGAATGGTACCATGGAGGCCAGCTGACCGGTCCATGCTAGTCTGAAAAGTACCACTAAGAACTCACATCTGTAGACGTGCATGTCTAGTTTGTTCATTGTCAGGAAGAGATAGGTGTGTGTGTGTCTCCTAATGAGCTCGACGGCAGAGGCAAACAAGCTCAGGGGAGACCACGAAATTAAAATAAAAGTAGTAAAAATTGTATGGGGAATTCCCTGTAAAAAGCGACGGACGCGTGTATTGTTTGGAGCAAAATAGTGTGTGAAAACGCTAACGGAGGTGCTCAAATAGTTAGTCTATAGTCTTAGGGGACGTTGGGAATTCACATACACGTTGGCAGTGAATAAGAGGCCTTTTTAGAAGTGTGATGCATGCAATGTATGTTTGAATTGGTGAAGGGGGGGTACTGATCAGCAGTGTCTTGGTGGAATAAAAACAGGCAGTGGAAACCTTGCGGTGTTAACGCAAACTGCTTGTGTCTGTGGAAACCTAACGGTGATAACGGAAGCAGCATTCCATCAATTGGGTCAGTTGCTCGGGTGAACTCCATTACAAAACTGGCTTGGCTGTTGAGGGGAATTGAGAGCCTGGGGGAGAGGGAATTGTGAGAGGTCATTGACATGGCAAGGAGGGAGACTGTAACACTCCATAGCTTCAACATTTGTTGTGACATATTAACTGCTGAAAAACTGTCTAGAACTGTAAGAGAGTTAAAGGACCCCCTAGAACAGAATAAGTGTGAAAAGATATAAAACATAGTTGAAAAAAAAAAAAAAAATAGTATCTACAGTAACATATGTAAAAATGAATTTAGGAGAATTAAAAGGCACAAGTTCTGAGCGAACTAGAAACTAAAGCCACGGAAAAGGATAAAAAACAGACTATAAAAGAAGCTACCAGATATGGAAAAAATGGGAAAAACAAGGTCTCCTCCTCAGCGACCCTGAAGCTGCATGTCCATCTCCCAAACAATACTATTGTATATCAACGGCAGCCTCTGCAGAACACAGAAGAGCAGTAGCAGATTGGGAGGCAGCTGGAAAACATTCCTGGGCCCTACCTATACCAGGATGAAGAAAAAAAAGAGAGAAAGAAGTAACAACCACAGCATTGTGTGAGATCCTCACCACCATGGGAAAGCAACAACGAAGGTCAAAGAAAGATAAGCGAGGGGAGGCAGGAAGGGAGAAGACGGCAGTCATGACTCCCACCACACACACACGCAGAAGAGGAAAACAAAAAGGGTCAGAGCCAGGTTACGACACCCTCCCTGTATCCAGCCCTACCTGTCGAGCCTCCCCCATACCACGATGCTTCAATGAAAGAACAGACTAAAGAAAAAAACATCCAAGCACCTCTATTACAGGTTAAGTCAGGAGTTCTGGACGTAGAAATGCCAACTGATAAAAATAACCAGAGTTTAAGAAAAGAGATGGCCGCCATGACAGGAAGAATAGTGAGTGTAATGAGGATTATGAATGAAAAGAATGGGAGAGTTAGAGAGCTCACTCTCCACTAACCTTGCTGATAACGCATCCTCTAGCTGCCTCCAATACTCATGCAGGTCAGAGAGAGACATTGGCCCTCCCCCCTAGTGGCTGAAATGGGGGCAGCCAGAAGTCAATACACAGCTGACGATGAAGAAGAAACTACTGAGGATGAAGAGGAGGAGAGACAGGAACCATGGTCACTACAGGGCCCTGACCCGAATGGCAGGAGGAGTGTGAATCTGCAGCCAGTAGCAGGCGTAATTACTGGACAGTTTAACGGACATCTTGAACCCAGAAGAAACCCTTCATCTACCCATCACACATGCAGCTCCAGTTAGTCGTTACCGCTTAATGGATAACTGCCCACCGCCAGTCCCACCCCAGTAGGAGGTTCCTTTGACTCACCTTTATTTCTGACATGGGACCGGAGCTGCATGTGATGGGTAGATGAAGGGTTTCTTCTGGGTTCAAGATGTCCGTTAAACTGTCCAGTAATTACGCCTGCTACTGGCTGCAGATTCACACTCCTCCTGCCATTCGGGTCAGGGCCCTGTAGTGACCATGGTTCCTGTCTCTCCTCCTCTTCATCCTCAGTAGTTTCTTCTTCATCGTCAGCTGTGTATTGACTTCTGGCTGCCCCCATTTCAGCCACTAGGGGGGGAGGGCCAATGTCTCTCTCTGACCTGCATGAGGTATTGGAGGCAGCTGAGGATGCGTTATCAGCAAGGTTAGTGGAGAGTGAGCTCTCTAACTCTCCCATTCTTTCATTCATAATCCTCATTACACTCACTATTCTTCCTGTCATGGCGGCCATCTCTTTTTTTAAACTCTGGTTATTTTCATCAGTTGGCATTTCTACGTCCAGAACTCCTGACTTAACCTGTAATAGAGGTGCTTGGATGTTTTTTTCTTTAGTCTGTTCTTTCATTGAAGCATCGTGGTATGGGGGAGGCTCGACAGGTAGGGCTGGATACAGGGAGGGTGTCGTAACCTGGCTCTGACCCTTTTTGTTTTCCTCTTCTGGTGTGTGTGTGGTGGGAGTCATGACTGCCGTCTTCTCCCTTCCTGCCTCCCCTCGCTTATCTTTCTTTGACCTTCGTTGTTGCTTTCCCATGGTGGTGAGGATCTCACACAATGCTGTGGTTGTTACTTCTTTCTCTCTTTTTTTCTTCATCCTGGTATAGGTAGGGCCCCAGGAATGTTTTCCAGCTGCCTCCCAATCTGCTACTGCTCTTCTGTGTTCTGCAGAGGCTGCTGTGATGATACATAGTATTGTTTGGGGAGATGGACATGCAGCTTCAGGGTCGCTGAGGAGGAGACCTTGTTTTTCCCATTTTTTCCATATCTTGGTAGCTTCTTTTATAGTCTGTTTTTTATCCTTTTCCGTGGCTTTAGTTTCTAGTTCGCTCAGAACTTGTGCCTTTAATTCTCCTAAATTCATTTTTACATATGTTACTGTAGATACTTTTTTTTTTTTTTTTTTTTTCAACTATGTTTTATATCTTTTCACACTTATTCTGTTCTAGGGGTCCTTTAACTCTCTTACAGTTCTAGACAGTTTTTCAGCAGTTAATATGTCACAACAAATGTTGAAGCTATGGAGTGTTACAGTCTCCCTCCTTGCCCATGTCAATGACCTCTCACAATTCCCTCTCCCCCAGGCTCTCAATTCCCCTCAACAGCCAGCCAGTTTGTATGGAGTTCACCCGAGCAACTGACCCAATTGATGGAATGCTGCTTCCGTTATCACCGTTAGGTTTCCACAGCACAAGCAGTTTGCGTTAACACCGCAAGGTTTCCACTGCCTGTTTTTATTCCACCAAGACACTGCTGATCAGTACCCCCCTTCACCATTCAAACATACATTGCATGCATCACACTTCTAAAAAGGCCTCTTATTCACTGCCAACGTGTATGTGAATTCCCAACGTCTCCTAAGACTATGTAACTATTTGAGCACTCCGTTAGCGTTTTCACACACTATTTTGCTCCAAACAATACACGTCCGTCCGCTTTTTACAGGAATTTCCCCATACAATTTTTACTTTTTACTTTTTAATTTCGTGGTCTCCCCTGAGCTTGTGCCTCTGCCGTCGAGCTCATTAGGAGACACACACACACCTATCTCTTCCTGACAATGTAACAGACTAGACACTGCACGTCTACAGATGTGAGTTCTTAGTGGTACTTTTCAGACTAGCATGGACCGGTCAGCTGGCTCCAGGTACCATTCACGAACCAGAGAGTTTAGTCTTCCTCCAGTCTTTACTTCATATTATTCCACTAGCCACATCTCAGGTATTACAGAGATCCGATGTGTTCCAAACTTTTACATCCACTGATCACAATCTTAGGCCGTGCGTCAACAGTGATGTCTAATATCTTTACTCCAATTGCTATCCTCCCAACTTAAGGTTGTAGGTGCAGTTTCACGTATCTTATCTTATCTTTCATTCATTTACTTCATCCCTTTTTTTTTTTTTTTTTTAATTTTGATTCTCTAATATTACACAATACAATGACAAGTATCTTTTAACTTTATTCACTTTGTCCCGTAAGCCACCTTACCTCCTATGTACTCACAGTAATTTAGATGTAGCCAATGTACAGAATTTTGGTTCTTAAGACAACAGGCTTCTGCTTACCTTGTTTTATGAGCGCTCTCGTGAGTGACTAGGAGTCCAGGGCTCCGGTCAGGTCCTGCTGAAAATCTTCAGTCGTGGCCTGAGTCCAATTTCTCTTCTTGCAAATCACGTCGGGGTCACCAATTTTGTCAGCGCATTCGTTTATTTGCAATAAGAGTTCTCCACTCAAAGTTATCCATTTAAACAAATATTTATTTGCTATTAAAGAATCAAAATCAGCATGTACATGGATCTCCTCTGATCTGAAAACCACAGTCTGCAAGCAGTTAGCTGTGGCCAACGTCCCAGAGAAGAGTGTCTATCTTAGCAGTTACACAGAGTTTTGTATGTATTTTTGTAACTATCTGATTGGTGAAAAGGTTGGGGAGAAACCATGGTTTAGACTCAGCTCTCCCTTCGTTGGTGCACAGGCTGGTCCCAGCCTCTTGGCACAGTGCCTCCTTCATCTGAGCTGTCCTCACCTAGAAGAAAAAAACCTACTCTCCCTTTTCCTGTAACCGCCTCTTCACCCTGTTAGGAGTTGTTTCTTACTTTAAACATCTGAGGCGGTCACCTGTCATCCTGTTCTTCTGGTGTCTCCCTATGTGTGCGTGACTGCCTTGAGTCTCACCCTAGCGCTCCCCAACGCATAGCAACAGTAATCATCATAATACTAAAGAACAAATAATAAACAAATAATAAACAACACTCTCTTAATAATGCAACATACATTTTAATATTTCTCACACAACTCTGCATGTCCTTATAATGAACTTCCTTAATGGCTTGTGACTGATGCCAGGCCACGTATGTACGCTACAGTGGTTTTGGAATACTTTGAATAGCAGTTATATGCTTGGGAGAAAGGGATTTGCCCTCTGCTGTGATCACATGTCCCAAAAAAGTCACTCCTGGCTTTTACCATTGTAATTTGCTAAGACTGTGACCATTATCTGCTAAATTTTGCAACAGTGCTTTTGTATCATTTTCACAAGCTTGTTTTGTTGGTGAAGAAATCATCAAATCATCCACATATTGCAGTAATGCACTTCCAACCGGTAATATTAAACTTTCCAAATTTTCTTTCAGTGCCGCATTACAGATTGCAGGACTTTCACAAAAACCCATAGGTAATCGAATCCAAGTTTTCCCTTTAAAGGAAAACACAAACCAATATTGTGAATCTTTATGCACTGGAACACTGAAGAAAGCATTTGCCAAATCAACTACAGAAAACCATTTACTTGTTGGCAGAACTTGTGATAAAAGTATGTGGATTAGGCACATTTGGTACTCGAGCATGTACTGCTGAATTTATTGCTCCTCCGGCTGGCCAGCATCTCTGATTTTCCTAACTGGAAATATAGGCGTATGCACCGGTGATGTCTCACATGGGACAATAATTTCAGCTTTTAGCAATGATTCAAACACTGGTGTTATTCCTTGCACTGCTTCTTGCTTCAAAGGATATTGTTCCTTGCAGGGGCGAAAAGAAGATTTTGGCATCACCTCTAAAGGTGCCACTCCTTTTATTAATCCCACATCATAGTTACTCTTTGCCCATAGAGAATGTGAAATGTCCACTAACTCCGGTGAATCTGGAGTAAGACATGTTTGTACAAAGATGTTAACTTGTCCTTCGGGCAATATCTGCACACTCCTTTGCACATGAAAACGCGTTTGACAACTACATTTATACACATTCAGGTCTGGATGGTAAAAAACCCCTTCTGCTTTTGTTATCTGCCACCAGTGGTCTTCTCTACACTGTTTAACCCACGGTCCCAGGACCCACACCTGTACATTTTGAGCTTTACTTAATAAAATATGCAGACTTGAATCATGGAGTCAAAGTGAGTCCCAATACACACATAAGGTCACGACCTAATAAATTTATTGGACAAAAAGATGAGAGGAGAGATGAATGTTTAAAGGTACTGTGTACATCATCTTTAACTTTTAGTGGAACTGTATATTTTTCTTTCACGGTATCCCCAGTTGCTCCAATTGCTCTCATGAATCTCCCACTCACTTTTGGTATTGTAGTCAGTTCCCTTTCCATTATTACTGATTTTGTTGCCCCTGAATCTACCAAAAGAGATAGTTTGACCTGTGATCTTTCATGTTAACTTAGGCATCACTTTGTATGCATCATGCGTCAACATCACAAATGTACCCTGAGATTAATTCTCATAATTTCCTTTTAAATGAATAACAGTTTCATTTAGCAATTGCTTTTGCTCTTGTATGCTTTGTGTTTGTGTTTGTGTAATGATATTCTCACGTGTTGAGGACTTTGTAAGCAGATTAGCACTTGTCCCCAGCTCCACCACCAGTCAGTCAGAACCCTCGTGCCTCATCTGCTGGCGAGGATAGGTTTTGATCCAATTATCAAACGCTCCACAATTGTAGCAACCATCACTGCGTTCTCTACCTCTGCCTCTAGTTCCTCTTCCGCGACCTCTGCCACGTCCTCTGCCTTGCTGCCATCCCTCATAAACTTGAAGCTGAGCCATCAAGAGTTTATTGCTGATTTCTTCCTTCTTCTTCTCTCTCTTTTTCTATTGGTCTTTCACCATCTTTTCAGCATGTGCAGCATGTTTCTCCACATCTGATAGTCTTGCTGTCTCATAACCAACACAGTGTTCTTTGACATGTCCTTGAATGTCAGGTAACAACCCTTGGATGAATCTGTCTCTCAGGTGTGCTTCCCATGGGCTCATTGGAATTTCTCCATTGCCATCAGAATGTGGACGCGGTATCCCACTGTTGTCATTATGGACTTTAGTCAATCGGGTCAGGTAATCAACTACTGTCTCATCAAACAATTGTTTGCAAGCTGCAATCTTTCCCAAGTCCATTCTGCGCTTGAATTTTTCATCTAGTCTGTCCAACAGAGTCTCAACTTCTACTTTGTACTGACCACCACGAGTCCAGTTGTAATGAAGATCTCCTGTGGGCTATCCTGCTTCAACAAGACTCCACTTCAAGCTCATCTGAATTCCCAACAAACGCTTGATTTCATCTGTAGTTGGCTTGAACTGTCCAATTAATTGTCGCAGTTGGATTCCATATTCTTCTCCTCCAACCTCAGTTACTTGTGGTAGACTTTGTGCTACTTCCTTCATGTCTGACACAGTCCACGGTCTATACCATCTTGTATACCACCATGTCCATCTGCAACCTCCACTCATGGGAGTTATAATGTATTGTCCTGGGTGGTTTGAACTCTTTGCTCGCCTCCATTTTGCTGGAGCCAATACTGGTGCATGCTGTTGATGCTATCTTGAATGTCTTGCGTTATTTTGGCTGTTATTAGCAACATGATTTCCTCCTGCAGGTCTACTGGTCTGCTGCGGTGGACTATAATGTACTGTTGTCGCTGAACCTAAGTTCGGTGTATAAGATGGTGGCAGCACTACTGGAGACACAGCAAAGAAGGTGGTGCAGGCGCCGGATACAGATTTGAATCTGATGTCACTGGACTGAAGAGAACCGGACCCGAAGAAAATGTACTTGGGGTTGAGGATACTTGCAGTATTTGTCCCAGATGTCGAGGGCCTGTTGGTGGAGCCGAGTCCCAGTCTGCATCTATATATTTAAGACACTGCACAGACTGATTAGTTTTTGTTAGCCCTGTCTGAGATTTTCTGTCTCTGTGTTTAGCTTCTTCCAACCATGCATTATATATCTACTCTTTCTTTTTCTTCTAATTTTCTTTTTAGCTCCATGAGCTGTCTCACACTAAAACTGCCCCCTGTGGGAAACCCACATTCTGCAACCCAGACATCCAACTGTTCACAACTCCTAGTCCCATAATTTCTCAACATGTACTGTACATTAGGAGCTCCTCTATCTGGTCCTGGTACCCGGTCAAACTTTTCTTCATTCAGTACTGTTTCTTTCTTACTATTAGCGGTAGCCATTCCAGGCAATTCTCTAGCGGTCCCACACCTGCCCTAGTAACCCATCGGTTATACAGACCCCCTTTTATTCCGACCCTGGTCTTTCCTACAGAACCGACCAATAATAAGCAGCAAAATATTAGTTCACAATTCTGAGAATCACAGTGGAATTTTTCTCACCAGAAAGACACCTCTCCTGAGACATCTCCCGTTTTCTTTGATTCCTGCCGTGAGTCAACCTCGTCTCAAGCCTTCGGGTCCCACGTCTCTACCCTGGTTTTCCGGGGAGGTATTGGGCGTGCACTCTTCCCTGCAGCACTGAGTCTGCTGATGTCTCACGTCAAGGAATCCCACTTCTTACACCAAAATTGTCGTGGGAATTTCAGGAAACCATACTTTTGGCTCTAGAAACACCAAAGCCACATAATCTGTGCACAAAGGTTTTGTGCCAGTCATGGTGTTGTGGGAATTTCAGGAAAGAGGACTGACATCAGGAGAGTGGTCTTTCCAGTTTATTCTGACACTTGCAAGTGGACGCCTCAGCCAACAACAGAGAGTGTTACTGACCAAGAGCGCTACTACAGTCTGCTTTTATACCCTCATACACAGTATAATTGTCGGGACACCCGTAGTACATATGTTATTACTCTTGACACGACTACCTTGTATGGCATTGAGCCAAGTTAAAAGTAGACATGAACAGAAAAATGAGAATGCACATACAGCAGTGTAGGTGCCACAAGTTCTGTGTCCGTGATATAAATAGAGTTTTTATGACCCTAAAAGATAGTATGAGGAATGCGCTGTATTTTCCTAATACACATGGTCTGCTCATGGTTCTGATAGAAGTTACCGTTCTTTTCAAAAATAGCAGTTGTTTGAGAGGCTCGCCGAGTCAAAATCTCACTCAGCTGTGTCAGCTCTGCGTCTTCCAGCTAGACAGCTGTTCGACATGGCTCGTTAGGAGACTCTTTGATCTCTGCGATGTTTATAAACACAGCCACACACATATATATACACACACACACACACACACACACACACACACACACACACACACATACTAACACAGTATCCAGGGAGAAATTTTTGGTCTATTCTTCCGTTAGTTGTACTCATTATTTCCGTAAGGGTCCAAGGATCACAAAAAACCAAAAGTGTTTTTAGATAAAAGTAATCCAAATTGTGAATAGTGCCATATAAAGTCCATTTCAGACGTCCGAGGGACTTTGTTCGGAAAAAAACAACAACACTTCTTTCAACCATAAAACATTTTTTTCAACCTCCGACTGCGTTGCTTTGGGTGTGCTTGTTCTCCCTAATGTATTACCTTCACAACAGAGGTATCCACACACTTTTCTGTTGAGATTTCACCCGGGGAGGGTTGGGTGTATGCAAACAAGCGCATCTACTTCGACCAGCCACTGACGATCTTCTGCCGGTCCAGAGTGCGCTGACATTGGCTGTTGGCTTTGTCAATCATTCAGGCTTGAAGCCATGGGTCAACTGTTTCCAATGATACCCTGCAAGGGGGGTTGGCCATTGTTTTAGCCAATGTTATTGCCGTGTGTAGCGACATAGACGTCCCTGTTTTACGCACGCTATGCACAGGAGGCACAGAGAGCAGAGAGAAGACAAGAGACAGATGGTTTGTTTTGGATTATTTTTGTGTTTTAAAAAAACCTTGAAATGCCAAAGACTAAAGGAAAGACCCGATTCACCGCTGAAGAGGCTCTGGACTTTGTCGTTGCCTCGTCTGAGAACAGTGAGGACAGCGAATATGACTCGGAGAGCGAGTTACTGTTTGCAGAAGGTCTCGACGCCATTTTAGACCGGTGGGTAAAACAAATTAATTTTTCTTGTCTTGACTTTATCCAGTGGCATTTGGTTGACTTTTGCTGTCTGTACATATACTACATGCTACAATTTACAGTTCTGAAATTACAGTACACTATAGTCCGGTTCACTGGACTGAACTGTCTTATTCAGTCATGCACAGGGAACTATATTACGATGAACTACGTCATACAGACATGTTTAGTGAACTATATTATGGTGAACTATATTATGGTGAACTACGTTATACAGTCATGTACAATGAACTATATTACGGTGAACTATATTATGGTGAACTCAATATACAGTCATGTACAGTGAACTATATTACGGTTAACTAGGGGTGGGCGATATGGCAAAAATATCATATCACGATTTTTTAAAAATAAAATCACGATTTCGATTTTATCACGGTCTTAAATTGGAAAAATAAAAACAGACAATTTAGACCAAAGAACCTTTCTTAACAGATTTTATTTCAAATAGTCGCAGTTTTGCCTGCATGTGCAAACAACGTAAAGTTTAAGGTAAACAACAACAATTTGGTTCGTCGTGTTACCACACGGGTTTCTGTGCAAACTTTGCAAATTACATTTGCTTGCGCTTGATCAGTTGTGGAAAATCCAAACCAATTCCATATAATGGAGGTGGAATTTTTTTTAGCGACCAACTCCATTTGGCTTTCAGCCATCACTCTCCATGTGCTACCGCTACACACACAAACAAGGAGGCGGGTAGGAAAGTGCATCACTGCCCGTAATTCGCTATGATTGGTCGGTCAGGTTGACGACATCAATACGTCTGGTGTGTCGGTGCATCAGCATAGAACTGCAATTTATAGAATATGCCCTAGACGATCCCACAATCTCTGCAGTTTGAAAGATCGTCTTCACGTTGTAATCCTTCACGATCTAATATCGTCATATCGCCAACCCCTACGGTTAACTATGATATACAGTCATGTACAGTGAACTATATTACGGTGAACTATGATATAAAGTCATGTACAGTGAACTATAATACTGTGAACTATGATATACAGTCATGCACAGTGAACTGTGAAGGGTCAAGGGGGGTCATGGCAACGGTGTAGTTCAGATCCTCATCTGCGGTGAACTAGGTCTTTGCTTAAGTCATTGGCATTTCAAAGTTATTTATTGGGGATATTTTTACAATACAACTCCTGTGTATGTGTGTATTTTCTGCTGTTTGCATTTCACACATGCTTTAGCAATACTGAACTGGATATTTTGCTAACTGCATTACATTTTGTTTTGTAGGCCAGAGGAGGACAGCAGCTCAGACTGGGAGCCTGATGCAGAGCCGTCTCCAGGAAAGAGACGTCGCTCCTCCTCTGCTGCAACCAGTGCTGCCGCCGTTGCTACAGCCGCTGCGGATGCTGCGATTACCCCACCTGGACTGCACTGGTTGAAGAGCTGGCAGACCAGGGCTCTGTGTCTATGTCTCAGCCTTCATCCTCAAGACACACCACACCCCCTGCCCCAGCAGCTTCAAGTTGCACTATTTCGTTGAGGGAAGGAATGTCGAAGAAAGTGATGCAGGAACAGCAGGGATGAGAAAGTATGTCCTCTGCCACCGGAAAACGCCTGTGGATGTCACAGCTGTGATGTGCCCCTGTGTTTTGTTACAACACGGGACTGCTCCAATGCTTGGCACACAGAGAACGGGCTATAAAGAACCCTGCCCCTGAAACTTTATTTTGTATATAGTTATTTATATATTTGTTAATTTATGTGCAATTTCAACATTTTTGGTATTTTTTTAATTTAGTATATAGTTATTTATATATTTTTTCATTTGTGTGCACTTTCAACATTTTTAGCATTTTTTAGTATTTTTATGTATATAGTTATTTATATATTCAACCATTTTAGTATTGTGGTGAGATGATCTTTTCAATAGGACTTGTAGCTTTCCCTCCGATCCCTCCCTTTTTGAAGACAAGTTTCATCTTAAAAGCTGTTGTCTGCCTGGGGAGATTGTGTGTGTGTTTCCCTCTTCCCCCTAGTGGCCACAGTCACCAGTGGAAACCAGTGTCTCAGCAGGTGTTACTGGGCAGAAATGGGCAAAGCTGACTCTGATTGGCTAATTAGACTTATTAATTCTTAGCCTTTTAACTCAGGTATGAGAACAACTCTAGGGTAAATGAATATGGTGGATTTGCAAGAACTTGTGTGTGTGTTTATGTGTGGTTCTTTGTGTGTGTGTTCATGTCTTTCTATAATTGTGAGGACAATTTTGGTTAAATACCATTATTGTGAGGTGTAACCCTTTTTGGTGGAGCTACAAAATATATAAGAAGCTGAACAAATGTGATATCTATCTATGGCTAGTAAGATCAGAAGCTCTAGATATGACTATGGAGCCAAGGATGAACCAAACAACACACCAGGAACAACTAAGACACAGTATCTCTTCTTTAAGAAAGAACTGCTCTTCCCATTTAATAAAAGCAGGGAAGGATGAATAGAAAACACAGTTATACAGTATACAGTAACACAATACAATTCTTACCTGGGTAAGTATAAAAATAAAAAAATAAAATAATTCACAGCTGTATCAATAGTCTTTAGATTCAATGTTCAATTTAACCCTTTCCCAATCACTTAGTCCTTGCAGCAGATAATACTGCTCAGTCCACTGGGAAAGTGGCAAGTGTTTGTCCTACCACACTATTGAATGAGTTGACGGTGTGTGTGGAAGCAAAGTTTCCGGAGTTCAGGGTTCCAATCTTTTGCATGCAATTTAGTCTCTAGTTCAGCGGTCCCCAACCTTTTTTGCGCCACGGACCGGTTTAATGTCAGACAATATTTTCACAGACCGGCCTTTAAGGTGTGGCGGATAAATACAACAAAATAAAACGATAAGACCAACACAAAAACTGTGGTATTTTGTAAATATAATAATAAACGTGAATCCACTGTGTACTTGTATGTAACTTTATTAGCAGCGTCCTCCTGACATGTGACAACAACATAATAAGAGTAACATCCTCTCTGCCCCCTAACGCTCTCTGGTCGCTATGGTAATGCTTAAACATGCCTTCAAAATAAGATACACCACAAAACAAATATAAAGTACATGAAAAATACAACTCACCATAACGCTAAATCAATGAGAGCCCTGAGCTTGTTTCTCTGCAGCGAGACGGTCCCATCTAGGGGTAATGGGAGACAATGACACCCGAAGTGTGTTGCTTATGTCCAGTCTACTCCGTAATTTTGTTTTGGTTGCTGTGGCTGCAGAAAACCCCGCTTCACGCAGACATGATGTCGGAAATGGCAACAGGGTTTTCAGTGCTGTTGTGGCAATCTCAGGGTATTCTGCCATGACTTTTATCCAGAATACCGGCAGAGTTGATGTCTTGAACATACTTTTAAGGCCGCCGTCATTTGTGATCTCCAGCAGTTGATCTTCTTCTTGCACAGACATGCTGGATTCGCCTGGTTTATTGACAAATGGGTCGCGGATCCATTCCTTTTCAGTTCGTGGGTCTTTTGTGGTTGGGAAGTAGTGCTCGAAGTCTTTTAAAAGCAAAGACAGGTGATCCTGCACCAGCTGGGAGAATGACTGCTCAGGCCGAGTCTCCTCCAAAATCCCCGCCAATGTTTGAAACATGTCAAATATGCCTCTGTTCACGCGTCGTCTCCACAAATCCAGTTTGGCTTTAAATGCAGCTACTTTATCGGCCAACTTGAAGAAAGTTGTCATTTTCCCCTGAAGGGACAGATTGAGTTCATTGAGCAGGCTGAATACGTCGCACAAGTAAGCGAGTTTTGCGACCCACTCCTTGTCACTGAAATGTGCTGCCAGCGGTGACTTCTTTTCTGAGAGAAATCTCTGCAGAGGCTCTCGTAATTCAAACACTCTGGCCAGCGATCTCCCTTGGGATAACCATCTTATTTCTGTGTATAAGAGAAGGCGTCTGTGCTCCGCGTTCATCTCCTGACAAAGTTCCTCAAATAGGCGCGAGTTAAGGGCATGTGCTTTGATGTGGTTAATAACTTTAACAACACCATTCAATACGCTGTTAAGTTCCGGTGGCATTTTTCGGCTTGCCAGCATTTCTCTGTGAATGACACAATGTGTAGATTCACATTCAGGTGCAACCTCCTTAATCCAAGCAGTTAAACCAGACAGCCGTCCGGTCATGGCAGCAGCTCCGTCTGTGCATATGCCGACACAAAAGGACTATTTAAGTTTTCCTGATACATAATCATCCAGCGACTTGAATAGTTCTGTGGCTGTGGTTTTGGTTGTCAACGATAGTGCACACAACATATCCTCATGCACATCCTCCTGATAAAGGTATCACACATAAACAAGTAGTATTGCCTTGTTGTCCACATCTATAGACTCGTCAACCTGCAGTGCGTACCACAGCGATGTATTAATCCTCTCCAACAACTGTGTCTCAATGTCCTCTGCTATTTCCTCAATGCGCCGAGTGACAGTGCTAGCTGACAGAGGCACCTGTGCTATCTTTTTAACCGCAGCCTCTCCAAAAAGTTCACAGCAAATGTCTTTAGTCACGGGAAGGATCAATTCTTTACCAATAATCAATGGCTTTTTAGCCTTAGCAATACTGTTAGCCACCAAGTATGATGCTCTCAGTGCACTTGCATTTGTTGATGTGGAGGCCCTCAGTAATTGCTTCTGTCCTTCTTGTTCCCGCTTTTTTCTTTCAAAATACTCCAAACGCTTGTTTTTTAATGCAGGGTGCTTGGTCTCCAAGTGGCGAAGCAGTTTTGAAGGCTTCATTGCCTCATTGGAGAGCCGGTCGCCGCATATTATGCAGAGCTGGCTTGGTGCGTGGGAATCACCTGTTGCGATAAATCCATATTTTAAGTAGGTCTCCTGGTACTGTCTGTTAAATACAGCTTTCTTTTTCTTAGCGGTCATAGGCTCTTCTTCTGTCTCCTCACTGGGCCTTTTCCCCTTTGCAAAGAAACTTTCCAAAGACGTCTGTTTTTTACTCATTTTGCTAGCTTGTGGGTTTAATATTAGTGTTAATGTATCACGTGACCGAGACAAGCATCTTGACATGTCTCAAGAGTGAGTCACGTGAGTCATAGACAGATGTAACGGAGAGAATTCGGTAATTTTTCAAAATAAAACATTGTTCAGACTTGGATAATAAATAAAACGGAAATAATGTAAGTTATTTATTCTTTCTGTGCGGCCTGGTACCAAACGACCCACGGACCGGTACCGGTCCAGGCCCCGGGGGTTGGGGACCGCTGCTCTAGTTCTTCTCCATTGGGCCGTAGCTGGCCATCAAACATCCAATAGTCTCCAACTCCAACTCCAGGTGGGACAGGAACTCTCGGGATCCACAAAAAACCTGACCTATTGTGGATAAGGTCAGAGCATTCAAGCTTCTAATCAGTACACCATCACATAAAAGCTAGAATACATCTTCTAATTTCCCTGATTACAACAGTTTGAACTCATGAAACATTGTAAAGGGGACTTCACAATTATTAAGGATCAACATATGTAATAGTAGATTCAAAATATTAGAAAACTGTGGTTACTGAAATAATCTTTCACTCAAAACTAATTATAAACAAAATATTTCCTCTTTCACATATTCGCATTCACCTTCACATATCTCAAATGGCATAAAATAATAATAATATAATAATAATAATAAAAGAAAAACACATGCTTTGTGCACCCTCTGCCATGCAACAGCAGCCTACAGTAGAGTCTACAAAACAATTTAATGGCAGCTTAATGCACTTTAAGTGCACAGAAAAGTTACTTAAACAACAACAAAAATATTTAGTGTGCACAATTAGCAAAGGGCAGATTTGTGTGCTTAAAAAGCAGAAATTAAGGTGCTTAAATCTACACAAATAACCATTCAGCATGTAATAGATATGCAAGGGTTAAATACATACACAAAACACATATTACACTGCACCAATTTAGATTTCACTTTCAAAATGACAAAGCTAACATCTTTAGCATAAGTGAATGGCATTACCATTGTGTGTTTGTTAGCGTTAGCGGCTAGCGATTAGCACGGTCAAAACATCTCTCACCAATGCGTTTTTTCTCCGTGACTAGTGATGACAGGTCCTTCTCGCCGTGCTCTCACAGGATCGCGGTGAAGTTATCCAGCAGGTTTTTTATCAACTTTACTCAACTTTTATAGTTTTTCTTTCTTTGTCTCACGTGTTGCCTGTCTTGATGGTCGCTCTTGCTCTTCGCTGCGGCTCAAGAAAAAGGGAAACCCCACACGCGGAGGTCAACCAGGCGGGAGCTGACTACCGATTGGTCGGCCGAGCCAGCATCTCGACATGCAAAAGGCTAATAAAAGAGAACAGGAAGTAGACGCTGGCAGAGGAAACAATCCTTTCAAAATAACCGCACAAAGCAACACTACACACTCACATACATTGAAAGACAAACACCATCACCACCATATGGATATTAACTGTATAAGTGTCTCAACCTGGTAACACAATAGACACATGCACATTGACACACACACAGACACCATCTCACTTTTTGATATTCACCTTCAAAATAAGAGTCTCAACCAGGTAAAAAGAATTTACTGGAGGTTCTGTTGGGCAGCTCTACTGCTACACTCAGTCGTTGGTTGTTCTGAGGTCAGCTTGTACTGTATTTAGACTCCTTACAATCAATCCTTCAAACTGTTTTCAGATCAGTATTTATACTACTTACAGTCAGTCTTTCAAATTGTGCTCAGGTCAGCTTGTACTGTATTTAGACTCCTTAAACCCAGTCCTTCAAACTGTTTTCAGGTCAGATTGAACTGTAATTACAAAATTTAAAAACTTCCCAACTGAGGCCAATTTATGTCTAGTGTAACTGTTAAACAATCAACCCTTCTGCTGTTTAGGATGCAATTTGTGCTTGTGATACTAATGGAAATCATTTCTTTTTTCACAGTTTTAAGGCATTTTATTCTTGCTTCCACCTTTGGCAATAAGTAATTTGGCTTTCAACTGTATCAACAACATGTTTCAGTTCTCAGCTGTTGTAGTTAATGGACTTGAGCTCCTCCTGTTTAACATTTTGACATCTAATTTTTCAAAGCACTGTGCTTCAGTTGATATGAGCTGCTTTTTTAACTATTTTAGCATTGTGTCAGAAATCTCAGTCAGGTGTGACATTACACGTGTTGCTTGTAAATTTCTTTTGTTTTGTTTCGTGCTGTTTCTTACACTTTCCATCAACAATCGAGGCCTTTTTGAACCATCTCATGCCGTTCAACCTCCAGCTTACAAGTTCTGCTTTTAATCTTTAGCCATTGGTTCAGCTTCTTCAGCATTGCTTCAGCAATCTCATTCAACTTGCAGCAGCAGGAATTGCATTTTATAATTCAAATCTTTATGTTTTATTATTATTTTTCTTCCGCCTATCTTTGGCATCTAACTACTCCTACATACTTTTACCTATAGAAACTATTCAACTATCAAAATGTCCAGGTCCTTCAGGAGATTTATGCTTGTATACAACTGTTTTCTACCATTTATAACTTTGTTGAAATCCTTGAAAACTTTAGCCTCATTGAACTTCAACTTCTTAAGCATACTTTCAGCTACGGACTACAAGATTTTCGACTATTTGATTTGTATTCAATGTTTTGATATCTTGTAGATTTTTTGATTTATCACAGTTTTAGTTTTATACTTTTTTTCTGATCATTTTTGAGCAGAACTGACCTTTTTTTATAACTCACTCAGCATTTCCACATTTTTGTCTCTAGAAACACCAAAGCCACATATTCTGTGCATGAAGGACTTGTGCTAGGAGTTATCGTTTTTTCAGCAATAACAGTGGTTCAAAGGCTTGCCGAGCCAAAATCTCACTCACTTCTGTTAGCTCTGTGTCTTCCAGCTGCACGCAGCTGCAAGACATTGCTCTTTAAGAGATAATTTGATCTGATGTGATGTTTAAAAATACAGCGAAACGCACACAATCATTCACACACAGCTAGAGAAACACACACAGCCATTTACACATACACACCCAGACTCACACACACACACAAACAAACCCATAGACACACACAAACACACACAGACAAACACACAGCCAGACTCACACTCATAGACAGAAAGACACACACACACACACACACACACACACACACACAAACACATAGACACACAGATGGACAGAAAGCTATTTACAAGTTAGTACTCATAGAGAGAGATTACAATTCAGGCAGTACATTACAACAGTAAATATAGCAGCAGACATATTGAATTTGACCTGCTCCACTGGTGTTACACATAAAATCCTCCTGTTATATCCTTCTGTCGCTAACTACTCTTGCATAATTTGAACTACAGGCTGTTCAAGTATCAAAACGTTCATCTTATTGTGGTGATTCAATTTTTTGATGTTGTTTATACTATTTTATTCAACACAGTTTAAGTTTTATGCTTGTTTCCTGACAGTTTTTGATTTTATAATGGGAAGAACCTACACAAAATTGTCTTCTTTCAGACAATGGGTCTGATTTACTAAGATCCCAAATAAAGAGCGCTAAATTGCGTGCGCACACGGATAGATTGCGCGCGCTGCCTGTTTGGGCCTTGTGGCCGTGTTCACCATGGCGAATGCAAACGAGCAGATCCAATTGGACCGGAATTAGAGGTGCTGGTACAAGAGGCAAACAAGCACATTTCTGAGTTATAGCAAAGGAATTTAGGAGGAACGCAATATGGGAGGCAATCTGTGACAAGGTTAATGCTGTCGGGGAAACCAAAAGAACACCGGATGAAATGAAGAAAAGGTGGCAAGACATTCGTAGAAGAACAAAGGAAAAAATCGCACAGAATAACAAATCGGCAAATAAAACAGGTGGGGGACCGGCGGAGGAGGACCCTCTGTCTCCCATTGAATAGCAGGTGCAGCTGACGTTCTGTGATGAGCAGATTACTGGGATACTGGGAATATTTTTAATTCATTCAGGTTCACCACATAAGACATGAACGTGCGTCATGAACGTTCTTTAGCTGTGCAATGGAAAAGCGTAATTGCCAAAAGGGTTTTTTTGTTTGTGCGTTCCAGCAGGGGCGCAGAAGTGTGTGCGTTTTTATTTGTTTTAAGTTTCAGGAATAAATGATAGGAACTAGGCCGAACTAAATGTTTCCTATGTCTAAAAGAAAGTGGGCTTTAGTACATCAAAATGTGAGTTTTTGGTTTTGTCAAAATAACACAAACAAGAAACACGTTCTGGCAGGCACGCCTATATTGCATATTCATGAAGGCAGAAGCGCAAAATGGATAGCGCGTGTTATTTTGCCCGACTGACAGACGCAATCCTCGGTGCGCCCGGTTGGTAGATCAGCATCAACATGTGTTTGCGCGTGCTGTCGCGTTTGCGCACGTTTTTACGCACGCAAAGCTTTAGTAAATCAGGCCCAATGTGTTTAACAAAGCATAGAATCTTACAGAATTTGAACTATGCCCTTCAAACTGGCAGGAGTACCATCCAACTGCCCCATTCACTGTAATGTAAAATGAGAGTAGAAAATCAGATGGAAATAGGAAGCGAAGCATTTTTAAAATGGCTGCATTTACCACATTTCTTTTGCACACAGATAAATATATTATATCAAAGTGTTCAGCAGAGTCTCCTCTCTCAGACATTATATAACTTTATGTGATAACAGTTATTATATATTATTGGTAAAACTGAATTCAAGTTATATTTCAACTCAATCCCTGTCTCACTCAGTAAGCAGTTAAAATCACCATGGCAACCTCTGAGTGCAAGAGGTGGGGGACACACAGCTGTTTCAAATCGGCTGATTACAGACTCCTCTGATGTCTGTGGTGTTTATCAAACACTTTACTGATATTTATGTCAAAGTCCAGATACATACTGCTCCAACACTAAATACAAGACGATGATTTATACACATTTCAACAGTTTTCACTGGAAATATGTTTCAGTACAGTTTTAGTCAAGAAATATTCGGCAGTTCATATCAATTTGTCTTTCAAATTAACTACACAGACTGACGTAAAAAACAGACAGAAAGACAGACTTGCCGACAGGAAGGCAGGCAGACAGGCAGACATTAAAGTCTCTCAGTCTGTTCTCAGGTCAGATTGTACACTGCTCACACAGTCCTTCAAACTGTTGTCAGGTCAGATTTGACTGTATTTACACTGTTTACACACAGTCCTTCAAACTGTCCTCAGGTCAGATTGTACTATATTTACACTGTTCACACACAGTCCTTCAAACTGTTCTCAGGTCAGATTGAACTGTATTTACACTGTTTACACACAGTCCTTCAAACTGTCCTCAGGTCAGATTGTACTATATTTACACTGTTCACACACAGTCCTTCAAACTGTTCTCAGGTCAGATTGAACTGTATTTACACTGTTTACACACAGTCCTTCAAACTGTCCTCAGGTCAGATTGTACTATATTTACACTGTTCACACACAGTCCTTCAAACTGTTCTCAGGTCAGATTGAACTGTATTTACAAAATTTAAACACTTCCCAACTGAGACCAATTTATGTCTAGTGTAACTTAAAAAAAATCAACCCTTTTGCTGTTTAGGAAGCAGTTTATGCTTTGTGATACCAATGGAAATGATTTCTTCTTTCACAGTTTTAAGGGATTTTATTGAGTAGCAAATAACCATTTCGAGTCCCAATTAGGCCAGAGTCACTGCTGCAATCAATATCATAACAATATAATATGTACTGAAAGAAAATATTAGCTTATAAACAGCTTGTTGATATTGTTTGTAATTATTGAGTTCCAATTTCTATTTAAGGAGTACATAAAATCATTAATATCTCAAACACTGTTAAGGCTATAGACATGAAAATGACAGACAGGTGGCCCATGCTGCAGTGCTTCATATAGTCATAAATTGGTGAGATGGCGCCACCATGTGGCAAGATATCAATAACTATACTTTCTCTTAGATGTCCAGGTTCCTTGCTTTGACCACAATTAAATCCTTTTTTATCAGTCAAAAGCAGTGACGGCAGCAGATTGCAGCAGACTGGAGCAGGGCGCAGCAATCACATGCATTTTCTTCAGAAAATGCAGAAGTTTCTAGTAATCCTTATTCTTATTTTTCTTCCATACGTTTTTTGGCATGCTACTGGTCCTACAATTTTAATGTGATTAAAACAAATATAATATCAAATTGTTCAGCATATTCAGGAGATAGTCCTGCTTGTATTTCTCTTATAGCAGCTATGTACAATTTATTTTATGTGATCTTTTTGTATCCAATTGTTCCCATATGAATAAATGGACAGCATGTTCAAAGACTATCTCCTCTTTGAATTGCAATAACTTTGGCATACTTTCACTTTCATTCTTAATTTCATGTTTAAACTGATCAAAGGACTTTCAGCTATTAAGCTTGTAAACGCCTTTTGGCTATCCTGTACAGTTTTTGGTTAATCACAGTTTAATTAATTTAATTAATCGCACAGTAAGTTTCATGCTTTTTTTGGACAGTTTGTGAGTTTATAATGGGTGTGAAATGCATGATAGAGTGGAGAGAGGCGCTTCAACTTGCCTAAAAACTTGTCTTTAACTCCTTGTGGCCACAAATGTCAATCTAGATACATAATTTCTTCCCAGGACAAATTTGCTCTGTTTCATATGTGTGTGTGAACACCACAATATAAAATTTACTCTCATTGAAAGGGGGCACCAGTCCTCAAGGAGGACAACAATGAATATATCATTGATTAATGTGATCAATCTCATATCAGAAGCCATGACTTCTTGATTAAATGGATCTCTAGTCTCTACTTCAAAAGAACACAACAGGACGACTGAGTGTAAATAAAGAAGTTTATTAACTAGACTACTATCTACAGAGTAAGTGCAGTGTGTAATAATCATAAATATGAAATTAATAATGAAATGAACTGTGTGATGAGTTGGCAATGGTGGGAGAGAATATGTTTGGGCTAAACACCATGGCTATACAGCTAATGATCACTACGTCTATGAATGAGATTTGGTGATTTAATATTGCTATTTTGACATCAAGCCAGTCAAGAGCAGAATGTTAAAACCAGCCTTTTGTGAGTTACGCTGTAGCTTGGCTGGAACCCTGGTGGCTGAGGTAACCCTGGAGAAGTGGGATCTAGGTGGATTCTCCTGGAGGCCGTGTCCCGATATCACGGTGACGGATTCTGCCGGTGTCTCAGTGGTTCAGCCAGGGTGGAGTTTGCCAGTAGACTTTCCGTCTCAGGCACTCTTTATCTTTGTCTGTGAAGAGCGTTCTGCTGGTCACTACTCAGGATTAGAATGTGGGTTGCAGTTTATGACTCAGTTGTCTAAAAGGGACAGAGGGTGTGTGTGTGTGCATGTATTCATGAACGGCACAGAGAGGCTAGGATTCACACCTAAGTGATAATCAGTCCTTATGATTGTACTTTTCTCACATAAGAAACAGTCAAATATCAATAGGCAGAGTCTTATTGTTACAAACTCGAGATTTTGTCTATGCTCTCCAGTTTGCCTGGTGTCCATTCAGTGATCCTCTGGAGCTGACCCTTTGACCCATGATCTGGTTGAGCATCCCTCTGACATGCTAAAAGCATGGTCTCATTGTGAAAGAATGTCTCTGTTTCCTGTCAATTTGATAGTTTGATGCTGGGAAGAGTAACAAAGTGTCAAATTTGGATCCATAATATTAACTTATTATTAACTTCTGTGTGGACACTATAATACCAGCAAGGACTGTACACTGCTTTCCAAACAAAAACCATGGATCACCAGTAACATCAAGACCCTCCTCAACCAGAAAAAGGAGGCCTTCAGGGATGGAGACAGGGAGAAGCTCAGGTGTGTGCAACATGAGCTGAAGAGGAGATTAAAGCAGGTGAAGGAGGACTACAAAAAGAAAGTAAAGAGGAAACTCCAGCACATCAACACCAGAGAGGTGTGGAAGGGGATGAGGACCATCACTGGCTATAAAGAGAAGAACAGCCAGGCAACATCTGGTGATGTGGACAAGGCCAATGAGTTCAACCTGTTCTACAACAGGTTTGACACAGCCTCACCTGTTCTCTCTCCCACTCCTTCAACTGCAGCTTCTCCTATGGCATCTCCTCCACAACCTGACACTGCAGCTGCAACTCCATCCATAATGGGGTCAAGTCTCCTGTCCTTTACAGCGGAGGAGGTCTTTTTCGCTCCTCTTTCCTTTTTAACTCTAGAAACACCAAAACAAACTGATATCTGCATGATGGTCTTGTGGTGTTCATAGTGTAATAATCTTGCTATGATGTTTGTTTTTTAATTAAATGGCAGTAGTTCGAGAGGTATGCTCAGTCATATGGCTCTGTTTGAGCTGAGCTGTCAGGAGTTGTCGCCCTCCTATCCTAAAGTGGTTAGGGCGCATGCCATCTGTTCAGATGCCCTGAGCAGTGAATCGCTTGGTCAAATCCTGACTAGGCTGGAGTCATTACCGCATGTCAATATAATAATATATACTGAAAGCACTTGTGAACGTACAAATTAGCTTGTAAACAGCTTGTTGATATTGATTGTAATTACTGAGTTCCAAATTTCTCTTTAAAGAGTGCATAAAATCATTACCATCTCAAACACTGTTTGAGACACTGCTATTGACATGAAATTTGACTGACAGGTGGCCCATGATACAGTGCTTCACATTGATGTGATGCCAGATATCTCACCACTGTCTGGTGAGATATCTGTTGTGTTTATTGTGACTAATGCTAATACTTTTATACTTATATTTTCATGTATACTGTCATTTAAGCAAGCATATCGTGAATGTAGTCTCATGTGAGACCTGGTTAAACGACAACACTCCTGACCATTGTGTGAATTTACCCGGCTTCACTGCCGTACGAGAGGACAGAGACTCCAGAGCATGTGAAAAGAATAAAGGTGGAGAGCTGGTTCTACTTGTGGAAGAGAAGGAGAAAATCTGCTGTTAGGATGTTGAACTGTTGGCAGTTGTTCTTAGACCGTACTATGTACCGAGGGAGTTCTCTGTCATCGTCGCCATTGTTGTTTTCATACAACCACGAGCAGAGCCTGTAGTCGCGTGTGACATCATTCACAAGACTGTTGCGAGGGTACAGACCCAGCACCCTAATTTATTCATTGCAATGTCGGGGGATTTTAACCATGTCACTCTCACATCTCACCTGACTGGCTTTGCTCAGTATGTTAACTGTCCCACAAGGAAAAATAAAAGACTTGATCTGTTGCATGCAAACGTCAAGGAGGCTTAGACTGCTTCAGCTACCACCACTTGGCAGATCAAATCATAATCTGGTTTTTCTTCAGCCTTCCTACAAACCCTGTGTACTGTGGTAGGTTGCAACCACCCACTTGTTCAGCAACTGGAGGCCAGTGAGTCTCTACAGGACTATTTTGAGTGTATAGATTGGAATGTACTGTTTGAGTCACAGGAAAATGCTAACAGCAAGGACACTGACCTTGATTAAATGGTTGAATGTACCACAGACTACATCAACTTCTGTATGGACACTGTAATACCAGCAAGGACTGTACACTGCTTTCCAAACAACAAACCCTGGATCATCAGTAACTTCAAGAACCTCCTCAACCAGAAAAAGGAGGCCTTCAGGGATGGAGACAGGGAGAACTCAGGGTGAGCAACATGGGCTGAAGAAGAGATTAAAGCAGGCGAAGGAGGACTACAAAAGGAAAGCAGAGAGGAAGCTGCAGCACAACAACACTGGGTGTCAAAGTGGAAGAGGACCATCACTGGCTATAAAGAGAAGAACAGCCAAGCAACACGAGGGGATGTGGGCAAGGCCAATGAGTTCAACCTGTTCTGCAACAAGTCTGATACAGCCTCACCACTGCTTCAGCTGCAGCTTCTCCTAAGGCATCTTACAACCTGACACTGCAGCCTCAACTCCCTCCAAACTGAGGTCAAGTCTCCTGTCCTTTACAGCGGAGGAGGTGAGGGCGGAGCTCAAGAGGCTACATCCTGGAAAGGCAACAGGCCTGGACATTGTATGTCCAAGGCTGTTAAAAGACTGTGCAGCCCAGCTGGCTGAGGCTCTCCAGACGATCTTCAACTTAAGTCTACAAACAGGGAGGGTCCTGGTCCTGTGGAAAACATCATGTCTTGTTCCAATACCTAAAGTAGGATGACTGGCTCAGATAAATGACTACAGACCGGTGACCCTCATATCACACATAATGAAGACCCTGAAGCAGCTGCTTCTCCGCCTTCTGAGGCCACAGGTTGAATGTGCACCCCCCCTACAGTTCGCCTACAAGGAACATATTGGAAGGGTTGATGCCATCCTTTACATGCTCCATCAGGCCCATTTTTCCTCTGGGTGGGTCTCACTCAGGACTGTTGTTGAGAGGTGCAATGTAAGATGGAGGCCAATGTTTCCAATAAGCTACTGGACATCTGAATTTCCCCTAGGGGATAGATAAACTATCTATCTATCTATCTATCTATCTATCTATCTGTTTTTTAAAAGTGTTGTCACTTGTGTTGGTGTGGAGAAAACAGTGCAGCAGTGGAGAGACCAGAGTGTACAGTTTTGCTATGTGTGTTATTAACTACAAACTGAGTGCATTCAGTTTGACCCACTCTGTAAATACAATGGTTACAAGTATTGATTGTTTGAGAGAGAGAGAGAGAGAGAGAGAGAGAGAGAGAGCATGAATACAAAGGGAGGTGAGAGGAGGGTTATCTGAGTTAGTCCCTCCGTCCTCGGGGCAGAGAGGACACACACAGCTGAGGTCCTCCTCCAGGCTGTGTAGATAGACTACCACAGTCCTGCTTAATTTAATGTATCTCAACAGCAACAACAAAACCAAAGGAGAAAGCCACAGACAGGCAAAGTACTAGTGCACTGTGATTTCAAGTAACCCCAGGTCCACTGACGTAGTGAGAGCTACATGCCCTCATGTCTGCACACAGTGGTCTTCTGTTTGTTTCCTGCTTTAGCCCCCCCCCCCTTAAACCAGCCTGTCACTGATTAGACAGTAATTACATTCAGATGGTCAACAGCACCAAATCTAAACACATATGTCAAAAGTGTTTCCCCATTTGTCCAGATGTTCCAGATGTTTAGATGTGTAGCTGTTGTCTTTTGGCTCTGAGGAAACATATACTGGTGTAGTGTTTTCTCCATACTGTGCCAGTAGCATTTCAGTGTGTATCCAGACCCTGAAGAGTTGAATGTTTTCCTGATTTCCAGACTGTGAGATTAGGAGGCTAAACGCTGTGTAGACCAGACAATTGTCTGTTTGAATATGGAGAGAGCTGTACTTAAAGCATGACAGCAGCATCCCAGGAGATTATTGACACCATTTCTCATGATGGGAAGTTCTGGAGAGATTACATCTCCCTGAATGAAGCAGCTGCAGCCCAGCAACACAGGAAGACTCATCTGTATCTTATATTACCAACACTTATCTTTTATATCAGAGATGCTCCTCAGCAGATATGTTACATTTAAAAAACAACTGCTCACATAGAATAAAGAAGGATGAATTGCCTATCTATGTGTTGGAGTTAAATGTTACGGTAAACATACTTACAAACAGCACATGTGCAAGTGAGAGCTTGTGAATCTGGAGAAGTAACACTAGTTTGTGACAGTGATGCAGACAATCCTCAGGGTGTTAATCTCTCTTTTCCAGATCTGAATGTCACATGTGTGTTCCCCTTCGTTGAGGGTGTGAGCCTCCATGAAGCAAAGAAAAAATCAAAGAAAAGTTTACAGATTGTCAAAGGACAGTTCAGATTGTGGTGAATTTTACAGATGTTCTTTCTTTGAGAGGGATGCATTTTACTGACTGACTAACTCCCCATTGTCTGAAATGATAAAGATGAAGATGTGCAGCAGTGCATTTGTCCTGAAGTCATTATGAGTGGCAACTGAGACTGAAGATAACATTAGAATTAAAAAAAACAGCTCATTGTCTCTACATTTAGAGAATTGTTTTCAAACAGACTGGGTACAATGTATGGATGCTGACCAGGGGCATATAGCTACACCTCTTGTTTATTACAGGCAGTCCACTGAGCCACTATGGTGTCCCAGCTGCTCGGGAGCTGCAGGGAAAAGGAGGAGTGCTTCCAACACACTGAGCCTCACCTCCATTACAGCAGATAAACTACTTTCATTGCATGTATAATTATTTCTAAAGGAGGCAGAGTAACTTAACATAAGACACACCAAACAGAGGGAGCAGTAGAGAGGGAGGGAGAGAGAGAAGTAATGAGGCTTCGTACTAACCACTATGACCAACTACATATCAAACAGAGGGAGTTAGACATAAAGACCTGCCTCAAATGAAAGTCTGTTATGTTCTGGAGTTGAAGTAAATAAAGACTAAACTATTGTGGATCAAGAGAGAGGCCGTGCTCTGAGTGAGACACTAATAATAAGAAAGATAGTCTCTGCCTCAGTGGTTCACCAGGTGGAGCACTTGACATTTGGGTTTAGTCCTTGCCCCATTGGCCCAGGTTCAAGTCTGGTCTGTGGCCCTTTGCTGTGTGTCATTCTCTCTTTCTCTCTCTCTCTCTCTCTCTTTCTCTTTCTGTCTCTCACTCTGTCTCTGTCTCTGACTGTAATAAAGGCAAAAGCCTGAATATGAAAATAAAAATAAGAAAGAAAAGATTAGAAAGATGTTGTGTCTTTTCTAACTTTCTCTCTGAGTGATCACGTTACAGTACATCCAGCTGAAATCACAGCTCAATCTTTGTCTTTCAATCATGTTTGGTGATTTTGTCAGATGACATCACAGTTATAAAATCAGGATTTGACCTGAGGTCCAGACATATACTAGGTTAAGACCTAGTCTTGTTTTACATTTGGCTGTGTTGAATAAGTGTGAGCATGAAAGCTCATTCTTGACCAATCATTTAACAAAAAAATATCTTAACTTGCTATCTGGTAAATTACTATCATTCTTTACCAAGTTTAGATTTTTTTTTTTTTTAAACTAAAACACCCTTGGTTTGCAGGTACTTTGAATAGTGATGTTAGCCTAGCTTAGCCCAGTGATCTTTGGTCTGATCAAGTAGCAGCTTGTGGCCTTCATCAGCGTCATCATAATACATCCAACAGGCAACAGTTAAATAAGTATCAGACAGAAAAAAAACATAAAACAAGAAATCATATGCAGCTATATACATATCTAATGGAGCTTCTACGAAGACAGATTGGACATATGGCTGTGAAGCTTTGGACCAGTTATTGTCTCAGGCTGCTAGAGAGGTAATGTCTAATAGAGGACATAGGTCACATCATATTTAGTCAATCACCTGGAAAAGTGCAACTAAAAAAAACTGGGGGACATCTGGTGGACGGATGGAGACGGCAGGGCCTGAGACAGGGGCTGAGGGACAGACGACAGACTGAAAAAAGTTTATATGATGAAACAGGTGCTCGCTTACACATCAAACAGATTATGGAGCAACACAATTCATTTATCAGGTGTGTCTGAACACCTGATAAATTCACTATCTGGCTCTTCACTGGTTTCAAACAGCTGCCTCCTCCTCCTACAGTTGAAAACAATGAACGAAAACAGCATCAGTGGCCAAAAAACAAAAATCTTATACCCACCACATCCAGTTTTCTGTGTTCAGTCCAAGGAACCTGAGATGTGTTGTATTTGCCCTGAAGGCATCATTTGTTGTTAGCCTGCTCTGTAGAACCTGAGCTGCCTCATCCAACAATCAGATGCAACTGAGAGCACTTTGACCTCCCTGCTCATCCTCCTCCTCCTCCACTGCCTCTCCTTCTCTGGTGTTCCTGTGTTTGTGAAGGCAGTGCCATGATCATGAGGCTGCACATTCAGGTCGCTCAGTCAGGACAGATTTGTTCTTGTTTGAGAAACATGTAAAAAATTGAATAATGGTACCAGGTACCTGTGTTGAAATGGCTTTAATTCAGAAAAAACTGCATAAAGCCAGGGAAAGTTCTCTGTCTCTAATAAAAGCTTGTTTATCTCTGCAGGTGAGGTAAATAAAGGCCACTGCAATTTCTGGTTTGGACCAGACTTTGACACTTTACTGCAAACTTGCTGACAGTTTTCACCAAGGTTAGAATCGTTTTGGACTTTTCATTGGTTTTTATTTTTATTTCATTTTGACTTTTTGTTTTCAATTTCAGTTTAGTTTGCTCGTTTAGTTTAGTTTTTATTAGTTTCAGTGGTAGTTTTAGTTGTTTTTTTTTGTTTTTTTTGTTATATGGGGAATTTGTGAGGGCCAGATTCAAATAGGTCAGAAAAAGTATTATGTAATAAAAACTGAACAAAACATCAAACCATTTACAAAATGATTACAAAATCAGATCAACAACCATCCACAACAGAGGTGTGTTAGTGCATTTGTGTCATTAAATTAAAGAATCAACTGGACACAACAGCAACTTGAATCCTTTAGATGAACCAACTCTACATGTACAGTGAATGATACTTAAAGTGTTTCTTTATAATTTTAGTTTATTTTAGTTTTATAAACACAATACAGTTTTACATGACAGAGGAAAGACGTTACTAAAAAAGACCTCAGTGTTTCTTTGGGACCTTGTTAGGCATCCTGTGCCGGGACACAATATCTACACAGTATTCTGATGTTGTGATCTAGTCGCTGTGTCAGATTATAGAGTCATAAAGAAAAGAGATATGACAGATGAGAGGTTATCATTGATCTCAACCTGCAGGACGTACATACTTTAGGTGATCAGTGAGGCATCAGGGACTGACTTCACTTGTCCATCTGCAACGTACAGTACATAAACAACATCATCGCCATTTTCAGGTTTATACAGTTCGTAGTCTGATCCTTTCATAAGATTGAAGGTAGTTATTCTCCCAACATAAGGATTGAACAGATGAAGCGGAGTCGTGCATCTCTGAGGTTAACACTGTGAAAATTATCCTCAGGGGGGTTCACTCTCCCTCTCTCGTACAGAAGTCACATGTTAGTTTTGTTAGTGATGACATCCGACAGATATAATGTCACTGTGCTGATTTTATTTACAGTTTGTACCATGTAGTTTATGATCTCTGCCTTCAGACATGAACTCACTGCTGTTTGTCTGTGTTGTGTTTACTCCTTCATTTCATGTTCACTGGGCTTTTTTCAAGGGGTACCATAACAAAATGTTAATTTGAGAGGACTGACATTTTCATCAGACATCTAAAGGTAGCAGAATGTTCATCTCTTGTTTCAATGCACCATAAAACTCGAAGTTAAGCATGGGGATATACAGTAGATGAACTCATCAAATGTGACAAAGTTATGACAAAGCTGCAAAGACGCACACCACCCACCAGCATGCCACCGACCAGCACATCAGGAATCACACAAAATCATTAGAAATGTATGACACACATGGAATGTCTTGTGTTAATGCATGAACACTGCCCTCGTCAACATCTCCCCCTCTCCCTCCCACACACACACTTTCCAGGTCATTAGTCCAGCTGTTCTCAGTATACATACATATATAGGTGTATACATGTATATATATATATATTTGCAGAGCAGTGCCGGCTGCTGGTCTTATAGGGAGGGGAAGCTCATTTTCGGCCTACATCATAAAATGTGTCCGTTTATTTATATGTAAATTCTACCCTCCGTTCCTTTGCTCCGGTGGATGCTTATACTTCAAGATCGCTGATTCGCTCATTTCGCTGTCAATCAAAAAGGGACTCAGCCTCAGACAGATCATCCAATCATCATGCAGAAGCCGAGCGTCCGGGCCAGCCCACTGCCCCATAGACCCCCAGAGACGCTGAGCGTCCGATGGGCGGGACAAAGCCCAGCATTTATCCAATGACCGTCTAGTTTCGCTGCAGTGGAACAACCCGCTCTATGCTTCCCCATTGAAGTCAGTAGATGCTCAGCGTCTACACTGTGTAAAGCACTGTGGCGCTGTGGGGATGAATGAGAATGAAGTCGTGTTGGTTACCTGTGATAAGTAGCTGATTCTGAACAAAAGATGAACGTGTTCTAGCGCATATTTAGTCAATGAAATGTACACACAACAGTACATATTTGACCACTTATTTTGTTGACATTTTAGGGGAAGCTGAGCTTCCCTTGCAGTCTTAGAGCAATCGCCACTGTTGCAGAGAGACAAATATATATTTACACATGACTGTCCTCCCAGGTAAAACGACAGCATCAGTCATTTCAGCAAGAGCCCAAAACACCATTTTCACATTCAAATGACAAAGCTCCTCGAGCTTCATGGACATAGATTTGTCAGTATATATTAGCCATATCAACATGGTAAGACAATAATTGTCTGTGTTACTTCCTGCTTAGAGTCATCATAATACTGCCCTTATAGTTATCTGATGAGGTCTGTGCTGTAAATATGCTGATCTAGTAGAGCTTGAATATTTGTTTCTAATGAAGGAGTGTACATCTTTGTGATTTTAAAATAATTTAAGTAAACACACACAGATGAACTATTTATGGCTTTTAATTGAATAACAAAAAATTGAAATGAAAGGAAACAAATTATTAATTAAACTAATTGGTGGTGTTACCTTTGGTCGCTGAAATTGTTTTTTTGCAGTGTTTGTATTTGACATCTTTTTGTTCGGTGTCATCTTCACTGAAAATAAAATGTGTCCAAATAATAGACACGTCATTCCTCTCAGGAAGGAGCTGCTCATGTTGAAGCTCAGTGTTTATGCTTGTGTCGTCCACATCACTTTGACTGAACACGGACTAACATAAAGCTGCAAGCAGCCCTCACACACCGGCACACTTAGGGGAGCCTCGCATTACGCCATTTGAAGCAGTCGCACATCATACTGACCGCCGGACACTGCGCTCACAGGGTAAGATTTATTGCACAGTGTGGCAGCAGAAAGATTTAAAGCATTTTATATACATTCTTAATTGTGTGTACTAGGTGGAGCCAGAGACCACACAATAGGCACATATGAGGCTCTGTATCAGACCTTACAATGAAAATGTCATGTAAATTAAATGATTGTCACACAAGAGTTAACTGCTGTTTCCAGTAGGTGTGACTGTAGTGTAATATTAGTATGCAGTTGTCTTCAGAGTGAGACTGTCATCAAGCATGTGAAATTTGGGGAATACTGGACAAAGTATCATACAGTTACAACCACTCTCTATATTTCAATTAGGTGGCACTATGAATATTACTAAATATGAACATGTAGATGTGTTCAGGCCGGGACTCTTATCAAACAGAAAGTTTGGAGATGTTCTATATGTTGTTGAGTATAGATAACAGAACAGTAACTTAAAAGTGTGTTTCTTTGCGCACAGTGATAAAAGATTTAAAGGGGTCAAAAAGTCAGAGGATATAAATGATTTCTTTTTAATTAAAGGTCACATATTATGCAAAATGCACTTTACCATGGTTTTCTAACAGTAATATGTGTCCCCAGCCTGTCTACAAACCCCCAAAACATGAGAAAAGTCCATCCGCTCTGTCTTTTGCTTGCTTCACCTTTCAGAAAATGTGTGCTCACACAGGCCAATTGGAGATTTTCCTTTGATGGTCACGTAGGGAAATAACACCTCCCCCCGATGGGTGACACTCCCCGAGCTAGGTGTGTGTTCCGCCCACTGAGTCTGACTTGCATTTACTGTCGTTTATTCCTCACATCGCCGGCTCCGGTAAAACTATGTTGAAGGTACAAGCGAAGCAGTTGCTCGGTTGTTGACTGTACAAACCAACAAAGAAGTCTTTTTTACCCCCTACGTCTGAGGATCTGAAGACCCAGTAATTTTGTTTTATTTTATTTTTGATGGAAATGTACCCCGCTACAACTCCAAAAGTGTTGTAGCGGGCTAACCATTTCACTTCGGACTGCTTTCTCCAGGAGAGCCAGTACAATGCGGGATTTGCTACAATTCTGAACATAAAGCTTGGCTCAGTGCCGACTGTCTGTGACCCAATTCCAAACTTGGGAGCTGTAAGTTTTACCATTTTATGTTCCTTTACTGTATATACACGAGAGCCTGTTACATGTGTTGCTAGAATGCCAGCTAACGTGGCTAACGTTTTGCATCGTCTACACGCAGCTGGGTATAGCCGGGTACAGATTTATGCAATTCTTCTGCTTGGTATAACTGTGTGACGTTGATTAGAGCCACTCTGCTACCTTTATCATACTTGAAAGGCCTTTAAGCTGTCTGTTAAGTCAAGCTGGTAAAATTCAGACTAAACATAGGCTTTGCAGCGATTAGCATAGGTGTCTGGGCTTGTTTGTTAGTGCTGTGAAAGTTAGTATTGAGAGCCATGCCTTATGATGGTATCATGTTTACAGATACAGTGTCTGCAGGGGATATCTAGGTAAGCGCAGAGTTACAGGGAATATGTGAAAGGTGATAGTCTATAATACACATTTTTTGCATTTTGCACATGTAGTGGGCTATTTGCTGCATTTACAAGCTTTTGACAACCCAATTTACACATAATTGAGTGCATTTGTTGTTATCATTTTTGCACTGCTTGCAGCTATTGCCATAAGTACACATTTGAGGAAATGTTGGTGTAACCTCTGTTTCTTCTGTTCAGGCAAGCACATTAAGTGCATCTATACAGCCTCCTGCAACAAGGGATGTTGCATGCCAGACTGACCCAATGGAGACACGTACGGTAGGCACACAGTTATCCTTAAGGAGTCTTCAGCCTCACAGCAGATGAAAGCAGGTTTGTAGCCACCTGAAGTGCATCTACTTTTGATAAACCTAACAATCATTTACGTGTTGTAAGGTTTAAATAATTCCACTTATAATGTAATATTGCTCTGTGTTTATGTGTCAGATTGCTATAGTTTTTATAAAGAATATAATTGGTTAAAGGTGTCCAGGCTACTGTGCCCTGCAAGGATTTCCTCATTTTTATGTTTAAAATGACGTGATAGCATGGGTGATCAGTTTTTTCTTACTAAATGCACATTTTAGCAATGGCCTATCCATCCACATAGTAGCAGCTACTAAAAGTGCATTAGGCACAAAGCAGTATTCTGAATGATTGCACTTACAGCCTGAGTAACATATGAAATATGCTTGGTGTGCTTACAGTTACAGTGTAAAGCTGTGAGACTATCAGCACTTCATACTTATTGATTTTGAAATGCTGTACTTGATACCACTCAATTAAAGGCTTTTTTAATGAAAAGAAGTGTATTTTCTATGCACTGTAGGAATTTCAAAGAAACTGGAGATCAGCTGGATGAAAAACTGAAAAACGCTAGAATGAAACAGAAGCATAAAGAACCATATATACTGGACCGCAGCTTCCTCAACCACTGGGCCAGAGAGAGTGGCAGAGTGGACCTCGATCCTCAACCATGTCCAAGACATTCATACACATGATGATCCTCTTTTCCCCCAGTGTCAACATCCACTGTGCCAGACAAGGGACAAAAATAAATGGCTTTCAGCAGGTGTGTTACTAATAAACAGACTAAAACCTCATCACATGGCTCCTGTTATTATAGTGATCAGAAATATTGTAAAAAGGTAACCACATCTAGTGATTCAGTAACTTTTAGTAACTGTCATTAATAATTATTACTCTATTGTATTTTAAAATATATTTTTTATTTTTTTAGCATCTCATGCCTTCTACAAGCTGGAGAAGATGCTGACAGACAAAAAGACTCTGAAGGATGTCGCAAAACTGAGCCCCCACCATCAGACTTCATCTGTGGAGGCTTTCCACAGCGTCCTCCTTTGTTTTGCCCTGAAGAATGTTGTCTTCCCATCTCTTGGAATGCTGTGCAGGTAAATGAAGCTGTGGTTACTTAGAACTTGTGAGAGTGTGAAGACTAAGATTTCTGTCAATATTAACATCTTTGATTTTCTCTTTACTGTTCTTCCAGACTCTACCTGGCTGCTATGTACTACAATGAAAACGCTGACCAACCGCAAGCCCAAACAAAAGATGAACCACTCTTCAAGGTCCACTTTCCAAAGGCCATGAAGGTTCCACCAACAACAAAATACATTAAGGAAAATGTCAGGAGGTAGTAAGAAACAGACTTTCAGTCATTGTTTTGTAAACAAACAACAAAAAAATAAAAAATGTAAACAAAATCTTTTGTGTTTTATCAAACAGGGTATGTGGTGGACCTCATATTTGAAAAAAGTCTTTGTTGTGCCGGCACCATACACAGAAGCTGTTTTAGCCATCCCAGAGGACCTCACTGCACAGTCAAGCGGCCTGAGAAGGAGGAGATCATATCCAGCTATGTGTCCCACTTCTATCATGGGGCAGTATAAAACCCATGTACTGGCCTGTGGCGTCAGGAAACTGCTGGATGCGCAGGACCATGCAGGCTGGAATGATAACCCAGATTCTGCAAGCAAGGAAGCCCCAGCACCTGAAGCTCCTATAGGCTAGATACCTGTACCAACTAAAACAACTGGAGAGGGCATTTAGTCTTGCAAACATATCTATGTTGTGTGTCACATTTTTTTAGATGGATTCAGTGAATCTTACATTTCTTATTATATAATCCTTAGTTTTTTATTATCACTCATTATAAGTGCCTCATTTGATGTAAATAAATGCTTGATCGTTTCTAAAGAAATGACTCCTCTGAATTCATATGTTATATCTACACTATCTGCTGATAGAAAAACAAAGAGCAGCTAAACCAGTTTATTTGAGGATGTGTTACTCCATTTGCGGTGTGTTATTACCATTGTAAAATTATGTGCACTTAAGTAAAACAAAACTGCCTAACATCTGTTATTAAGATTGAAACTATATGTTTTTACAAAGAAGCAAAATGTACTGGTGTATTTCTCTCAACCGTATAGGACCATAGTCAGCGCAGTATTTGTTGCAGGCATTCTGGAGGGAGTACACATTGAGGCAGAGTGGCCCCAACCCAGGACGGTCTACCATACATGGTAATTCTTCCTCGATCTCCCGTAGCCGTCTGGTAATCTACAGTGAATTAGAAATGGTAAATGCTATGGTTTATTATAATCAAAACAAATTACTGATTAGTCTAGAATGCTACCTGTGCTACAAGCAGCAGATATTCTCAGCTTCTGTGGGCATGGTTGCACAGTTTTCACAGGAGCACCTATCCAAAATATAGAGAGCAATGGTAACATTCACCAAAATATAAAGCTTATGAAATTCAAAAACTGACAAGACAGTGGAGCTGAGGTGGGTAAGAAGTAGCATGGCTAAATATCAAGCACGCATAACATACTGTAGGTAATTTATAACGTCACTTATTGCATATAATTTGGAGCTTGAGAACAGTGTAGTGTAGAAAACACTGCACAGCTTCGTCTTTGACTAAAGATTAATGTTGCTAACAGACATGTTTATGCTGAATTACATCAGTGTAAGTTCATTGTAATACACAAAATAAATTTACCACATGAAGGAAGATGTTATGATGAGCATCTCTGCTCAAAACATGGAGGAAAATTTATAAAATAAAAATGATTTACTTTGTCAGCATCTATTAAAATATTTTACTAGTCTCAAGATTGAACACCTGTAGCAGTTCTCAGACAAACATTTCCATAGACTGTAAAAGTATGTCTAAGGAGGCATGACAAATAACTACATTACACTATTCACAATAGTGCTTATTTACCAAAAGAGCTCCCAATAATGACGAGATAGTAACAGTTAGCATTAGCTACATGTTAGTAACTGTGTGCCGGCACACATCAACAAACTGAAAATGTAATGTCAAGATACACAAAATTGGGACCAACCATTCAGAAACATCCTGCTGCAGTTGTAGAGTTTGAACTTCTTCAGCAGCCTCTCCCTCTGGGGCAGATTCTGGATAAAAGTCGTATGGTTGAACCAAAGCGCTTCTGAACGCCAGGTCGCCGGTCACGGACACCATAAACATTAGAGCATGGTGCCAGAAGCCATAGCCGCATCTCCTATCGGAAAGGGGCGTGGCCAGGAATGGCTCATTTGCATTTAAAGCTACAGACACAGAAACAGCCTGTTCTGAACAGAGCTAAAACAGAGGGGTTTATAGGCATGCTAATATACAGGATCGGAGTGGATTTTTTAGCAAGAAACTTCAAAGATATGTTTTGGAGACCTCTTAGACTTATTTAAACTTGTTGAAAAGGAGAATAATATGTGCCCTTTAAACAAAAACATGACATAAATAACCAGAAGACAAAACAATAAACACAAATCAAACTTAACACACTAAGTCATATTAAACAAACCAAGTAATGAACACTAACATAACATTACAAAATTGACCACCTTCACAACCTAAATAAAATATTAAAGAATAACTAAATCAGAAACCAAAACAAAACAAAGGCTAAATAAATGAGATTTTGCATTACATAATAAATTTAAAAAATGATGTGATTTAAAATAAAAAAATCTCAAATAATTTTTCTCACAATAACAACCAGCCCTCTACTTCAATAATTTGAAAAATGTTTTTTTAACATAATCAAAACCAAATGATGATTTAATACATGAATTAATTAAAGAATAAATGAGCAGTACTAGTACTAGTACTAGCACAGAATCACAACACACATAACAAGGCTTTTTACAGGGTAAAGTCTCGACTTACCTTACTATATATACATATACAGGATATACAATAATACAAAACAATATCATAGAGATAGGGGAGAGTGAAAAACCCAGGGTGACAAATAGCCAGAGCTGGTCCTCACATTCTGCCTCACTGGAAGGTGAAGGTTTGGACCCGGTACTTGCTTCAGGTCTGTGGTTGTTGAGTCCTTTCTCTGGTCTGGAAAGGCTCCCTCTCATGTCTCCTCAGATACAGCACTTATTTGTGGTCTCTGATTGACGTCACACCTCAGACATGATCATTGTCTCAGCGTGGTCCATGACTGTAGACTGTTTTTATCTCTCACACAGATGTGTTGGCTACTGGTTTCTGTCTCCAGTGTCATCTGAGTGAGACTTACAGTAACTCTGAATCTGTATAATATAATGTGTCATAATGTAGATTCTGGAATGTCAAGACACACACACAGCAATACGGGAACACACTCACACATTAGTGTTACTGTAATTCTCAGGACACTTGACATAATGCATCCCTTTGCCCCTTTGTACCCTACTCTTAACCCTCACAACTAAATGCCTGACCTCGTGTTTTAACCCCAACCTAAACCTAATTCTAACCTGAACCCCCATGTGTTGGTGTGTATTCAAGTAAAAGTTATAACATTTAACTTTTCCACATTGAAGGGTTAGGGTTAGGGTTAAAAATAGTCTAAAAATAACTAGGTCTATGTTATCTATTTTTTGAGCTGTGTTTTAACATTTTCCCAAATGTTTCCAACAATTCTCAAACCAGAGAAATCTGTTATTTTAATCATGGTAACGGTCTGTTTCATTTCACCACCGGTCAATAACATCATATCCCCTTTGCACATCTGTCGCGATTGTGGTTTTCTGCCAGGTTCTACAACATGTATGACAGCCTCTCTCTCCCATTGCTTCAGCTGCAGCTTCTCCTATGACATCTCCTTTACAACGTGACACTGCAGCTACAACTCCCTCCACACTGCGGTCAAGTCTCCTGTCCTTTACAGCAGGGGAGGTGAGGACGGAGCTCAAGCAACGCATGGATTGTGTGTGTCCGAGGCTGTTAAAGGACTGTGCATCCCAGCTGGCTGAGCCTCTTCAGAGGATCTTCAACTTAAGTCTACAAACAGGGAGGGTCCCAGTCCTGGGGAAAACATCATGTCTTGTTCTGGTGCCTAAAGAAGGACGACTGGCTGAGATAAATGACTACAGATGCCGTCCTTTACATGCTCCACATGGCCCATTCTTACGTGGATGAGCCAGGTGGTTACATGAGGAGTATGTTCTTTGATTTTCCAAGTGCATTTAACACCATCCAACCCAGGGGGTGGATCCCTGCTTCAAGTCCTGAATTGTGGATTACCTGACAAAATGACCACAGTATGTCAGACTGGGTAACTGTGTCTCAGGGACAGTGATGAGCAGCACTGGGGCTCCACAAGGGACTGTTCTGGCATTGTTCCTGTTCACCCTGTATACAGCAGACTTTAAATACAACTCTTTAAATACAAGTTTTGCCGCATCCAGAATAGCTATTATTCTGGCGTGTATCAGGAACAGGCAGGAATGGGAAAACAGGGATCTGACCATGGCCTTCACTGAATGGAGCGACAAGAATGGCCTCCTTCTAAACACCTCCAAGACCAAGGAGATGGTCATCGACTTTCGGTCTAGGCCCACCCTTCATTCGGTCAACATTAGAAGGAAGGACATTGAGGTGGTGCACAGTTATAAATACCAAGGTGTGCACCTGGAAAGTAAACTGGACTGGTCTCTGAACATGGATGCCATCTCCCGGAAGGGGCAGAGGCGGCTCATTTTCCTCAGGAGGCTCAGGTCCTTTGACGTCTGCAGTGAAATGCTGCATCTTTCATCAGTCTGTGGTGCCCAGTGTCCTTTTTTTTGCTGCAGTGCGCTGGGGAAACAGCATGTCAAGACAAGAACACAAGGAGACTGTACAAGCTGGTGAAAAAGGCTGCATCTGTGCTTCGCAGGAGTCTGGTCTCACATGCAATGTAAGATGAAGGCTATCTTGGACAATACCAATCACCCTCTCCACAACATTCTGGCAGGACAGAGAAGCAGCTACAGGTGCAGCAAATGTCTCATCTCACTGTGCTGCAGAACAGAGAGGTTCAGGAGATCCTTTGTTCCCACTGCCATCAGGCTGCAGAACACGGCTGTCTATCTATCAGAACATTTATTTGATCATTTTCTACTTTGTAATTTAACTAGATGAAGGATTTTAGTCCTCAGACATCTGGATTTTCAGTTATCAGAAAAACAAGCTGAGTAAATGTTAGACAGCTCAGCTCCCACCTCTGATTTTTAACACGAAACTGCTTTTTTCTCCGATCACTCAGCATCTCAGTAATTGGTCCTGTCTTCATCATCTTGTGTGGACTGATGATGCTTCTGTCAACACTGTTACTCAGGGATGTGCAACAGATTGTGGTCAACCACATATGACAAAATAGTTATGGGACATTGCGTCGACTTTTCACACCTTGATTTTAATAAGTGAAACACCCAGATGATCACTCAGAATCATTATCTTGCTGGCTGTTAGTGCTGACCTTGTCTTCTATGGTCAAAGTCACTGACAAAAATATCACCTGGATGATTACAGAGCCACTGCTGCTGAAAGAAATCATATGCTGCCATTAGTGAGGAGGTACTATGACAGTGCAGCAGAGGTTAATTAAGCAGGTAATATAAGACCGGATCAAACTTTAATGATGCCTGTGGGGACAGAGAAGGACACAGCATTCCCAAAGGCTCTGCAGCAGCAGGTTGATGTGCCGTTCTCCTGTCCTGCTGGGTGGTCACCAGTGACGGCTCCTCTGATGATTGTGTCCCACTGTAACAGCAGTGAAACAGAAGTTCACACATGCTCAGCACCTTTTTATATCACTGTGATATGTCTGAGCCACTTGTTTTTAAATGTCATCGGTTCTTAATATATCCATATGTAGTTTCATATGTATTCATTCACTTCCAGTCACAAACCTCAGTGTATTTACTAAGATACTAATCTCAGCTCTGCCTCTCTGTCCCCTTCGTCTCAGTTAAAGGTAAAGAAACAGGAAAATAACAGCAAAATAGATACACCCCTCCCATCGGTTTTCCTTCAGAAACTCTGCCCCCACATTAATGGACATGCTTTGCCAAAGCAACAAGCAAACAAGCATTTCTCAATAGAGTTCGCCAAGTCCAGACTCCCGTACTTGTAGTTCGAACTTCATAAAATGAACTCAGAAGTCCAGACTCCTGAGGACAGGAGGACTATTTACAGCTGGAACAGCAGCATTCTTCCTAATATCAGGAGCTCCACTCAGCTCAGGTTACACTTTAACACACCTCTACCTGACTGTACTGTGACAAATGAATCTAAACTTTGTAGTAAAATATACACTTCATATCCAATCTGTAATATATATTTAAAGGGGACATATTATGCTCCTTTTCAACAAGTTTAAATAAGTCTCAGACGTCCCCAAAACATGTCTTTGAAGTTACTTGCAAAAAAATCCACTCTGATCCTATATTTCAGCATGCCTGTAAACCCCTCTTTTTCAGCCTTGTTCAGAACAGGCTGTTTCTGTGTCTGTAGCTTTAAATGCAAATGAGCTGTGCCTGACCACGCCCCTCTCCGGAAGGGAATGCGGCTTGGGCTTCTAGCGCCATGCTGTAATGTTTACAGTGACCGTGACCGGCGACCTGGCGTCGGAAGCATTTTGGTTCAACCACACGACTTTTATCCAGAATCTGACCCAGAGGGAGAGGCTGCTGAAGAAGTTCAAACTCTACAACTGCAGCAGGATGTTTCTGAATGGTTGGTAACCAATTTTGTGTATTTTGACTTTACATTTTCAGTTTGTTGATGTGTGCTGGCACACAATTACTAACATGTAGCTAGGTAGCTAATGCTAACTGTTACTGTCTCTTCATTACTGGAGCTCTTTTGGTAAATAATCACTATTGTGAATTGTGTAATGTAGTTATCTGTCATGCCTCCTTAGATATACTTTTACAGTCTATGAAAATGTTTGTTGTATGTGGACTGCTACAGGTGTTAGATGTCAAGATTAGTCAGATATTTTAATAGATGCTGACAAAGTAAATCATTATTTTATTAATTTTTATCCATGTTTTGAGCAGAGATGCTCATCATGACATCTTCCTTTATGTAGTAGATTTATTTTGTGCATTACAATGACAGCTATAAATCAGCATAAACATGTCTGACAGCAACATTCTTTAGTCAAAGACTAAGCTGTGCAGTTTTCTACACTACACTGTTGTCAAGCTCCACATTATATGCAATAAGTGACATGTTATAAATTACTTATGTTATATGTGCTTGATATGTAGCCAAACTTACTTCTTACCCACCTTAGCTCCACTGTCAGTTTTTGAATTTCATAATCTTTATATTATATTATATATATATAATGTTACCATTTTTCTCTATATTTTGGATAGGTGCTCCTGTGGAAACTGTGCAACCATGCCCACAGAAGCTGAGAATATCTGCTGCTAGGAGATACCACAGGTAGCATTCTCACTAGACAAACTAATAGGTAATTTGTTTCGATTACATTTATAATACCCTATCATTTACCATTTGTAATTCACTGCAGGTTACCAGACGGCTGTGGGAGATCGAGGAAGAATTACCATGTATGGTACACCATCCTGGGTTGGAGCCGCTCTGCCTCAATGTGTACTCCCTCCAGAATGCCTGCAACATGTACCGCGCTGACTACGGTACTTTACGGTTGAGAGGAATACACCAGTACCTTTTGCTTCTTTGTAAAAACATATGGTTTCAATCTAAATAAAAGATGTTAGGCAGTCTTGTTTTACTTCAGTACACATAATTTTACAATGGTAATAACACACCACAAATGGAGTAACACACCCTCAAATAAATTAGTTTAGCTGCTCTTTGATTTGTAAAGTTTTCTATCAGCAGATAGTGTGCATATAAGATATGAATTCAGAGGAGTCATTTCATTTCAAATGATCAAGCATTTATTTACATCAAATGAGACACTTATATTCAGTGATAATAAAAAAGCTGTAGGATTCACTGGATCCATAACATAGATATGTTTGCAAGACTAAATGCCCTGTCTAGTTGTTTTAGTCGGTACAGGTATCTAGCCTATAGGAGCTTTGTGAGCTGGTTCTGGTCGCAGAATCTTAGTCGTCATTCCAGCCTGCGTAGTCCTACGCGTCAGTGCCGAGTTTCCTGACGCCTCAGGCCAGTACGTGGGTTTTAGACTGCCCCATGATAGAACTGGGTCACATAGCTGGATATGACCTCTTCCTTCTCAGGCTGCTCGAACTGTGCAGTGAGGTCCTCTGGGATGGTGATGGCCAAAGCAGCTTCTGTGTATGGTTCCAGGTCAACAAAGACGTTTTCAAATATGAGGTCCACCACATACCCTGTTTGATAAAACAAAAAAGATTTTGTTTACATTTTTTTTTTTCAAAACAACGACTGAAAGTCTGTTTCTAGCTACCTCCTGACATTTTCTTTACTGTATTTTGTTGTTGGTGGAACTGTCATAACATTATACGTGCAATACTTAATACAATGTGTACAAAACATTTTTTGGTTGAAAAATAAAATAATATAACACTTATAGAATGTCGGCTCAGTCTTAACTGGTTTAGCTCTGCATTCTTCCCTTTCATGCCTTTGGAAAGTGCGACCTTGAACCAGTGGTTCACCTTCTTTTTGTTTGGGGCTTGTGGTCTCGGTCAGCATTTTCATTGTAGTACATGGCAGCCAGGTAAGAGGTCTGGATGTACAGTGAAGAGAAAATCAAAGATGGTTAATGTTGACAGAATCTTAGCCTCACACTCTCACAAGTTCTAAGTAACACAGCTTCATTTATATGCACAGCATTCCAAGACTGATAAATGCTGTTAGGTTTATCAAAAGAGATGCACTTCAGATGGCTACAGACCTGTACTTCTGATGTGAGGCTGAAGAGTCCTCAAGGATAACTGTGTGCCTACAGTGGGTCAGTCTGGCATGCAACATCCCTTGTTGCAGGAAGCTGTATAGATACACTTGATGTGCTGGCCTGAACAGAGGAAACAGAGGTTACACCAACATCTCCTCAAATGTGTAGTTATGGCAACATCTGCAAGCAGTGCAAAAATGATAACAACAAATACTCAACTCAATTATGTGTAAATTGGGTTGTCAATAGCTTGTAAATGCTGCAAATAGCTCACTATATGTGCAAAATGTAATAAATGTGTATTATACATTATCCCCTTTCACATATTCCCTGTAACTCTGCGCTTATCTAGATATTCCCCACAGGCACTGTATCTGTAAACATGATATAAACGTTAAAACGGACATCATAAGGCATGACTCTCAATACTAACTTTCACGGCACTAACAAACAAGCCCAGACACCTATGCTAATCGCTGCGAAGCCTGTTTAGTCTGAATTTTACCGGTTTGACTTTACAGACAGCTAAACACCTATAAAGTTAGCAGGGTGGCTCTAATCAACATCACACAGTGATACCAAGCAGAAGAATTGCATACAATCTGCATCCGGCTATACCCGGCTGTGTGGACGAGGCAAAATGTTAGCCACATTAGCTGCCATGCTAACAACACACGCAACAGGCTCTCGTGTGCATACAGTAAAGCAACATAAAATGGTGAAACTTACAGCTCCCAAGTTTGAAGTTGAAGTTGGTCGGTGCTGATCCAAGCTTTATCTTCAGACTTGTAGCGAATCCCGCATTGTACTGGCCCTCGTTGAGAAAGCAGTCCGACGTGAAATGGTTAGCCCGCTACAACACTTGCAGTGCACTTACAGTTGTAGCGGGCTAACCATTTCACGGTACATTTCACGGTACATTTCCATCAAAAATAAAATAAAACAAATCCACTGGATCTTCAGATCCTCAGACGTAGGGGGTATAAAGACTTCTGTGTTGGTTTGTACAGTCAACAACCGAGCAACTACTGTGTTTCGCTCGTACCTTCGACATTGTTCTACCAAAAGCTAGTGTTCGCGAGGGAAGACGGACCCGATCTGACCCCGAGAACCAAGGACACTATGCACGTCCACCTACACCGGCTACCTGACCGCAACAAGCTCCTGGATGCACGGTATGAAATCGCTGCTAACTCAATTAGCATTCAAAATACGAGGTAAACTTGATAGCTTAGTGTTAAAATAATCTGTGTAGTTAATTGCATACATGTCCACATTTGGTAAATATCACATATATGAGGAGAAACCTTATAATGTTAGCTTAAGTTAAGTTGCGTGTAAGATAACTGTGTGGTGTAACCACTTGTATTAAAACCATAGACCAAGGGAAAAACATGTTATAATGTGTTTTAAAATTAGTTCTGCAAATCTAAGGTTATGTTGTTAATATTAAGTTTAGCTCAGTCGGCTAGTTTTGCAGCTCTAGTTCATTACATTATTGATGACAGGATTCAAAACATCTGTTGGAATGGTTCTGTCTCTGTTTCAGAATAAGAACATCACTGAGAGCTGAGAACCATCATGACGTGCACCTGCACAATGACACAAAAGTGAGTATTAGTTTCTATTCTCTTGTTAATTAATGTAAAACAGTACAGCAGACTGTTTATTACAACGAAGCCGAGGGAATAATGTATTTTCAGATAACTGTGTGATCATCTAATCAGATCGCTGTTTCTTTTGTCTTTTTCTCTATACTCTACAATATGATATTGATATAATTTCTCTCTATTACAATGTTTTTTTCCATCCAGCCAAGGTCTGGATCTTTTGGGCCACCTACAACCTCTTGCAGCAATGATGGAGGCCCTGCACCACCTCTGCCTGCAGAGTCCACACCTGAAGATCTTCTCTTTCCAAACAAAGACACAGTGTCTAATATAGTTTTGTTTTGTTTTTTTGTTTTTTTTAACAGAATTTTATTGCTTTTCAACATACACAATAATCAGCAATATACATTTCTCGTTATAGAAACAATAACAAGTGTAGAACAAATCAACCTAATCATAAACAACCCCCCCCCCACCCCATCCCCAAAAGAACACAAAAAACAAACAAATTAAGTGCCATCCAGTCAGTTTCGAAAAAAAAATGTCACAGTCCATTATATTATAATTAAATCCACATGCGCATCATGTCACAGCAGCCTTAATACTTAGTACACAGTAATACTTAGGATACATAGTGATACAAAAGATAGAATAAGAAAATAAATAAATAAATAAAAACTAGACTAGTAGAAGAGAAAACCTTGATTATTCAAGGTGGCCGTGGCCAATGCAATGGCTGTTGACCCTTTAGCAGTAGATGAGTCAATTCCCCCGGCAAATATTCAAGTAGAGGAGACCACCCTAGGGTAAAAGACCTCTCATTACCTTTCCAAACAGCACTAATTCTTTCGTGAGGGAGGACCCTGAATATTTCTCTGTACCACAAAGTGACAGTAGGTGGTCGGTCCTTTATCCAGTTGATCAAAATACATTTTCTAGCCAACAACAGTAATTTGTCACAAAGTTTGAACTGAGTAAGTGTTAGGGTTACATCCTTGGAGGGGAGGCCAAGAATGAAGAAACCTGGGTCTCTCCTGACCTGTACCTGGAAGATACCCCTCAACTCCTGAGAGACCATACCCCAAAATCTTTTAATAAATTTACATTGCCAAAAGTAATGATAGTATGTTCCAATCTCTCTTTTGTACTTGTTACACAAAGGTGAGGCCTGTCGATCCATCTTATATAGTATGTAGGGAGTTATATGAAGCCGGTGTAATATTTTATACTGTGTCTCTCTGAGTCTGTTACACGTAAATGTAGACCTAATTACATTAATAGCCTCTTGCCAATCATCCTCGATGTACTCAGTGCCAAAGTCGCCTTCCCACTTCTGAGTGACACTTGCAATGTGATCTGGGCTGATGGAGTGTAGTAGTGTATAGAAGGCAGAGATAAAATGGGTGATACTGTTTCGATCAATAAGGAACCGCTCTATATCATTATACATGTCTGAGTCGGGGAGAGGTAGGCTCCTAGATCCAACAAAGTAACGAGTCTGTAAATAACCGTAAAAAAATACTCGGGGGATACTATACTGTGACTGTAGTTGTTGAAAAGTCATTAGTACCCCATCATGATATAAGTCTCCAATCACATGTACCCCATTGTCATCCCATGTATCAAAAATATTGGAGAAGAGACCAGGGACAAAATCCCGGTACCCTATGATAGGAGTCAAGAATGAGGCACAGCTCCCTCTACCTACGTATTTGCAAATTTCCTGCCAGACTCTAATAGTGTTGTATTTATATACAACGCTATTAGAGTCAGGTTATTCTTGATGTCACCGGGTAGCTTCTTCCAGTCTCCCATAACCAGACTCCATAATGAGGAAGGCAGAGAGGACCATGCATCTAAGCAGGGCTTGGATTCAATATGAGCATGCAGCCATTCCCACAAGAACCGAGCATGGCATGCCCAATTGTAAAAAATTATGTTGGGCAGGGCTAGGCCTCCCCTGCCAGAGGGCTGCTGAAGAGTGCTCATTTTCTGTCTAGGCCTCTTGCCATGCCATATGAATCGGGAAAATGCCCTTTCCATATCCTGAGCAACTTTTTTGGAAATCCACAAAGGTAGCATATGAAGGGGGTATAGTTGGGGGAAGACATTCATTTTAATTAAACTAATACGACCCATGAAGGATAATGGGAGATCATGCCATCTATTCAGGTCATTCTTTATTGTAGCTGCTATTGGAGTAAAGTTAAGCTTCCATAGCTCTGTCAAGTCTGGTGAAACCTTTATTCCGAGATATGTGAAACCTGTGGGGGACCACTTAAAAGGACAGCTGGTAGGTAGAGTTTGACCAGCAGCTTTACATAGTGGCATCACCTCTGATTTGCTATAATTGATTTTGTAACCTGAGAAGGAGCTGAACTCTTGAATAACGGAGAGGGTAGCTGGTATTGATTCTTCAGGCCTTGTCAGAAATAATAAAATATTGTCAGCATAGAGTGCAATTCTGTGGTCCACAACTGACAGACCATGCACATCTGGCTGCCGCCTTATAGCCTCAGCTGGAGGCTCAAGCGCCAGCACAAAGAGCAGCGGAGATAGGGGGCAGCCCTGTCTCGTCCCCCTACGCAGTGGGAAGGGTGATGACCGTGAACCATTAGTTATGACACAGGCCTCTGGGGAATTGTACAGTGTTTTAACCCATCTAAGAAACCCCCCTCCTAACCCAAAACTATCCAATACATCAAATAAAAATTCCCATTTTACCCTATCGAACGCCTTTTCAGCGTCTAAAGACACAGCAAATGTCTTGAGCTTATTTTGGTTTGACTACTGTATCATGTTCACCAATCTTCTCACATTTGTGTGGGAGAATCGGTTCTGGATGAATCCAGTTTGGTCTGGACTTACTAGAGATGGCAAGATCTTTTCCAACCTAGTCACAAGAACTTTGGAGAGCAGTTTGCTGTCCACTCCAATAAGGCTGATAGGCCTAAACGAACCGCAGATATCAGCTGGCTTGTCCTTCTTTAGCATAAGTGTAATATTTGCCAGATTAAGCGTTGGTTAGGAGTCCAAAAACATGTCAGTCAGTGGCTCAACTATAAATTGACAGAGTTTCTTATAGAATTCTGGACAGAAACCATCAGGTCCCGGTGCCTTTCCACTCTTAAGGGAGGCTATAGCCTCGAGGACCTCCTCCTTAGTTACTGGCGCAGATAATTTTTCTCTCTGCCAGAGGCACCCCATCGAGAAATTCTTTTCTCCTCCTCTCAGATGAACAACATTCAGATGAGTATAAATTCTCATAGAACTGCCTGATAATTCTATTGATGTCTTTATTTTTGTAATGTCTGACCTGGCTGTCATCTAGCAAACACGGTATCATACTTGCCTCCATTCTACCTTTAGCCAGTCTTGCTAGCATCCGGCCAGGTTTGTTTCCCGACTCATAGAGCCTATGTTGAGCAAAGAAAATATTAGATTCTGCTTTTCTAGTTAACAGCTGGTTCAAGGCTGAGCGGGTGGCCTCCAGGTTTTTAAACAGGGTCTTAGAAGGTGTACTTTTAAGTTGCGCCTCCAGCTGTTTTATTGTATTCTCTAAGTCAGATTGCTCTTTAATAGCAGCCTTTTTCTGGGCTGTAGTGTAAGATATAATACACCCCCTTAGATAAGCTTTAGCGGTTTCCCACAGCAGGGAAGGACTGAAGCCTGGGGTCTTATTAGCAGTCAAAAAAACATTCCACTGTTCAGTGATGTAGTCAATGAAGGTAGGGCTACTCAATAGAGAGGGGTTCATCCTCCACTGTCGGAACGAAGGGTCACTAAAGGGGGGGCAGATGCTCAGACTTACATGAGAATGGTCAGAGATTGAACATATGCCAATTAAGCACTCCCTTACCCTATCTAAAATCATCCTGGATGACAAAAAGAAATCGATTCTGGAGAATGTCTGATGAGGATGGGAGAAGAAGTTATAGTCTCTCCCTCTAGGATTGGTCATCCTCCAAGTGTCAAAAAGCTCTAAGTCATGGCAGAACTCCTTCAACCGAGGACTCTTCCGAGGGGCTAAGTCAGGCTTAGGTGGAGACTGGTCAACATTAGGATCAGGCACACAATTAAAGTCACCCCCCAACACAACGTATGCTGTGGATAGTGAAGCAACATCAGACAGAAGTTTGGGGAAAAAGGCAGCCTCATATGAGTTGGGGCCATATATATACAGCCTATGAGGATCTGCTCCCCATAAAGAAATCCTGAGATGAGGACATAACGACCATCATTGTCCTTAATAATTGTCTTTATGGTGAATGGGAGGCTGCGGTGAATTAATATTGCTACTCCTCTACTACGTGTATTATGGCACGAATAGAACACCTGGCCCACCCAGCTCCTTCTTAGTTTCAGATGCTCCAGGTCATTCAGGTGGGTTTCAGATAATAAAGCAATCTGTGTTTTCTCTTTTTTCAAAAAAGCAAGGACCTTTTGCCTTTTAACTACATTATTAAAGCCCTTAACATTAAGGGAGATTATCTTAAGATCACTCATATCAAAATAGGACGAAGATTGTAAGCTAGATTCGTAACAAAGCTAGACGACACGATGCTCACACCATAGGTAGATGTAGGTGGGACAACTCTGTATGACATATGGACGGCTTCAATACTAAAATTGCATATGTAAAATAAAATAAAAGAACAGCGCTAAGACAACATCCATCCCTAACCGATGGGACCATAAACAACAAACCCCAAAATACCCCCCATCCCAAGCCCACCCTCCACCCTATCCCCCGGTGCAGACCAACAAAGTGGCCTGTTGTTGAGACAGTAGCGGGACACATGGAACCGAGCAAGAACGTCACTGATAGAAAGAAAAAAGAAAAAGAAAAAAAAATCCTCTCCACTCCCCCACACACCACGAGCCAAAATGATTTACAACCTGTTAAAATGACCTTGGGTTATATTCAACAGTAACCAACTCAATTGAATCATGCCACAATGGCATATTGAGATGGCAAGAGAACTATATGTAAACATAGTCAGTAAAGTCGGCACCTATCATTCTTCATGGCAGGGAGCATTTAAAACACGTATTAGATTGACTATAGTGCATTGCATACAAAACATTCGTGAGGTAGCCGTCAAACAAATGCAGCTGGCTTCCATGAAGAACAGCAGCTCTTGCAAGTGCATGGATGTCATTCCATACAGTGTACAGTAATATAAATCAAATACGGAGAATAAAATGCCATTTAAGTTTCCTTAAACCAAAACAGTAATTGGTTCACCACTTAAAGCAGTTTTGGTAAACACCTTTTTTCATTAATAATAATAATAAAGGAGAAAAAAAAACAAACCTTAAGAACTATAAGCATAAATTCTACACTGATGAGGGGCTGCCAAGCAGAATTCATTTTAACGGTGCATTAATTAATTAAAACAAACAAACAAAATTTTCTTAGCATTGGGTAGTTTCATAAGATTTCAAATACTTTAAACACAGCACTAGTATTATAACACAGATAATCCAATACAGCCACATTTAGGCCATTTATCGCACAACGCGATATACAATAACAACATACCTTAGATATTGTAGGCTATTTCACAAAACATGTGTGTCCTTGATAGCCTAGGCTTGTTGTACCGCTTCCATTTCAGCCAAGTCCATCCAGGAAAGCAAACGCATCCTCAGGGGTATGGAACGAGTGATTTTTCCCTTCGTGGACAAGAGTTAGAGTGGCAGGGAAGTGCATAGAGAACCTCATGTTCTTTTGGATGAGCCGTTCGCACACACCGTTAAATGCACGGCGCATCTCTTTGACTCTGTCTGCCAGGTCCTGACGGATGGATATTTTCTGTCCCTCGTGTGTCAGTGTTCCTTTCTCCTTGGCTGCGGCCAGGATCCTCAGTTTGTCTCCCGAGTTGTGTAGCTTAACTACCGCGCGGGGCCGATCAGAGTTTAGCGGGCCGAGGGTCCTGTGAGCACGGTCAATTTTGACAATACCCCGCTTGGTCTCCAGGCCCAGCAAAGTTGGTAGCCACCCCTCGAAAAACTTGACTGGCTGTCGGCCCTTCGCATTTTCTTTGAGGTTGTAAATTAATATGTTATCTCTCCGACTGCGTCCCTCCAAATCAATGCTCCTCTCAGTCAGTGTGCGCACTCTAGTATCCAGGAATGTCACCCTGGATTCCAGAGACGCCATACTATCCTCTGTTGCCGATGCACGGGACTCATTTCTGTGATGCGCTTTGTGTTGGCCTCCAGTAGTGAAGTGATGTTGTTCAGTGACGCTGAAAACTCATCAAACCTCTTCTCCATCATAGCAGATATTTTCTCACTGACAGTCTGGGATATGTCCATCGCAAGAGTATCAGGCTCGACAGCGTGGGTCTTATCAGGCGAGTCATTGCTAGCTAGCAAGGTTCCCTTGTTAGCTTGCACATTCTTGTTTTGGTCCTCGGGAGGCTTCCCTCCAGATTTGGCAGCTTGACTCGTCATAACTTCGTTCTTGATATTGTTAGATAAACTTCAGTACGTTTGTAACTCGGAAAAGAATGTGTTAAATAAGCAATGTAGCTCAGTAGTGGCGGAGCTCAGCGGTGGTCAACTGCTCAAGGTGACAGCATCACGTGATCCCAATATAGTATTTTTTAATGTAACACTTGTGGCCATAATATTATTCAATCTTATCAGCTATGCTCTTCCTTGTTCCCTACACCCTCACTGTCATATTACACTCTCTGCCCCATGTCAGACATACAATCAGATGACTTTTGGACTCCACTGTAGCTGTAACAAATTGTCAATATTTTAAAACATTAGAATTCATATTTTATAGTCCTCAGCCATTAAAGTTAATATCAGTGTGCTTTTCGCACAGCATCACTTATTTATAGGTAGATTGTAACTGGAGCAAATAAATATTAATTGTCTCACACATTAGAACTCATGATGAATAATGATTATACTTGTTACTACAAATTCTGGTGCACTGTTGATTCAACTACCTCTTTTTGTTTTGCAAACATATGACAGTGAAATTCAGCTTTAACTTCATCCACAACTGTATTTTTTTATTTTAAATGGTTACAGTTGACTGTAAATTGTACACTACAATTTTTATTTAATCCATTCGTTACATTCTTTTATACATGTTTTCAGTGTTGTAAAATGTTTAGATTAATGTAGTTTATAATGTCCAATAAGTTATTTGTGAAGCTCTTGCTTTAACTTTGTTGATGGTTTTTATCGAACACATCTGGTATGAATTTTCACAATAGTAACATGTACAGCATTGTGTGGCTATTTCTTACCATTGCATAACAAAGCACAGGTCCTGGCGCAAGCAACCTTGCAAACATTTTTTTTATGAAAACTTGAGGTTTAAATGGCCTTGGTTTTTACAGTTGTACCATTGAGTTGAAACCCAATACTTACATTTAACAGTCCTCAGGCTCTCTGTAAGTGGTGTTTGCTGTCATATTATTTTCATTACCGGCGTGCAATGAATCTTGGGATAGGTTGGGCCAAGAATGATCCACAGGGTGGAGCCTTTGTTGCCCAGGAAAATAATGATTCAAAGGAGCCTTTGAAATGGGGCAGTCCAGTCACTCCACTGTGACACAGTCAGTCTTTAAATGCAGTCTCAGAAGCATGAGACCCCTCTGAGTTGCGACACAGCTAGTGTCTGTATAAAAAGAGTAACAGTATCGCAGTATCACACCACAATCCTCTGCTCCTGCTCTCTCTCAGGATACCAAATCTGTCTGCCATCTAAGATTCACCTTCTTGAGACTGACAATCAATTTAAATGACAAATGGCAACCTACGATTGTGGCATCAGAAAAACAACATGGATTATAGCTGCTTTTAGGTGTTCCTCAGACAGACCACAAAGCAGACTTTACAGATGGCACCAGTTCATCAACGCACTGACACAACCAGTCAGACATTTGTCTGGGTGAATTTAGGCAGGATGAGTTTATGAGTTGAACGTATTCATTATGACTCTCAGGAGGACTTTCACATAAACACACAGACCCACTCAACACATACTGTTCGTGCATACCACACTAGCTAGCTGCAGCTAACATATGTACAGTAGGTAAATATATATACATTTCATTTAACACAAAATACAATACATACACAGACATGAGCTCTCCCATGCCTAACCCCTGCCATACCTGCTGATTCCTCATATTTTTCCAGAATAAAAATAAATAAATGAACAAATGTACGCATACTCGTAAAAGATGGACATACATTTGCATTATTTTACATGCACCATCATTACAGTAAAAAAAATATTTCCAGGCTTATTTATAATTGGGTTCATATTTTATAAATGCGTATACATATATACATACATAAATGAATATACTTACATATACACACGTAAATATATGCATACTCACATACATATTGATGCACTAGATGTAGAGTTAGAAGCAGGAGCAGGTTGTTTGAAGATGAACAAAAAGAGATAAAGACATGATAAGAGGTGATAGAGGTGACTCATCAGCCAGTGTCCTTCATTTATGTTCGACTGGTGTTGCTGTATTAAACAGGATAAATTATGAATGTGTGTTGCCATCGACTGTCTCCCTCCTCATCTTTCTTGACCCTGTATATCTTCACCATCCTGTGTTGAAGTCATCAGGTCTCAGCAGGTGAGCAAGCTGTGACGAGCACTAAGTAAAGTTAAAGAGAGGAGACACAGGAGCAGGTGGGAGAGAGGAGGATGATGGAGAAGTGCTAATTGCTCCCCTCGAATCTTCAGAGATGAAACTGATGTGAAACAATTTGGGGTTTGTGTAACTCCAGAGGGGTTTGCTCACATCAAAGTGTGAGAACACGCAGGCATGGTGTTAGTGTAACTGTGAAGTGTTACACTGGCAGCAGACATAGTCAACTAAAATGGCCCACTTGGCTCAGTTTCTGACAACAGCTACTGAGCTGTTAGAGAGTACTCACAGACAGGCTGGTAGACAGGTGGGTAAACAGATAGACAAGCTGGTGAAGTGAAGTGGCTTTAAGTGATTAAGTAAATCTTGTAGGCAAGCAGGCAGGCCATCTGGTTTTCAAGGGAGTCCTTAACACAAAATACAATTCATGAAGCACAACAGCACAGCTGCACTCATACATCCACATAAGCTCTCCCATAAGCTCTCCAGGCCTATCCCCTCCTACACCTGCTGATTCCTCTTATTTTTCCACAATATAAATAAATAAATAAACAAATGAATAAATGCGCACATACCTATAAAAGATGGAGATACATTAGTTTACATGCACCACCATGGCAGTAAAAACATACTTCCAGACTTATCTAAAATTGCGTTTATATTTTATATATGCGCATGGATAGATATATAAATGAATATACTTACATATACACATGTGAATATATGCATACACACATACATATTGATGCACTAGATGTAGAATTAGAAGGTTGTTTGAACATGAACAAAAAGAGTTAAAGACATGATAAGAGGTGATAGAGGTGACTCATCAGCCAGTTTCCTTCTACATTTATATTGGTCAGGTAGTCACAGTACAAAGTAAAAATGATTACTTCATTTCATCTCAGCATGAGCCAGAGAACATGTGGTGTCCAAAGTCTGACTGTCGCTCTTCATCACACCTTCACATAAAACTTAAAACTGAAAGCAACTGAACAAACCTACTGAAGCAGAAGGCTTGGCCGAAATGACTAGTTCAGTCTTAGTGAGGTTTAGTTGAAGGTGGCATTCCTTCATCCATGTGGATATGTTGGAGAAAGGGGCCGAGATCTGCTCAGAGACAGTGGGGTCGTCTGGTGAAAATGAGAAGTATAATGACAGGTATATCTGGGTGTCGTCTGCATAGTGGTGATATGAGAAGACATGTGAGCAGATAACTGGACCCAAGGAGGTGGGCTATATTACAAAGAGAAGAGGTCCTAGTACCAATCCTTCAGGGGACTCCTGTGAGGAGGTGATAGGATAAGGACGTTTGATAGGATTGGTGGTTGTGGTCTAACAAGATCAGAACCGAGGACCGAGCTGCAGCTCTGGCTGCCCTGAGGTCCTTCCCTAGTACATGCCGCCTCCTCTGTCTCTCCATGCAGTTGATAAAACAGTTAAAAATACAAGTTATATATTCTTTCATGTCTGTGTCATATTCATATCAAGTCCAGACATGGAAACTATAGAATAGTGAAAAGTGTCAGTTACATATAATGTTGCTGGTATCATATCAGTAAGACTATCAACAAATGTTTCCCTGTCTATTTTTGCTGGGAGCCGCTCATCACAAGTGAAAAGCTGGTGAGATGCTGAATCTCTAGATCACACAAAGCAACAGCAAAACCTGAAAATGTGTCAGGCATGAACTTGTGAACATGAACATTCTCTTCTGTCTACAAAAGGCCAATTTGGTGACTTCAAGTGAAATTTTTGGAGTTAAATTCTGAGAGGTCTACATACTGCAGCTTAGAAAACACTGCAAATAGAGTAATAAAATTAAAGGGGACCTAATATGCTATTCTGAGTTTTTTCTTTCTTATATTGTGTTATATAGGTTTTTGTGCATGTAAATGGTCTCCAGAGTCACAAGGATCTCAGTTTACACCAAAGGGAGTAACTGTCAGGGTAAAAACCCAATTTTCTCCTTTGTATGAAATGCTTCGTTGGGAGTCCAGCCATTACTTCCTGGTCCTATTGACGTCAATACCTCTTTTGGTGCTGCCTACCTGCAACTTAGACACCCCCTGCAAGCTTGGAATGCCCCCACATAACTACTTAGAATTAAGAGTTTTTTTTAGTTTTGTAGCCATAAAGACACCATGTTCTCAACTGCCTGCAGAAATCTGCTTTATTTTTCCATGGTTCTCCACTGCTCCAAACATTATAATGTGAGCCTGCACATCAAGGAGGACTGCTTCAGAAACCGTGCACAGTTAGACACTTCATTTTCACAACAATTTTTTCTGTAATTCACACTTCACTCTCAGGATCACAGCCTGTCAGTCTGCATTATTATTGTGGATTTGTGATGTTAACCATGTTACCGTGACTTGATCACGTTAGTAATAAGCAGCAAAGTGAAAGATATAAATGCTTAAATATTTGTCAGTATTGACATTCTGTACCTCGTTGGCGCAGATAAATTATCCAAAGTTTAACTACTGAGTTTGTTTTTCAGTAACTATGCACACTAAAGTTTAATTTATGCAGATTTACTGGCATCGTAAATCAACAGGATTTGAAGCGGTGGAGACTCCCTACCAGGACTGTTGTGGAGAGACGCATGCAATGTAAGATGGAGGCCATCTTTGACAATACCAACCACCCTCTCCACAACATTCTGGCAGGACAGAGAAGCAGCTACAGGTGCAGCAAACATGTCATCTCACTGTGCTGCAGAAGGTTCAGGAGATCCTTTGTTCCCACTGCCATCAGGCTATACAACACCTCAGCCAAAGAAAGTGGACTATTCTAATTATTATTGTTTATTTATTATCAACTGTTATTATTATTATTAGTAGTATTAGTATTAGTATTAGTATTATTATTATTATTATCAACAATGAGCTAATGGACACATAAATTGCCCCTAGGGGATAAATAAAGTATCTATCTATCTATCTATCTATCTATCTATCTACCTGTCGACCGTCTGTCTTGCTCCTCCATTATTTATATTCCTTTAGTCTGGAAGTGTCCACACTTAAAAAATCAACAGTTTCTCATAAAAGTATTCCATCCGAAGTCTTGTTTATCACAGCCTCTTCATATTTCTACCTACTTCCTGCTGCGGGACAGTGGGTATGCTTGTTTCTGCTCCAGTCCAGCTTGTGAAGGTGAATCAGGTTTGTCATCTTCTGGTTCAGAATCGGACCCTTGCTCAAAACTATAAACAGGACCGAAGCCGCCACAACCGTTTGTTTACACAAGACATGCAGAACGTATCGTTGCCATAGTAGTTGCCGGCAAACCAATCAGAGCATGCTGGGCTCTGAATTGTCAGCTTCAGCGGGGACAGAGCGTTTCAGACAGAGGGTGAATAGAGGACAGTGAAAGATATACAGAAGAAGAAAAATAAAGTCTTTTTTAGTAGATTTTAGTAGACACCAAGAATGAAATGATTAACACTGAAAATGGCCATAACAGATCCTCTTTAAGAAAACACTGATTTGACAAAGGAACCCTAACCCTAACCCTGCAGGAAACAACACAACCACATACAGAAACACACTAAGTTGGATACAACAGAAATGAGGGTGTCATCATTGTTCAGTGTTTCCTGGAAACTCTCTTGTGTTTTGTGGAACCTGCACAGTTTCTGTTTTTTCTCACTTTGCAGCATTTTCTTTTCTAAATCCTAGTGAAGATGTTTGTCCATTTACTTGTTTTGTTTGTTTGCATCTGTGCATCACATCGATGCACAGATTTATGGGCAACCACACAACTTTTGTTTCCCAAAACAAGCAGAAGTAGTGAGATGATCAGACCAGTTGAAAACAAGCCTACAGTCCTCACTGTAGTCGTCCTGTCCAGATAAGAATGATCAGTGACATTACTGCTGCACTCATTTTTAATTTCCTTTGTAGACCTCTGACTTTCTGATGGATATTTGTTGGATTTTCATCTTCATGACAAAGAAAACTACTATCTTAATAAGGACAACATTAGCTGTAAATTAAAGTATAGAAAAAATACTTTTTTTCTCAAAAAGTGTAGTTTGTAAAAACATTTTTTTCAGCCATAACCTGTGTGTGCAGGTTCTTCTCAGGCTCTATACTTCCCCAACAACTTTCAGCAAGTACAAGGTACAAGGCCAGCCTGTATGTAGCCTTAAAGGCAAGACCTGGGGCAAAACAGGTGCCTCACTACACTCACTCCGCTTGTTAAGATTATTGGAAAGGAAACTCACTTTTTCTGAATGAAATAAATGTAGTATTGAATATTAAATGACTTCTTCTATCTATTCTTCTATGTGTGTGTGTGTGTGTGTGTGTACGTATGTGCGTGCGTGCGTGCGTGCATGCGTGCGCATGTTATAGATCTATCGACGTTGCTGGCTGGTGTTTAAGAAGTCGTCCAGTAAAGGACCTCGTCGTCTGGAGAAATACCCTGATGAGAAGTCTGCCTACATCAGAACCTGTCCTAAGGTGTGTGTGTGTGTGTGTGTGTGTGTGTGTGTGTGTGTGTGTATGTGTGTGTCACAGGTATACAGGCAGGAGGAAACATAAAGAGTTGAAAGACACACATTGACAGGGATTATAGCTTATTCTGATTCTTGTACTTCTTAGCTCACTGAGAATCAACAATCCCTCTTACTCTTTTTATTCACACACAGAATGTGTATTCTGGTTTTATCTTTGTTTCCGAAGTTTCACAGGACACACAACACAATGATAGAGCCTTAAACAAGATAAGAAGATTCATAAAAGGTTTTACTTGAACAAAACAGTGTTAGTCCATACGGACCAGTGAACTGGCTGAACCTTCTCAGACAAATATTCTTTTAAGTCTTTTTTGAACCATTGATACTTTTACCACAGGAGTTGATGCAGAGTAGTAACTTGTCACAGTTTCACAAAACTCTGTGATTTGCATGATGACGACTGTAATGGCTTGGAACTTTCAGCAGTAAAATGTAAGTTTCTGAAGTGAAGCAGCAAATCTGAACTGCCTCTGTTCATCTTAAACATACAACAGAAAACCTATTTTACTGAGTCACCATCACTTTAATCAGACAACACCAAGTACTGTAGGTGAATAAGCCCTGACTTCCACTGTGTTAACTGTTTTACCCTCAACCTAGGTGACAGAAATTAGCAACGTCAAGAATGTCACACGGTTGCCTCGGGATACCAAGCGACAGGCTGTGGCCATTGTGTTTACAGATGATACCTCACGCACCTTCACCTGTGAATCAGGTAATGTGTGGACGCACATGCACGCTTGCCCCCGCACACACACACACACACACACACACACACACACACACACACACACACACACACAGACTCACAGAGTTGTGTGAAATATGCAGATACCAATATATTTGCAATGATATTGACCAATAATTGACCGGGCTTCAGTACACAGCTGCAGTCAAGACATGTCAGGACTCTTGTTTGTGTAATCTGTCCATAACCAGAAATGTTTGTGATTTTAGTGGATGTTACCTCTTAGTTTATCCTTTGCATACAGTTTCTGTGCAGTGTCTGCAGCTGTAGTTCAGGTTGTCAGATAGTGTAGACCGATAATGGTTGTTTTGTCTCAGCACCTATAATTCACAGAATGTTTGTGATGGAGCTTCAAATTTTCACACAAAGTCTCCTTATTTGTCCACTACACATCAATGTTTCCAACTTCTTCAACTATATCACAGAATTCATTAAGTGATGTTAAATACAAGGCATTCCATTGTTACAACCTGCCCCACCACTGGGATGAGTTGTAACACTAAGAGTGAAGAATTACAAATTCAGACCACACCACAAATTATGCATCTAAGTAAGTCTAAGTAACACTTCACCATCAACCTGTGGTTCACCAAGAACAAAAAGAACTCACCATTGACTTTTAAAGCACTTTAAGAATGACTATAACCGACAACAATGAGCTGTTTTTGATACTATAACTTTCAGATGTAATTTTTTCTCAGCCACTGTCTTAGCATACTGGAAAAATGGGTAGGATGGAGAAAATGTGTTTAGTTGAAGGTGTTAGAACCATCCACACCCCTGTCAGCCATTGTTTACCTAGCCGTGGCAAATGGTGGTTTGTAATTAGCTTACATTAGTTACATAAGTTACTTCATTCTAACTTCAATAGTGTCAGTACTAATCATATAATCATATAACTAATATAGACTTGGTGCAAAAAAATACTGTTAGCTGAAAATGTAAAATCTGCATAAGTCTTCACACAGCTGTGCAATTTCACATAAAAGGTCAGGAAGTCAGGTGTGACGTGACCTCCCTTCCTATCTCTCGCTCTACAGAGCTGGAGGCTGAAGACTGGTTCAAGACACTGTCTATTGAGTGTCTGGGCATGCGGCTCAATGACATCAGTATGGGAGAGCCTGACTTGCTGGCTGCCGGGGTCCAGTGTGAACACACAGGTAGTTCCAAATCAAATTTTCAGAATAAAAGTTTCCATGTCAGTGGCTTGTCTAGGCCTAGTCTGCCACCACAGCAATCTTTGGTTTAGTGTTTATCTTCCAGCTCAGATTATCAAAATTGATTGTTTTGTTGGTGGGTGGGAAGCAAGTGAGGGATCATGTCCTTGTTGCTTCTCCTAAAGCTTGAAACAAACCACAGAGAGGAGATCTGTCTCTCTACATCCTCTGTTGGTAAAATGGAGAAAGTAGTGACAAGGACTACAGTTTTTATAAATATAATTTTACATATAATTTATAAATATAATTTTACATATAATTGTATAAATTCTATGTTGTATATACATCAGAGGGTTCCTTTCTAAAAGATGAAACAGGTTTGTGTGGTTTTATGTTCATATTCTAAGCTAAATGTACTGCTGCAATAAACAGTAAATCCTGAACACCAAATTTTTTAAACAAAGAATAAACTAACAATTATTGTATTAGCATTCAACAGCGTGTCCCATGAGCCACATAAGTTCTGTCAAAGTCTCATGGCTGCTTTATTTGAAATCTTTTATCACTGTTAAAATAAGTTTTTCAAATGTTACTGGAGACCAAGACTGGTGGCAGAAAAACAACAGAAACAAGTGGAGGGAAATAGACAAGATAAGGAATAAGGAAAAAATGTCTTTGTCATTGGATGTCAGAATAGTAATGCAAAAAAAGATTACTTCCATCTTTAGGCTATAGAATTACCTTCATCAAAGACACCTGGACTGATGAAACCTGTTTATGACACAATGATGTAGCTAATAACAATAAATTAGTAACAGCAGCAAGCTGGTGTTCTCAGTGGGCTCTTTTATAATAAAACACCACTGACCAATGTTAGCAACATTAGCATGTACAGCATGTAGACAAACCAAACTGCTCATAGAGAACTAAGTTCTAACATTACTCAGTGTTTATGTATTTAATGAACGAACGGGAAAGACAGTGATACTATATCTGTCTTATAACACAAAAAAAGGTTGAGCATGGAGTACAGTAGTACAGAGCCAGCAGACTACCTGAGACTTGACTTCCCAAAGACACAAAGCAAAAAATAAACTTTTAAGTTTGAATTTATTAAAATCCTAAAGTAAACAATATAATTAAGACTTTGTGTCAGGCCGAGACTCGAAGCAGGACTCAGATGCAGAGATTTAGAAAACAATAGGCTTTTATTGATATCACCGGAGACCTCAGACAGAGTGACAAACAAAATGGCTATGACAAAGACTAGACACTAACTCTGAATCCTGAGGAACGAAAAACACTCCAGGAGGAGGAAAAACCTGACTACATAAAAATAAACCAAAATAATCTACTCACGCTCCTAAGCGGAGGATCTAGAATTATTAATAACTAGGCTAAGGGAAGAAATACAAACAAAAATTCACTCTTAAAGAGGAAAAACAAAAGGGCTATGAACCGAAACTATGGCAAGAATTTACAAACAAAAAATCACTCTCAACGAGGAAAAACAAAGGGCTATGAACTTTAACAATGGAAAAATTTACAAACAAAAAAATCACTCTTCTCGAGGCTTACTTTGGCGATTACTATGGCTGTGGACATGGACAAAGGCTCGGGTGCAGGTCGAAGACGAAGACACTCTGGCACAAGACAAGGGGAACACAGACTATTTAAACACATGGAGGGAACTAGGGGGACAGGTGGAAACACTTAGGACAATCAGACTGAGACACATGAGGAAGAGCAAGTGACCTGCAACGAGAGGAGAATTACTTTTCAAAATAAAACAGGAAATGACAGGACAAAACAAACCCAGGACAAGACAACCTCACCACGGTGTGACACTTTGAAACTTTACTAACTAACTTTAATACCAACATTCTCAATTACCATTTTTAATTATCAGTATTCAGAGACCTGACAGATTTCCAAATGATTGCAATTTGTTTATAAAGACTTGGACTTGAGATTTGACTTCAATAGGAGGCAATGTAACAGACTGTAAACAGAAGATCTGACATATTGTAAATTTGTTGTGTTATTGACAAACTTGATCTACATAACCATACAGAGCAAGTTGTGCTTGTGCCCACCTGTTGAATCTAAGTTCAAAATTCACTTTCCCTCACTCACACTAAATGATCCACTATGCTCACCAGCTGGTGACTAACATTGACTGTCATGTTGTGTTGGGCAGTGTACAGTGGATTTGTCTGTCTTTTTAGCTGGAAACTGCTGCTGCATGGAAACACTGAGATTGCACTAGAATAGTGAAGTTGTTAAACCAAGACAACAAACTCTGTAGAGCTGAGGGGAACAACAAAATCGGATGATAAAAATATTAATTAGGGTGGCTTTAAAAACAATTTTAGTGTTTGGTACTCTTTTAGCTTAGAAGATGGAAAGCAACATGCTTCATCTTCTCAGAAAAACTGATAAAAATGACAATGAGCAATAAAACTCAGCTCAACAAAGCAGACCTGTGCAAGTGAAAATACATCGCTGACACTGTTCCTGTCATTCCTCATCTCTTCAGAGCGCTTCAGCGTGTTCCTCCTCCCCTGTCCCAACCTAGACATCTACGGCGAGTGCATGATGCAGATCACCCACGAGAACATTTACCTGTGGGACATTCACAACCCTCGCACAAAGCTGGTCACCTGGCCGCTTTGCTCCCTGCGGCGCTACGGACGTGATGCCACCCGCTTCACCTTTGAGGCTGGACGGTAAGACCAGGATTTGGGTGGTTGGGAAAGGAAAGGGGGAGATGTTTGCTCACTGACTGTCCCAAGATAAACACAGGTTCCAAACATCACACACACACACACACACACACACACACACACACACACACATACAAAGTTAGAGACACCACAATGAGCGTACGGTCAGTCCAAGGATACTTCTCTCTCACACACACACACACACACACGCACACACCACACCACATACCACACACCACACACACACCACACACAGGTTGGTGTGTTGGTCTGAGCCCCATGAAGAGATTGATTGAATAGATTAGATGATGAATCAGTGCTGGGACAGACCTCCATCTCCTCTTTGATAAAACCAGACCGCCTATGATTGAGTCAGCATGCAGATAATTTACTTATTTATTTATTTATTTATTTATTTATTTATTTATTTATTTATTTATTTATTTATTTTGCACAATTTAAAATACATAGAAAATGACAAAGAAAACAAATAGCATACAGTGCAGGGACAGGCAAAAACCTCGATGGGCTTATTTAAAGCCTCTACCTAAGTATGTTAAAATATTACAACATTATAAGGATAGAAAATAAACATGCCAGAAAATAACGCGAGTACATAAAAATAACTAGAAAATGATAGATTATATATAAAATTAATAGCAATAATGACATTAATAACGAGTAATAAGTGAGAAATTAGGGAAGAAGAAAATCACAAGATTCGTCATAAGACGAGTTGACTAAGAATGGGCATGTGAGTTTACCTTAAAGTATGTTTTGAAATGCTCAGGAATATTCCCTCTGATTGAATATATCTTATAAATAAAAACACACATTTGAAAAATGTTGATATCATAAATAGTAAGAATCTGTAGTTTCTGAAATAAAGGAGCAGATGAGATGTGTGATTCTGATTGGGTTGCAATCCTAACAAAATGTTTCTGGAGGACCAATAATTTGTTTAGAGTAGTAAGTATTTGCCTAAACTATATTATAATGTGAACGATAGGGATAAATTAGACTATAATAAAGAGTAAGGAGAGTGGTCACAAAATGGCTAACTCTCCTTATTATACCAATAGATTTATTTATTTTTCTTCTAACCCAGTTAGTTTGTTCTCTCCAACTCAAAGTCTCATCAACAAAAATTCCCAGGAATCTTGCATTTGACACTTGAGGCATTCTCAACTGACACCATTGTAATTTTACATAAATCCTTAGAGTATGATTTTTTTGTATTTAAAGATAATGTATTTTATCTGAACCATGTAACATAGGTAGTTAAACCAACATTTGCATCCTTAATCAATGAATTAAAATTTGAATGAGAGAGGACTAGAGTTGTGTCATCTGTAAACATTATTGGTGAAAGGATATTTGAGACATTAGACAAATCATTAATATACATTAAGAATAGTTATGGTCCAGGAATAGACCCCTGAGTAACCCCACAGAGTAGTCTGGCTTTGTTGGAATAGCAACCCTTAACACAAACAAACTGTCTTCTGTTGGAGACATAATTCTTTAACCATTTATATGTAGCATCATGAAAACCATATTTATACAGCTTTTCCAATAAAATATGATGGTTAACTGTATCAAAAACTTTTGAAAGGTCTATGAAAATACTACAAGTAAATTCATTATTTTCAAGTGCAGATGTAACCTTATAAATTAGGTGAAGCAGAGCCAGTGGTGGAGTGATTTTTTCCTGAAACCATACTGATGTTTATAAAGAATTGAATTAGAATAAGGATGAAAGAGTCCTTCTGTATATAATTTTTTCTAATATTTTTGAAAAACATGGAAAAATAGATATGGGTCTATAATTATAAAAACAACATGGATCATCTCCTTTAAATATTGGAATAACTTTAACAATTTTTAAATCCACTGGCACAACACCTGTTTTCGAGGAGAGATGAAAGCAAGTGGTTGCAATACTGACTGTTTCACCTGTTTGACAAGGAATGCAGAAATATTGTCATGACCGGCTGAATATATTTTTAGTTTATCAGTTATGTCACTTATTTCTTTGATATCAGTGGACTAAAAGGAAGAAATAACAGGAAAATTTCTTGGAATAAAATCCATTACTATGTCAAGCAGGAATTTTATTAGCTAATTCATAACAAATATTAACAAAGAATTCAAAAAACCTTTGAGCTACATATGGATTGTTGAGAGAATTTTCACCATCCAAGAAGACTCAAGGTAGTCTTTTCTCTTTGCAACAACTGATTACTTTCCACATAGTTTTTATATCTTTTGAACACCTCTTTCACTGAAATATTTCTTTTTTGCAGATCTAATGGAATGAGTATATTTATTTCTATAAGATTAATAAACACTATGGGTAAGAGAAGTAGGATTTGAGACATATTTTCTATACAGTTTATTCTTTTTCCTCAACAGCTTCTGCAAATCAACCGTAAACCAAGGTTTATTTAAGTCTTGACTGTATTTCTTGGTAGAACTGCCAACTGGAAAACAGTCATTAAAAGTAAAACCAATGACTTTCATAAAATGTTAATATGCAAAATCAGTATTATTTTGATGATCCCATGAAATACTGGCAAAGATATCTTTAAATTTAGAAATATTTGACTTATAATTATATAAAAAGACTCATAATTCTTTAATGCATTATTTTATCTGTATGTTTAGCTCTGTTATCCTTGATTAAAGAGTACTGAAATATGGGGAAATGATCTGACAAGTCTGAACATAAGACCCCAGATTTCATTCCTTCACTCAAAGAGTGAGTTAATATGTTGTCAATCAAAGTTGATGGATTTTCTGTAACTCTTGTAGATTTGTGGATAAGAGGGAAAAAGTAATTAGAATAAAGAATATTTAGAAAATCGCCAGTAAGGGTATCTAATAATTTTTTAAAAGAGGTTTATATTGAAATCACCCAAAATATCTCAGGCTTTATCCTCATTGGTCAAGAGAACTGGAAAAACTTAGAATAAAATCTTTGATACTAAAGTCAGGTGGGCAATGAATAACACCAACAATAACATGCTTTCCACCAGAGACACCGGAAGGCTCTAAAAAAATCGATTCCACTTCCGCCCCATTTGATTTCAGAGAGAGATCTTCCCTAATTTTAAATTCATAGTCACAATGTATAAACAAGGATACTCCACCTCAAGATCTATTCTCTCTTACATAGTGAAGTGATTTGCATTTGGTTAATTCAAAGATTTCTCTGGAGTTTTCTGTAAGCCATGTTTATGATAAAGCAAGAACAGAAAAGTCATGCTTAAGTGAAGATAAAAAATTAATGACTTTATCATAATTTCTGGAAAGACTCCTTATAGTCAGATGAAAAGTAGAGAATACATTAGGAGGCATAGAAACACATAAGTTATTGAATTGTGTTTCATTATAAAAGCTACAGAAGTTTGAGGCGTCAAGTGATGAAAAAAGATTTAAGTTTGGGTCAACATCAAAATTGTATGAGTCAACTGAAGAATAATTGAAAGGTTTAAAAAGCTGGCATTGAAAATCAGATTTATTGTAGCCCATAATGTGAGTAAAGAATAATGTGCAATAGATGAGTGGTCAGATAGGTAATCAAAGTACTGTATAAAAGCCTAATGGTGGAGACTAATGAGCCAAACTCTGAGTGTTGGCCTTTCTTTGTTGTGGTGGATTTTGGGTTGGTGGATGGACAGTAAGTTTTTCATATCTTAAATATGCAATGTCTCCTCTCTCTCGAGCTGCCTTCATTGCTGGGAGTAGTTCTTTCTTTCTTTGTCATGGTTTGCTATGGCAGACACCTTTTGTTAGTTTTTGTTTGGACCTTTCGCACTTCCTGTTTTATTTTGTAATTGGTTTCCTTGTGTGTCAGTGTTTTTGCTTCCTGTCTTGGTCCTGTTTCTGTGTGATGATTGTCTGCCCCGCCCTAATGTGTTTCACCTGCGTGCAATCACCCTTGCCTCCTTTGTCTATATAGTCTTTGTGCTCCCCTTTGTCTGGGTCAGTTTGTCTCTGTTGTCTCTCTGTTGTCTTTGTTGTCTCGGGGTTTATCCTTAGCCTGTTCATGCCTGTTGATTTCTGGATTTTCCTCAATCTGTTTATCCATGGTTTCCCCTCAAGCTGTTCAAGTCTGGTTTGTCTTCGTTCTGTTCATGTCACCTGTTCATGTTACCTGTTGTCCCTGTGGTTCCCTGTGCTTGTGTTAGTTTAATAAACCTGTCTGCACCGTCTCCCATGTGTTGGCTGCATTTGGGTCCAGCTTTACCCCCCCTAACCCTGACTACCCTGACAGTTGTGACAGTACAAACCGACTTAGAAATGGACCCGGCGGTCTATGCCAGCCTCATGGCTTTCTTAAGGGTGCCTCCATCCTCTCAGCAAGCACCTTCGTCGGTCTGCATGCCCCTTTGCACGCTGGCTGACCCCCTCTCTGACTCGGACCTGGACGACCCTGACGAGTTCCCATGAAAGGGGACTATTTTCACAGGGTTTCGTGGAGGCCACAGAAGGCGAGGTAATCATGGTTCCCGTCGCCCGGCCTCTGCCCCAGCCCCAGGTTCCTCACTTCTGGCCCAAGCCACAGTCCAAGGTCCCCAGCTTCCAGCCGAATCCAGTTCCTCGTGTCCTGTCGGCGGCCCAGTTGACTCCTGATTCTGGTTCCCAGTCAGTGGTCCGGCCGATCCCTGTTCCTCGTCTCCTGTTGGCGGCCCAGCTGACTCCTGATTCTGGTTCCCAGTCAGTGGTCCGGCCGACTCCTGCTCCTTGTTTCCTATCGGCGGTCCAGCCGAATCCTGTTCCTCGTGTCCTGTCGGCGGCCCAGCTGACTCCTGATTCTGGTTCCCAGTCAGTGGTCCGACCGACACCCGGTCCTGGTTCCCTGTCGGCGGTCCAGCAGACTCCTGACTCTGGTTCCCAGTCAGTGGCCTGGCCGACACCAGATTCCCATTCGGCGGTCCGGCCGAATTCTGCTCCTCCGGTTCTGTCGGCGGTCCAGCTGACTCCTGATTCTGGTTCCCAGTTGGCGGTCCAGCCGATCCCTGCTCCTCGTTTCCTGTCGGCAGTCCGGCCGATCCCTGCTCCGCGTTTCCTGTCGGCGGTCCGGCCGAATCCTGTCCCTCCTGTCCTGTCGGCGGTCCAGCTGACTCCTGATTCTGGTTCCCAGTCAGTGGTCCGGCCGATCCCTGCTCCTCGTTTCCTGTCGGCGGTCCGGCCGAGTCCTGTCCTGTCGGCGGTCCAGCTGACTCCTGATTCTGGTTCCCAGTCAGTGGTCCGGCTGATACCTGCTCTTCGTGTTCTGTCGGCAGCCCAGCTGACTCCTGCCCCTGGTACCCAGTCAGCTCCTGGTCACCCTCCAGAGGGGCGACGCCATCCTCCGGAGGGACCCCGTGTTCGCCACCGTCCTCCTGCTCACCCTCCAGAGGGGCGACGCCATCCTCTGGCTCGACCTCCTGAGAGACCCGGTCTTTGCTGTCGGCCTCCAGAACGGCTCCGTCCGTTTGCCCGACCTCCGGGTCGCCCCACTGAACTGCCCAGCCTGTCCATAAGGCCTCCGAGCCATCCCCCTGAGTTGCCCTGTTTTGCCCCTGAGCATCAGAAGATGCTGTCCATTGGCCCCTAGAAGATTTCTGAAGATGGACACTGACTTCCCAGTCCTATGAACCCAATCCACCTTTATTTTCAGATGATCCAGATGTGTTTGTCACTGAAGAGTTTTCTCACTTTTTCTTCAGATTCAGACACCTTCTCTTTCTCAGACTCTTTAATGCCATCGACAACAATATTATGTTGCCTTGACTGGCCCTCCAGATATTCTGTCTTGTCTGAGTTTGAGATCAAACTTTTGCAGATTGTGTCCAAATCAGTCCTGGTTTCACTACAATGTGTTTTTTTTTTTTTTTTTTTTTTTTTTTTTTTAAATCATCAAAATCCTTTCAAGTCATTTCTAAACTCACCTTAAAATCATAGACTTGCTTTGATAGATCATCAATCCTCCTATTTGAAGAATCAACTATGATCTGTACACAAGTTTTGAAGCTTTTTTACTGTTGTTCAAGCAAAGTTCTGTAGAAGTCTTTTTGCTAGTCCAATAATTCACATACTTGAGCCATTGTGACATGTTCCTCGTGGTGGTGGTGGTGTGTGTGTGTGTGTGTCCTGATTCACAGGTGAAGGTGCGTGAGGTATCATCTGTAAACACAATGGCCACAGCCTGTCGCTTGGTATCCCGAGGCAACCGTGTGACATTCTTGACGTTGCTAAGAGTGAGATAGATTAAAAAACAGAATCTGTTAGTTTACTAGTGAATGGGCTAAGCTTACAGACTCAGACATGAAACTGATTTACCTCCAGAATAAATCCACTTACAAATTAGTTGTCTGTGCATCCATGGCTCCACTTTACAATGGTGATGTTCCTGTTATATACCAAAATAAAATGCAAAACAAAAAAAAAGAAAAAATCAGTAGGACCAGCCAGTTCACAAAAGCTTTATTGTGGCTGTAATTGTTACTGGTGTAGGGGTGAAACTGACTCACACACATGTTCTACATAGGATTAAAATCACTGACCAGCCCAGGTGATGTAAAAATCACCTCCTCCCCCTAGAGAAATAAATCCAGGCACAGTCGAGGCAGGTCTCCAGACTATTGTCCTGGCTCGTGTGTCGGCCCATGCTGTTCTGTGCTGCAGCTTCATACTGACTCCCTGTTGTGTGCAGGATGTGTGACAGTGGTGAAGGCCTCTACACCTTCCAGACCAGAGAAGGAGAACAGATTTACCAGAGGGTTCACTCCTCCACACTGGCCATCGCTGAGCAGCACAAGAAGGTCTTGCTGGAGATGGAGAAAAATAGCAGGGTGAGAGTCTGGCTTATCTCAGGTTTAACTTTCATATTATTGTCATTGTCCAATGCAGACAATGCAGACCCCCAGGGCCCCCAAAAGCCCTGTTAACTGTGTGTCACTTGTTTTTGGGCAGTTTGAGTCATTGCAAAATCTAATCTCTAGTCTTAAACCCTGAATTACTTTATTTTATATGGTGGTGTATATCTCTGAATAAAGCTAAAGCCACACTTGTCATTAATTTTGTATTGATAACAGATAAAATGACCATGTTTTTAAGTAGCTGTACAGAGCTTGACAATGACACTGTGGATATTGTAGAGCAGCTAACAGAAGAATTTTATTTATTTATTTTTTAACCTTTTTTTATTCAGCGTAGTTTCACTGAGAGGCAAGCTGTCTTTTACAGGAACACCTTGATCATAATCACACAGTTACACATTCACATCTGGAAGCTGCCCAGTACAACCACAGTCTGACCTGCTGGCCACTGAGTAGCTCCGCTGGAGCTGGTGGGGGTTAAGGGCCTTGCTCAAGGGCACCCCAGTGGTGATAATGAGGATTTGGATAAGTGCTGCTCTTTCACTTTTCTCAAACATAGTGAACATAGTGGAGGATTTATCACAAAATAATCTCACATAATCTCAGCATCTGATGGAGACCAAAACAGAGCTAAAGTAGAGTGAATACTGGTCATTGATCATGTGGTGTTAGAGGTGGTCAACACGGACCAGCAGCAGAGACAAGTTCATTTAGCCACTATTAGAAGTATTACCCTCCAACACAGTGAAAAGCTTTTGTTTTTAAAAAAGACATATAATAAAATAATAAATACAGCAAAAATCCTTGAAATTAGAAAAGCGTTATAAATAATTGTTCATGAGCATCATTGAGTTAGTTCCTGGGTGGTACAGTCTGACTCTGTGATAACAGAAATAATAAATGTTAGTCTGACTACTGCAGTAGTGCAGTCATGATTGTAACAGTGTATGTATGTGATGATCTGGGTAGGTAATGAGTAATTATATCTCATCCATATGAGCAGCGTCAGATCCTGTACCCTGACTCTGTGAATCTCCCTGTAATACAACTTTAAGAAGACAGTCTTTGTAGACGTTGTTAATTGTGGTACTGTTGCTGTTGTTTTAAATTCCTAATGATGTGTGTCTCTGACTCCCAGCTTATGTCTAAGGGTTCAGAGTCCAGCTCCTACCCCTGCACGCCCACTGCCATCCTGCCCCGGTCTGCCTACTGGCACCACATCACTGCAAACCAGACCGGCATGGATCCTGGCACTGGTAGGCCAAACACACGAGCTTTAACACAAGTTTTTTTCTTATATTGTATCTCATAGATATAGGACATGACCATGACATCTAATTCCATTTTCATTGTACCTGTACCTACACTGTACACCAGTACACTCCACATCAGATTAAACCCTTTCATGTGTTACTTTACTTTACTTCTACTTTACTACTTACTTTACTACTTTCAATTAAACATCATTTTCATCTGGTCAAGATTTAAATGTACGGTGGCCCTGAGAGCTCAACATACTGCAATTTAAAAAACACATGCAAATGACAAAACACAAACAAATTCATAAAACATCTTCATCAATTTGACATGAGCTCCAAATATTCACAACACAACCAAACACACTGCAAGTAGCACAGACGACAGCGGAAGTGTTTCCTTGGACGCTCTTGTTCATTGATTGGTGACTTTTGAGGTTAAAAGCATTGAACAAGTATGTCCCAGCCAGGTTAATCACTTTTTAGTGTCCCCTGGAAACAGCATCTGTGTCCCAGCCAGGTGTGTTTGTGTATTTGTTTGTGTTTTGTCTTGTTGTATGTGTTTTCTTAAGTTGCAGAGCTTTGAGCTCTCGGGGCCACCATATAGATAGGAATAAAAATTATCCAACTGAAGCAGATTCTATATTAGATTAATGGGTGATTCTTACCATTGAGGTGATTCACAACTTCACATACAATGAAAAAAGTTTGTTTCAGTTGTTTAAAACCTTTTTTTTTTTTTCTTTTTTTTTAAAAAGGATAAAATAATTCCAACTGTAATGTCCCCTATTTGGTGTTTCAAAGAATATTTTTCAATTGCTTTTAGAGAGTCGGATGAGAACTCTGACATCAGTATGTTGAAGTACGTAGCTGGAGTCTGGACATAGTTAGCGTAGCTCAGCATAAAGACTGCAAGCAGGGAGGAACTGCTCTTGTATCTGCTCTGTGCTGATGTAACAGAGTGTGTCTGCTCTGTCTGCAGCCGACACTTCAGAAGACGACCTGCTGTCGATCCGCCTGCCTCCAGACCGCCATGACATGCTGCCCCTGGCAAACACTCATGCACAGTCCCAGCCCTACATACACACACACTCCGCGACACACTACCCCACCTACCCTGGACAATGACACACACATACAGAACAGGATGTAGACACTGAAAAACATGCGCACACACAGATAGCCACATGCATGCAGGCACACATGATTCACACACACTGAGAGAAACACACACTGTCCCTTCTTGTATTTATTTTCCAGCCCAGCGTTACACCTCACAGGATATGTCGGTGGCCAGACCAACACCGGCCCATAGACCATCTTGAATGCAGAAAGCAGAATCCTGCAGAAGACTTTAAGGAGACTGGGCTTCCCTCCATGGCTGCAGCTCCCACACTTCCACAGCAGACACAGATATTTGACCTTTTCCCACTCTCAGACAGATTGGCAGATGTTGCCTACTGATTAAAGTAAGGTCTGTATGCTTTAAACCACTGAGGCTATATTGCATGTTGACTGACTATATCTAAAGGCAGAGGTGTTTCTACCTGTTCTGAATGGCCTCTCCCGAAGGTGAGGTTTTTTTTACTGAATTTATGCAACAGGTTTTTTTTAAATTATGTTTCAAATAATAATTGTCTGGCAGCATGAGATACAACTGATGTCACAACAAACAACATAGTGTTCACTTTCATTAGCTACAGCTGGTCAGTCACTAAGACAACTCAATATGTTTTCAACCTGAATAGTGTCAAAACTAAAACTAAGATACAAAGTTATTATAGTTCAAACTGGACTGGCTGGGCAGCTCTCTGTTATGTGAAGTCACAGGCAATTGATATGAAAGATATGAAAATATATGTCAGTGTAGTTTAAAAAAATTTACACAATCAGACCAACAAGTCAACACTTCAATTTGGCTGGTTTATTCATGCACAAAGGACAGATCTGGTGCAGGGTACACAGTCTCTCCTTGATTGATAAAACTTGAACTGCTTATATAGCATCGAGACCTTTACCTCTACGTTTCACTTTATTACTTCCACCCTCCTAAAAGGGAGTGCATCACTAAATCTCTGCTGGATGTACTGTAGAGGAACCAACAAACAACAATGTGTAACCCAGATGTGTAATGGATCCTTCGACATCCTGCTCACCCCAAAGTTCAGCAGTTTATCCAAGGTTCACATTCTTAACATCCTTAAACCAAAGTTGCCAACATGCAAAAACAAATACAACCTTACAGTATGTATGAATATATAATTTTTAAAACTGATAACGCTTCAAGATACGAGTCCATAAATTTCAAATAGTTACCTGATAATTTTACGAGGAAGTTTGATGGACAGAACGAACTTGGACCTTATCAAAGAAACACTCCATTTAAATCCAAGTCATTTTTATGTCGACTTTAAATTTGTATGGTTGGTTTTCTCCTCCGTTGGCCATTCAGGACAGGTATAAACATTTTAGTAATGTGTTGGATGACACATCATAGAGACTAGTTTGTTTGAAGCATATTAAGGCCTTTTACAGACAAACATATCTGGTTACCTAGCAACCTGGCTAAATGGTAAATGGTATATGGACTTGCACTTATATAACGCTTTTCTAGTCTTACTGACCACTCAAAGCGCTTTACAATACTTGCCACATTCACCCACTCACTCACACATTCATACATCACAATCACACACTGATGGAACAGCCATCATGGGCAAGGTGGGGTTCAGTATCTTGCCTAAGGACACTTCGACACACAGACTGGAGGAGCCAGGGATCGGACCACTGACCTTCTAATTAGAGGACGACCCGCTCTACCTCCTGAGCCACAGCCGCCCCCATCAGCTACATTTGGTCATTTTTTTAGGGCACAAAGATATCACTTAGATTTGTGCATAAAGTAGGACTAGCAGTGCTGGGTCTGATGGTCTGACTTGAGTTTCTTCGTGGCTGCCAGCGGATTAACGTCAATAACTGTGTTAAATTAAACACTAGCTGTCCTAACTAGTTCTCAATTCTGGGGGAGCATCCTTCGGGGGGGGCTTGTCCTTCTTACCCTTCATAGAGCAAGAAGGCTGAATCTAATGAGATGGTCTGGCCTACTAAGGATTTCTGCTTTGCATCCCCAGCTGTCCCCACCCTTACTGTTGCATCACAAAGCGCCGTGCTTGTCCCCTTGGAACTTTGACAAAAAAAATTTCACTAAAACTTGAGGTTTTTGAGGCGGTGGTTTTAACAGTGGTACCGTTAGCTGTTGAACTGAGCTTAAACCCAATATAACATTTAACATTTAATGCAATCTTCAGGCTCTGTCAGTGTTGTTTGTTGCCATATTATTTTCATTAATGGCACACGGTGAATCTTGGGATAGGTTGGACCACAAAGGATCCATCCGTTGGAGCCTGAAGTGAGACAGTCTAGTTGCACCCCTGTGAAGTACTCAGACTTCAGATGCAGCCTCTGAATTGGCTCCATCTAAAGTCCTGAGTCCTGCTACCTGAACCTAACCTTCAGTCCCAGCAGAGCATCATCTTATGAGCCGAGTTGGCGCTGTTTAGTTGCTCAAAGTTTGGGTCTTTTATTTTCAAATGAAAATTTCTCTCTCTGACTGTTCCAGTTGTCTGATTATGTTTTAAGAAAATACACATTTTCCAGCTGACGCATTAGCATGGAAAAACTAATGGTCAGTAGAGAATGAAATAAAGCAAAAATTTAGCTTGGGGTCCTGAGTTGAGTTGGGGTCTCAAACTTGGCAGTACCAGTCAGGTTCAGTCTAAAAGACATGGGTGAGGGTTGAGTTCTGGTCTCAGTTGTAGGCCCCATGATAGAACAGGATTTTTTAGCAACAGTTCAGGTGATTTCACTTTCAGTTTTACCTCCAAACAATGTGGTATAGATCCTGGTTTGTTAACAACCCATCTGATCATCTAATCAGGTTTAATTTTGCTCTGTTGCTGTGTCTAACATCTTAATAATTATTTTACTGTGTGCTGCTGCGTTGTTTGCATCTCTGAAGGTCAAAGTCTTCCCATAAAGCAGCACTGATCAACTCTGTGGATCATAATCAGGGGATACTGAACCAGATGTATGTCTTACCCTCATATGAAATGATGTGAATTTCTGATACATACCTGCCTACATTTTCTTCTGGCACTGAAGCATGAATTCTTAAGGTAATTATTTCCAGTCTAATCATCGTAAACTTAAACTTCCCTCCTACCTGCCCAAGCTGTCTGTTTTACCATTGAAGGAGGCTGTCAAGAGAGAAAGACCAAAAAGAAGATTCTGTTGTCTTTAATGAAGACTTTGCTATATACTGCCTTTGCCTTCTATTACACTTTGCTACTCATCTCATTGGCACTGTAGGGGTGGTGGTGGGAGGGGGAGAGGAAGGACAGGCTGCCAGAACTATAGAGGCCGGATCATGTTTTTCTCTATGGGCTCATGGGAGATCATCCCTCCACTGCTGCCTTTTGATTCTGTCAGAAGAGTTTAAGACTGTTGGTGTGACTGTGGAGATTTTATCACAGCAGCTCTGGGAAAACAGCTCTGGGGAAACACAGACCTTTACATCGCTATAAAACGCCTCATTATAAAACGCCTCATATCTGGTCTGTGTCTAGGTCTAATATAGCTTGATTGATGCTGGAATCTTTGTGCAACCTACATTTCATGTTTTATGATTTTACATAATTTGAACATGACAGGGCTAAAGCATTTTATTGGTTGTTTACATGATGTACATGATGTATTGTGTGTAGATGTGTTTTTGGTGTACTTACATACTGTAAAACCTGAGTTTGCTGACCTGAGAGAATCTTGTACATATTGTTATTTATTTCATATGAAATGTGTGTGTGTGTGTTTGTGTGTGTGTGCATGCGTGCGTGCGTGTGTGAAAGAGAGAGATTATTGGGAGTATGTGTTCATTTAAAATGCAGATACTCACGATGTTTTTGTACCTTGTAATGTGGAAGCAGATGGTAGCCGGTCCACACGCCGTCCTCATGGCTCTTTACACATAAATCTGCACCTGAGTGGACAACACAAACACATTTACCATTGTGTCTTCCGCACTGTTGCCTCACAGTTTGAATCTTTTTGGCCTTAGATTAATCACAGTCTCATCCTGTCCCCATGCCTGAAACATATGCTGCTCCTTGTTTTGGAAAGAAACTAATCTGTGGTAGGAGAAATCTTCAGAGGGGTGTTTCATAAATAAAACTGACAACCTGAACCAGGATTAAGCTATTTCACGTAGGTTTGGCTATTAATACATAGCGAAAGGTAGCATTAACACCTGTTTACTTACCAGTCTCATCAAGACCTTCAGTCATCGTTGGAAGTATTGGAAAGTAACAAGACAGGCCAGGGCTACCTGGTTAGCATGCTCACTTCAGGACAAGAAAATAAATGGTAGATATAGAGGCAAAACATGGTTGCTTACACTGCTGGTGAGTAAAGTGAGTAAAGTAATGAAGTTTGATGCTGAACTCACAACCTTTCTTCTATGTATACAGTAAACAGCTGCTAATGCTAACATTAGCTATGTAGCAATAGCAAAACTTACAAATAGCTCCTTTAATCCAAGATAGTGTCCAAGATCTGTTAAATTTGGTTAAAGAACAGCTGGTGGACTACTTGAAAACACAGACCTGAAACGTTGAGCACAGATCACTACACTTTACACTAAACTGTGATACTGTGTGATAAAACTCTGATGAATCAGATGGGGCACAAAATAAGATTATTTGCAGCTTGTAAGAGCCGAGGTTCAATTGGTTTGTAGAAGTGACAATAACAGTCACGTGGTGGAAGTACTGATGAAATACTGTTTGTCTTTTTAGGTCATTATTTCTGTCTTTCATATTTTTGATTTAAATGAGAGAAAAAGGTTAGCCTATAGCTAACCAAGGGTCTAAGAACACAGAGGTGCTGTGTCAGTATGCTATCAGAGACACATAGTTCACATGCTGATGTTTAGTAGTTATTGATTTCCATTTTTAGTGTGTTTGCATCCCAACATTTTACCAGTAAACTAAGTACAGCTGAGGCTGATGGAAATGTTGTTTGATTTGCTGGCATCTGATTTGTTTAATTAAATTTTAATACAATCCCTACAAAAGTTTTAAGACTTTTCACTCTGAACCACTAACTCCACCCTCCTGGAGGCACCAGAGAGGCTGTGCTACATTAAAAATCAGGGGACCACCAATGTCAATAGGCTTCTTCATCTGGGTACCATGACTGTTTCGTGGCAATTCATCAAAGAGTTGTTGAGATGAAGTCTGAGTCAAGGAGCTACTGGTGATGGTGCTTTATTAAACTTTATTAAACACCCCTCTGGTCATACAAGTGCCACAGCAAAGTCTTAAGTGGAAGAGATGATTGATGGAAACAGGATGGAAAATAACAGCACTGACTGAAGTTTGAAAGTACCACAGTTACACCAGTTACAGTGTGTTTTTGTGCTTGTAGTGTTATCACAATGACAGTGTCAGCTCTCACCGATGGCTGTTGCCTCCCCTTAGCTTTGTAACTGATGACGAAATGTTGTTTTTTCCCATTTACACTGTCCACATCCAATGCATGTTTTGGAGAAAAATAAAGTCTACAACTTAATTGTGTCACTCTCCATTGTGACCTCAGTCTGTTGAATGTGACTTTATGAATCCTGTTTTATTTTTGAAAACTATTGTTCATGTAAAAGCTGTTAGGTTTACAGTATTCTATAGTCTGAATGTGCTTCACTAAATGAATGAGGGTATGAATGAAAGATATATATTTTCATAGATCATCTACACGTATACAATAGTACTGTGTATTACAATGCTGTATTACTTGAATGACAGTGACAAATTTTCACTGTCATCTCTTTGCTCCTGCCAGCACATTGGATTTGTGATTATGGAGTTAAGGTTGCAATAATGAATATCTTTACAGTAACAATGAATCAAATGACTGTTTGTATGTCGCTTGTAGTGAAGAATCCACAGAAAAGGATCCCCCAATTATGCATTATTATCAGCTCCATAGAGCCTTTTGGCGGGAACTACCACAGAGGCAGTCTTGAGTACTTAGGCAAGTAGGGTTGCCACCCGTCCCATATAATACAGGATCGTCACGTATTTCAAAATAAAATGCAATTTGTTCTGTATTTTTGTTCATGTTATGTCCTTTAAGTGCTGTGTATAATGTAATGTCAAGTAAAACCAAACCAGTGGTAGCCTACAAGTAGATTGGTTTATCATTTTCAATTATTTTTTCACATAAAAGGTGGCAACCCTATTGGCAGGTGTTTATATCTGTCCATCTGGTGTGGAAAGATTTTTGTCATGGCAATAGCGTCACTCCTATGCCTACACTCAGATTATAGGAAAACACCCAACCGGCTTGTGTGAATATTGTCAGGCAGAGGAAACATACATGCAATTACACAATGTGATAGGTATGAGCCAGAGAGACAAGCTATGAAGGAAGAGCTCAGGAGGGTGGATGTTCATAACATTACAAATCACACTTGATGGATTTATCTAATGGGCAGAGCAGAAAAGTCTTCAGTGAATTTCTTAGTCAGATGGGGTTATGGAATAGAATAATTTAATCTGTGATCCACACTCCGGAGCAGAGGGTGGCGGTAATGCACGTATTACGCTGGTTGCCAAGAAGAAGAAGAAGAAGAAGAAGAAGAAGAAGAAGAAGAAGAAGAAGAAGAAGAAGAAGAAGAACTACAACTACAACTACAACTACAACTACAACTGTAGTGTATGACCTATGCTGTAGAAGCTTGACGGTATATCGCATCTAATTTGCATTACGGCGCAGTCACTGTTATAGCTGCAAACCATCGAGATAATGGGACGTAAAGTGACTCTCGCGACCTGCTCGTTGAATCAGTGGAGTTTGGACTTTGAAGGCAACTTGGAGAGAATATTGAAAAGTAAGTGGTGGGACTGTCTGAAGCTGCTTCAGCTGCACATTGACATACGGTTTACAGATTTACGGCTGAGAGGAGCTGCTAATTCAAGTGTAGAGCTGATCACATTTAATCTTAAAATAAGTGGTGAATAATGGACGTGGAAGATAGTGAATGTGTTACATTGTAAAATGCTTTATGCTGTTGGAGGGTCACATGGCTAAGCTGAGCACACAGAGACTCAATCTGTGCCTTCGAGTTTGATTTAGGCTGACTTGATAGTCAACGTGAGCTGCCAGTGTTACACCGAAATCTGTGACCCGTCAGATTTTGTGACCACACAGATTCTGGCTCACTGTCGACGAACTAAATACTGAAAATGTGCAACAGCCCCTCTGTGGTGACTTCAGGGGCGGAGTATTAACAAAGATCCTCTATATAGAAGATACCGCATTACAGGCAGCGCCAATAGTATGAAGTGGGACACAGTTCCAGTCTCCTGAGTGGGCGTAAGTGTAATAATATTAAAATCTATCCCTGTCTAGACTTACCTCTCTGCAGCCTTTGGGAAAGAAAAGACAGATCCGTTTTTCTAGTTATTGCAGCCTATTGCTGCACAAAGCTCGGGCATTTTAACACTAACTGATTGATTACTTGTCCCTGCCAAGAGAATACAACAATAGACGATACAACACGGACAAATTTGCGCCTTTTTTGCAGCAATTTTTTTAATCTATTAACGACATTTGATCAGCCCAGTACAAAGTCATGTCAATTTAATAGGCTAATAATCTGTTTTAGCAATTGTTAAGCAATGAAACAAGTTCTGTTTAAGTTTTAAAGTTTAATCCATGGTTTAACGTATAAATAAGTAAATCCAAAAATAACTGGTCCATCTAAACATCTCGTTATCGGTTGGCAAACGATGTCGGCAGTTGACAGATCTCGCGAGAGTATAGCACTGAGACAGAGGCAGGTCTCAAGTAAAGTTAATTTTCTCCTGATCTGTTGATCTGAAAAAATGTCATTTTGACGTCAAAATGTTCCGAAAACGTGTGGCTTGTGAAGACTGGGTCCAATATTTATCCGGTGATTTATTCCAGCAAAAGAATCTGATAATCTGTGAATTTGTTCACTTCGCCCATTGAAATGAATACACTCACTCTGGTCTCCTAAAGGGGCGGGGAGCTGAAGAATCTCACGTCACACAGATACAGGAAATAAACGGAAATGAAGCGTCTCAGTTTTCTCTACTGTCTCTAGTATTAAACGACTGCTGTCAAGTCGGACAACAGTCTACTTCCCGTAGCGCGAGTAGAGGGCAGCTCAACCTGCTGCTGTGTCACAGTGTCACAGCAGCAGCTAATTATTTACCTCTGTAAAAGTAGATCTGAAGTTCTTACATTAAAAATGTAACACGTCATGCGTATCAATGAAGCCTTCAGCCATTCAGGAAAAAGCTATGTCCTAACAGAAGTGTTTCAGCCCAGAGCCCTTGAATAGAGAGTCGCGTCATCTGCGTTCACTCTATGGACCATTTTTTTTTAACAGCAATGGCGGAACATGGATCATCTCAATTGTTGGAAATGCTAGCAGCGCAGCAGAATATACCATCTGTGTTGAACGTTTAACAGGTGAGACTTGTAAATAACCAGATTGCATGTTATCAGTATGTCAAAATCTAATTAACATGTGCATTAAAGCATGTTAGTGGATTCTCCACTAAATTAGTATATTTAAGGACAATAACAGATTAGACTTAGATCAGTGACGTGCAGTCAGGGGAGGCAGGTGAGGCACTGCCTCACCTGCCATCATGGAAAGAAAAAAAAAGTAAAAAGAAAAAAAATTAATTAAATTGTTATATGTATACAGTGATTATACTATAAAGTTATTTTCCATTTAACTTCACCAGTTTTAGATTATTTTTATTCAAAATCGCTGAATTTTGACATTTACCGTTCAAATACTGAGAAGAGACTTGCCAGCAGCCAGCTGAGCCTCACCATGGATTGCGCAATGACTCGGCTAACTGCTGGCCTGCTGTGCAGTGAGACCGTATTGCTATCTCTCTGTATGTCGCTATTAAAATGTTCAAACACTTTTGCTATATGAATTATATTATAAATTTCCATAGTTTAGTTAGCTGAGGTATATAATGTACAGTGTATTTTATCAACAACTGTATGTGTGTAACGTGTTTCTTGTGCTGAGCAATCATAAAACGGCTGCGAAGACGCACTGGGTGAGGCACGCAGTTCTCCTGCCTCATGGTAGAGGGCGCTAGTGATGAAGTCAGTGCCTCACCAGCCATGAACCTCACCGCACGTCACTGACTTAGATACTGCATATGGATAAAGTTAGCAACACTCAACATTAACCAGGAGCCGCCTATTGGTTGTAAATCCTGTCTCGTAATGTCATTTCATCCAACATTGTGGAATTCGAGTAAAAGGCTGGAAGTGATTTTTTTTGGAGTGCAGTTAGTTATATATTAGTGAAATATAACATTGGGTGTGTGTGAATATCCATTTTGGCGCGAGTTTACGTTATATAGCAGTAATAATGAATAGAGTTATTTTTGTGATACATCGCTAAAGTGCATTATTGAGAGGATAAGGTTTCTAAACGGTAAACAAAAACGTAACTTGAATGTATTTGGGCTTTGTCATTCTTTTGACCATTACCTATCTATATTACTTTGCATCTCAGCTGATTTTGGATTGATGACAAAGGGAGAGGGAAGATGGAGGAAGGTTGAAAACAAAAGGTAAGATTCAAAAACAGCAATTTTGAAAAAATAGTGGAGATTCACACTAACTACTAAAAGTATTATACTTCTTTATTAATGAGTAATCTTGTTGGTGTATATTAGTAAGCTATTGTAGTAGCACTAGGTGCTATGTGGTGCAGGAGTAGTGTTGCTGCATTTCAGGCTGAGTGGACCATGGTGAGATTGTTGCATTCAGTCATAGTAAATATTTATTATACTGCCATATTATGTAAGGAATCATACTTGACATTTTATATTAATTAATTAATTAATAATAATAAATAATTTTATTATTATTATCATAATTTTCATCATATCACTTCAAAATAAGAAGTAATACTGTAATTATTAAGAGGTAATACTTATTATACCTGTGTTGCTTTTAACAGTAGCTGTGATCAGCAGCTATGAGCATCTGCTCTCAGCCTAGTTTTGCCCTTTTTGGTCTGAACAAACTGGTCTACCTCAAAATGTACCTGCAGAGTGTCTTGAATTTACTTCCCACACAACAATTCAGTTCTGTCTACCCATATAAATATCCCTTAGTGGTTGAATTCACAGTATTAGGGAACAAATTATACTTACTGGACATGTATATACTAATTACATTATTAGTTTATAGGAATTAATATCAAATAATCATCGAATTTCCTGTGTGTCAAAACATACTTGACAAATAAAAAAACTCACTAAGAAAACATCAGTTACAGATGCCACTTGTCATACTTTGTTTAACATAAGCGGCAAAAGCTGATGATGATCACAACTAATGAAGCTCCATAACTTTAATAATGTCCAAGAAAGGTTGAATTAAGGGCAAGTGGACTTGGTTTTAGATACTAGAAGATAGTTCACAGATGAAGAAGCCTCTTGGATGAGAGGTGAAACATCTTCAAGTATCTACAACTAAGTCCACATTTCTTGGATAACCATGACTTGGATGACTGAACATCTTCACAGATGAATGGGTATGTCTGACCCTTTCTCATCTGTCTTTTCCCCCCTCAGCACAAGCGCCATAGAACCGTGCTGTAGCCAAGTGCTGTGAAATAGTCGGACATTTCAAACACAGTTCTGCAAACACAGCAGAGCTGAAAGTTCAGCAAGCCTCTCATGGACAAACAGAGGAGTCAATCATCCAGGATGTACCCACATGCTGGAATTCAACACTTGAGATGATAATGCGTGTCCAACACAACAAAGAGCCACTGAAGGCAACACTGGCCCAGCAGAAGCACAAAATAGCTATTGCTAACCTCAGCTGAATATGAATATATGCTAGCAAAGTTGGAAACACTGCTGGAGTCATGCAGGTAAAGTGATTTTCCTAGTCTCAACTATTTTATTTTCTTCAATATAATGGTATGATGGGTAAGGTATAATGGTAACTTTATTATTGTATTTTAGAAATAATTTTAGGCCTGTCCACTAAATGGGTGTTATGATGAAAAATGTAGTCTATAATTCTGTTGGTCTTGTTTGTGTGTTTGAGGGTATGTCACTGAGCTCCTGCTCTGTGGTCCTGCCTGCACTCTGCCACCTCATGCGTACAATGGAGGTCTCAGACGTTGACCTTGCTACAAGGCTGCATTCACAGAGGACCTCAACACATGAAAGGAGAACACAAACCTTTCATGGTTAAAGCTAGCAACAGCTCCAGACCCCCAATTCAAGGACCCCAGGTGCCTGCCCAAAGCAGGGAGCGGAGAGGTGTGGCAAAAGCTGAGTCATATGCTGAAGGACAGAGAAACTGCATCACAGGCCTGCAGAGAGGAAATGGAACCAGAGCCACCAAGGAAGAAGATGGCTCTCCTACTCATGCGGTCAGTGTCTGGTGAGGAGGCACTTTCCACAGACAAAACTCTGGAGCCCAATGTCAGCATAGACTATGGTGGTGGTCAGCACACACTGGTGCCCGTGGTAGGCTTGCCCAAAAGTAGACTATGAACTGGTTGACTGGAGTCATGTCACACAACACGTTTACACAGTTTCAAGTAATGTTATTCAATTAAGTGTGTGAAAAGGGACTGTTCACTTTGTTTCTTTCAAGACACTTATCACTTTCAGTTTATTATTAAGCTTTCAGCTCACTCAATGTAATGTCGAATTTATTTGGGTGAAATGTTACTTTACAATTTACAGACAAGCTGTTTATAATTACTTTGTAGCAGATGTATTGTAACTGTTTTTGTGTTTTTGTCTTCTATTTAAGTTGGCAGGTCATTATGGACATTGCGGGCGATGCCAAGCACTCCCTGAGACTTTTTAGTCAGTCTAATGATGAGGCACTTTAATTAGTTAAACATCTGTACAGTTATAGAATAGAGCCCAGTGTCAGCTTAGAGGCATGTCTACTACAGTGGTGGTTGACACACACACTTGCCCGTGCTGTGCCAAGCTAGTTAAAAGGAAATGGAAGACTTCATGACTGGAGTCATTTGACACAAGTATGAGGAAAATTTGTGATGTGCGATAACTCTGTTCAATATTGCGGTGACAGTTACTTGTGATAAATAAACAGATATTGAAGTGTGCAATTTTGCTGTTCACTATTACCTTAACGTAACTGCGCTGCACATGTGTAAATCAAACTGGTGGACGGGAGATGTTAAAAATGTAGATTTTCTACATGATAAAATCTTGTTCAACAGGTGGTGTGATGAAGGACGGTAATTGCTTTTTCAATCGCAAAGGTTGTGATGACACACACAGAACTACGACTGTAGTTGTCAGCTCCAGTAAAATGTTAACTTCTCACTGGTCTCCACCCCCCGCCTCTGCACTGTGTGTGTGAGAGGCTGCAGCCTGACACCAAAACGCAAGTTCTTTTCCGGTTCATCTGGCTCAGGCTCTGCACTTTGAAAACCCTGTGTGACTGCATGACGTATAATAAATACAATTATTTCTTTCCAGTTTATCACGTTTCAGTCAGTCTTTTGCTTGTTGCATATGTTCATATCACGATGACAATGAAAATACAATTTATTGGTCAGCACTAATATAAATGGAGAGAGGAACAGAGTTTATTTTATTTCTATATATGCTATGAATCAGTATCTTTCACAAGGCTTTTGAATATTCTCGTTTAAACATTTCACATACATTTCTCTTTTTTATTTTGAGTAATTTGCAAGCATTTGTCACTTTTTCATTGTTTTAACCTTGTGAAGCTCTTTGAAATCTCTGGTTTTGATAAGTGCTATATAACTAAACTATTTTATGATAATAATTATTATGTTAATTTCATTCCTTGTCTTCCATCAATGTAAAACCTTGTTGGGCTTTTATGGAATTGAGTGTCATTAATAGGATTATTCCACTTAATGTTAATAATTAGAATGTATTATGTGTTTTATTCTTCACTCAGCCATTAAAGAACAAATAACATCCTAAAAGGAAGCAAGACTGTTGCATGTTTCTACTGGGGAGTTAAGCTGTAACTATAGTGTGTTTGGGAAGCAGTGAGGACATGATATACAGTCCAATGAATTATTTGTCTAATTTCTAATGGTGTTTGCATTTGTGGCATACACGTTTCAGCTCAGCAGGAAAGCTCCAATAAAAGGTATTTTTGATGGAGTCTCACACATGTTGGAGATTTAAAGAGTGTAAAGGGGTGTCATACACCTACACAAACATTCAAAATGGAGTGATAGTGTAGAAGTTGATTCTAACCCTTAATATTTGTGTTGCCTCAGATCTTATGGTGAGGAAACCAATGTCTCTCTAGAATGGATAAGCCTTTTTGTGCTGTAAACTGTCTGCTGTAAAACAATTAACACCCATGGCACAGGAGTCAAAGTGGATGGGACCCTTGTCAAAAAGTCCTTTTAGGATTCCAAGAGAAAATTTCAAGTAAAAATCTATTTGATCGAAGCAAGATAAAATCCAATCCTATAGAATGCAATTGTGTATATATAATCCTACAGTTTATATCCTATAATATTACATGGGAGGAATGCCTGAGGCATTCACACTGTTGTTTGTCAAATCTTTTTTTTATTATTGGTGTGAATACTGAATCGGCATACTTAACTACATACTTTCAGCTACAGACTTCATTCAAACTTTAAACTTTTCACAAGACAGCTATTAAGTGATTATTCAGCTTATTGATATCTTAAATTGTAGTTTTTACTGTTTGGGGTGCAGTTCATCTTACTAATTTTGTAACTGTTGTTTGTTACACCTGCCATCAGGCCTTTTTCAACCATTTCAGATCATTCAATCTCCAGCTTTCAAGTTATGCTTTTAATCTTCAGGCATTGCTTCACCTACTTCAGCATTGCTTCAGCAATATCATTAAAAATCACTTTCCGCCTAAGAACTTGTAATCAACTTTTTCATATCTTCTACAGTTTTTGATTAATCACAGTCTTAATTTTATGCTTTTTTCTGATCATTTTTGAGTTTATAATGAGTTAGCATTGCATGGAATCTTCAGGGCTAGAGTGGGTGACATCACCGCTAGAGTGGGAGAAGGGGTTAAACTGCTAAAAGAAATCCTCTGTAATTCTCACAGAATTTGAACTGTGCCCTTCAAAGTGGCTGGCAACCATATAACTACCCCATTCATTCTAATGTAAAATGAGAGCAGAAAATCAGGAGGAAACTGAAAGAGAGGCATTCTTAAAATCGCTGCACATTTTTGGCACAACAGACAGTTTTAGTCAGGAAGCATTCGGCAGTTAATTTCAGTTTTTCATTCTAACTCACACAGAAACACACATAGAGACAAACAAGCAGAAAGGCACACAAACGCTCAGACAGGGACAAGACAGACAGTAAGATAGACAGACAAGCAGACACACAGACAGAGACAGGTAGGCAGGTAGACACATGAACAGGTAGACGGACAGGCAGGTAGACAGAGATGTTGGGTCTGATCTCTGTTTCATGAGCTGGACACCATAAATGTTGGAGGTTCGGTTGTCCTGGTGGAGTAAAGTCCTGTCTGACTGTGTTGCTTCCACTGTTTTCTCCTTTGTTCTTCTCACAGAGTTAGCTGTTCCACGCTAAATCTGCTGTGACTCCTGTTGCTTGGAAAATCAGCTGGCTGACCTTATGTTGAAGCCGCTGATTCTGAAGAGAACTTGGTTCACTCTCAGTTAATCCTAAGCAGGTCGCTGCTGTTCAGGAGAAGAGTGTTGGATAGAGCTGGTTTCTTAGGTGGCAGGGCTGAGCTAGGCTGAGGCCTCGTTGCCCCTTGAAGAGCCGAGAGGGGAGAGCAGGACCTGCTCTCCTGAACAAGCCAAAAAGAGAAGAGAGAATGAACTAATAGTACTAATAGAGGGATATAACAGTTTAGACTGGACAGAACAACAGTGTTGCAGCAGACATACTGAATTTAACACAAGAGATTCTCCTTTTACTTTACCTCAGCTTTCAACTATTAAGTGATTATCCAGCTTATTGATATCTTAAATTAAAATTTTAACTGTTTAAGGTGCCGTTCATCTTTCTGTTATTAATACAATGACTACTTCTTCATATGTTTAAGGCATTTTATTTCTACTTCCACCTTTGGCAGTAAATAATTTTGCTTTCAACTGTTTCAACAACACTTCTCAGCTTTTGCAGCTAGTGGACTTAAGCTCCTCCACTTTAAAATTTTGGCATCTAATTTTTCAGAGCATTGTACTTCAGTTAATATGAGCTGCTTTTTAAACTATTTTAGCATTGTGTCAGAAATCTCCTGCAGGTGTAACATTACAAGTTTGTACATTTCTTCTTTCTTAGGTTTTTTTTCAGCCAATTTTTCAACTAACATGTTTTTCAGTTTTTTACTTTTTGTATATTTTGTACTCTTTTTTGCTGTTTGTTACACCTTCCATCAACAACTCAGGCCTTTTTCAACCATCTCAGAACATTCAACCTCCAGCTTACAAATTCTGCTCTTAATCATTCAGCTCTCAGCCTTCACATGCATTTTCAGCAGGAAATGCATTTTATTCACACAATTGTTCTTCAAATCTTTGCTTTATTATTCTTTATGTTTTATTATTGTTCTTCAAATCTTTATATTTTAGTAGTATATAATATATAGTATAGTTATTTTTAATGCTCCCGCAGCTTTCGGCATCCGACTAGTCCTTTATACTATTTCCTACAAAAACCATTCAACTATCAAAACGTTCAGCTCCTTCTGGACATTTATGCTTGTACACAACTTTTTTAAATATTAAACTTTGTCCTCATTTTTTGCCATTCAAATGAATTGAGAGACCGTTCAAATCCTTGAAAACTTCTGCCTCTTTGAACTTCAACTACTACATATACATATTTTCAGCTACAGGCTTCATTCAAACTTTAAAATGTTCACAGGACTTTCAGCTATGAAACTTCTTTTCAACTTTTTGATTTATACAGTTTTTGAATTATCACAGTTTTAGTTTCATGCTTTTTTGTGATCATTTTTGAGTTTATAATGGGTGTGTATTACGTGTTCAAAGCTAGAGTGGACGACATCATCACTAGAGTGCGAGAAGCTTTAAAACTTGTCCAAATAAAATCTGTGTAATTCTTTCTTAAAGCCACATATTTTGATCTTCACACATCATTTCTTCTGAAGTCGTAGAAAAATTTGTACTGTTTCAGAGAAAGTGTCTACCTTAGCACAGAGACTAACAGAATTTGAACAGTGAGTACCCTCCAACTCTCCCATAGACTGCAATACAAATTCAGGAGCTGATTTCATGAGAAAAGCAGAACTGACCCTTTTATGTAACGCCTGTATCCACATTTTGTGCTCTAGATGTTCAGAAGAGTCTTATGGCACTGACGGTGTTATAATTTTGCTGATATTATGAACAGTGTTTTATTAAATGGCAGTAGTTTGAAAGGCTTGCTGAACCCTTTCTCCCATAGATTTAGATGAGCTCCAGGCCTTCAACTGCCAGACTCTCTCTCTTACACACCAGCACACACAAACACACACACGCAAATACACACATACGAAAAAAGCAGAGACACACAGATAGACAGACAAACACAAATAAACACAGACACACAGACAGACAGACAGAAAACTGATTAGTTAGTACTCGGGTTAGTACTCATAGAGAGAGATTACAGTTCAGACTGGTCAGTACAACAGTATATACAGCAGCAGACATATTGAATTTAACCTGATCCACTGGTCTTATGCTCGAGATCCCCCTTTTACTTTTCTTTGGTTGTTTACTACTACTGTATACTTTGTGCCCAGAGTTTTTCGCGCATAGACAATTGGGAGGCGGGCGCCTCCGTCAAATTTTGTGCCGCCTCCGCCTCCCGACAAAATTCTATTAATGTTTTCTTGGATTTGACGTTTGTAACTGCAATTGTGGCTGTACGCCACTGAGGCAATGTAGTGGCACTGTATCGTAAGTTGTGCATCAGGCAGAGCCATCCGAAATTGCCAAAGAAGAAGAATACTGGATTTTCTGCCTGCGGAAGGAGGCAGTGACCTAGTTTGAGTGCAGACATCATTAGTTTAGCATCATTACCTACTTCAGCAGTTGCTTGCTTCAGCTTCTTCAGCATTGCTTCAGCAGTTTCTCCAGCTACTTCAGCATTGCTTCAGCAATCTCATTCTGCTCATTTTGACCAGGAAATGCATTTTCTAGTTCCATTAATGATGCAGTCCGGCAGACTAAATGGCATGTTAGGAGATGCGGAATACGATGTCTCCATACCCCTCTTGTCGAGACACTTCTCAGTCCGACAAATGGAGTGGAACACAGAGTGAGACTTCTCAGATGATGAATGGAATAGGGAACTTTACAATTCCATAAAAGCCCAACGAGGTTTTACATTTATGGAAGACAAGGAAAGAAATTAACATAATAATATTAATAATTATAATATAGTTTAGTTATATAGCACTTGTCAAAACCAGAGATACAAAGTGCTTCACATGTATAAAACGATAAAAATGCGACAAAAATACAAATTACTCCTTGTGAAAGATAGTGATTCATGACATATATAGCAGAGAAAAATTCTTCTGCACAGGATATTGTATATTGTATATCTTTTTAAGATCACTTCAGTCTCATTGTTGGTCCTAAAAACTCTATAGCAAAAAAGATGAGACAAATGGAGAATTAATTTTTGAGACTTAAGTAAGACAAATAGATATTGAATTGAGATTTCAATGGGAGAAATTGAAGCTGTAGATGAGATCCCATCATTGTATCTTTTGGACTTCATTCATGTCTTTCTTATAGCTCCTACAAAGCCATTAGGGAGTTGTAATTAAGATCTCAATTACATATCTTATTTAGATCACGTCAATCTGAAATGTTTCTCCTAAAACCCCCTTGGGGGACAAGGGTTGAGAATGAAGGGTTAGGGTTAGCCCTTACTTTTAGTCCCAGCAACAACAACTACAACAACCTTTTTTTGAATAAATCCTTCAGTTTCAATAGGGTCCTCACACCGGTTGGTGCTCAGGCCCAAATGATAAACAGCGCAATTTCAATAGGGTCCTCGGGCCCTAATTAAAGCTGCAAGCAGAGATGATTGGGCCCTCACACTCCTGTGCACCTTGGGGGGGCTCGCAGCGTGCCATTTGAAGAAGGCACACATTGTAATGACTGCTGGACACCTCACAGGGTAAGATTTATTGCACAGACCGTGCTGTTCCATGAAAAGTTTTGACTACAGTGCATCATCAAGTAGTTAAGCATTTCCTGACCATGTTTGGATCAAGATTCGATCAACCTGCTATGAACAGCATATCAAAGTGTAAAACATGACACTTCCTGTTTCCACAAAGGGGCACCATGAAAATCACTAAATATGAGCATATGAGTGTATTCAGGGCGAGACTCTTATCACACACAGAAAGTTTGAGGCAGTTTGGACAATTTGTGTTGGAATGAGAGCGAGTTCGGTTTTTCATGAAAAAGGTTTGAAATTCGCCACGTTGGGTCCTACAGCGAAAACCTAAAAGCTTCGCAATTAAACATCACAAATGTCTTAAGATGACACTCACCGACCATCATGTAGATCTGATGAATTTCCTAGGAGAAGTTCGTTAAAGTATGACGTCTTGAAATCGCAAAAATTGCAGGTTAAAGTCAAAATATCTAACGTCCTTTTGGGTTTAGGGTATGGGCTGTAATAAGCCGCATTTCCACCGCAGGAACTTTCCCCAGGAACCAGGAACCTTTTGAGGAACTATGCGCGTTTCCACTGCAGGAACCAGGGTCCAAATTTAGGTCCGGGGTAAGTGATCGACCCCCAAAAAGGTACCTGGTCAGGGGTTGGTACTTTCCAAAGGTTCAGGAACTTTGTGGGATGTGGTCTGCAGTGCTGAACATTTCTGACTGGTCAAGTACTCGCTGCATTTTATTTCCCCCGCGATGTTTAAAAGTCTGCAGTGAGCGAACAAACTTTTTCCACACCGCGAAACAGGTCCAGAAGAAGGTAAAAAAAAAACAAGACTTCAAAAAAATAAAGGACCACAACAAGTCGCTAGGGTTGCCATCCATCATGTATAATAAAGGATCCTCATGTATTTCAAAATAAAGTGCTGTGTCCTGTAACCTATTGAATATATACGGGAAACAGTTTGTCCTGTATTTTCGTTCATGTTATGTCCCCAAAGTGTTGTGAATAATGGAATGTCAAGTAATAATTTTGCAGAATCTTCCTGGGACTGTAGGCTGCAGTGGTTGAAACGCAGCTATAATGTTTTTTGTATGTTTTGACATGGTACATGTGCCTCACAAGCTTTGTGCATGTAGGTGAAACCTAGTGCAATTAGTGCCACAATAGGTGGCGCTATCGAGCCTGTTACGGCCGCTACTCTGGCCACTTTTGTTGTGTTTAATTTTTCTGTTTGCCAGGCTGCCTGCCGAGCGGCCTGCTCCTGTCCCCACGGATGCTCCACCCTCTCTTGCCTAATTGGTGCGGTTTGTTTGCAGCTGGCCAATCAATGCCGCCCAATCAGGAACACCCAGCTAAAAAGCTCCGGCCCGTCTGTCAGTCGTGGCAGCTGACTGTTAGTGGCAGCTCGCCTCTCTGTTGAAAGAATATTTATCTTGTGTGAACAGTAAGATAGCAGAGAGTGGTCGCTTGTTTTGCGACAGTTTTGTTTGTAGTATTTTACTGATGGTAATCTTGGAAGCCTGGAAGTGGGGTCAGGTTTAGATTTTATACTGAAACTGATTTTGCTGGTTCCTCCACTTGTAGCCATTTGTTTTGTTACATACACTAGGTGCAGGGGTGCTGTTCCTGGTGTGTTTTGGTTCTTTAGTCGGCCTTGGTAGCCAGTTTTGTTTTTCAATTGGGTAACTGATTTTACTGATTAGCTCATAGAGAGTCCTCCTTTTGTTATATTCTGTTTTTGGTTTGGACAGCACCCACCGGCCCCATTCCTTGGTTTGTGTTTTGTGTCCATATAAACCATTCTTTTTACAATTTATGTTACAATAAACAACCTTATACCTAATACCAACTGGGTTTTGTGTTGCTTCCCTTTTCCCCTGTGAGCCGGGTTGTAACAGAGCCATTTTGCCATTTTGTTTTCGAGGATGGGAAAGGCCTCAAAATTGCGGTTTTCATTCAGGAATAATAATAAACAGCATGGATTCAATAGGGTCCTCGCACTGCCTGTCAGTGCAGAATACAGCAGCAGAAAAACGAGAGATGTATAAACAACAAACTCTACAGTGGCTGCAGCTGGCACACACAGACCAAGCGCTACATTGCTAGGCAATGCAGTTGTTGATGCAGTAGTAATACTTAAGCCTGAAAACAATAATCGTCTGTCTGTCTGTCTGTCTGTCTGTCTGTCTGTCTGTCTGTCTGTTTTTCTCTGCAGGTATTGAGATTGCTAAAACTCATGGAGCCAAATACAGACTGGGCCCAGAGCTGGAGATATGGTACGTCCCCATATGAAAACATTATAGTATTGTTATCTTGGCTAATCTCGTCTAGTCTTGTGTCTTGAATGCCCTATAGTTTTATAAGTTGCTAACACTGCCAGAGTTTTCAGGTTCAGTTTGACTTGACACTCACCTGTCATTTCTTTTCTTATTCACTGTCTTCTTACAGTGGGTACGGCTGTGCAGACCACTTCTATGAGTCGGACACACTGCTCCACAGCTTCCAGGTCCTGAGGAAACTTCTGGAATCTCCTGTCACCCAGGACATCATCTGTGACGTGGGAATGTGGGTATCACCTTTAGACACAGACCAGTCCAAGTAGTCAGTCTGGAAGTCCTGTGTTAGAAGGCATTGTAACACTGTGGCAACATGTTGTTGGGAAAACCCTTTCATATCAAATGGCTTTAATGAAGGTAAGGTGGTTTTTAATCAGATTTAATTCAAAGTTAACTAGAATCACCTCCTTGTGTTTATCTGCCTCCTCCACTCAGACTAATTTCAGGTTACATCCTTGTTTATCCAGTGTCATATAAAATATTAACCATTTGTGTGACATTTTGTCACAATTGCTGTGTGAAGTCTTGAGTTAATATAATAATATTATCTAATCATAATCATCATCAGTTCATCTTTGAGTCCAGGTGAACTTTTTTTTTTAACCAAATTTGAGGAAATTCTCTCAAGGCGGTATTGAGATCTCGTGTCCACAAGAATGGGACGGACAGACGTATGTACAGACAGATGGACAAACAACCCGAAAGCAATATGCTTCTGGCTCTGGCAGTTGCTGGCGCTGAGGCATAAAAGTCACTGTGGTGAGGATGAGAGGGTTACAGTCAGACATTGGTCGTCCACCGTAGAGTGCAAGGGAAACTCTTCTAATGTGACAGGACAGGTGAGCTGTCACCTAATAAATTTCACCATGTTGGACTCTGCTCCCCCAGGCCCATCATGCATCATAATGTGCGCTACAACTGTAGAGTCCTGTTCCTCAACAGGTATGTCTGCACACCAGGCAACTCTCATACATGACATACTGTCATATATACATATGTGTTTGTGTGTGTACATATATATGTATATAAATATTAGTCAGCATGTTGGCTCCTTCCTGTAGAAAGATACTGCTGATCAGACCAAAAATGCTGATGGCCAACCACGGGAGCTACAGAGAGGTGCGCTGGTTCTCACCCTGGAATCAGCTGAGGTGGGTCATCTCTCTGAGGTCACTGATATATTAAGACCTTCTTATCACTGTCTCTCTATCTTCATGAGGACACAAACTATCAACTATGTTATTATATTTATTACTCTCATGTTTCATGAATTGTATACTGATATTTTATTTGTGGGTATAAAACAGTGGGATACAGTGATGTTAATCCACAGAGAATCATTCTCTCTATTTACTGAACCACCTAAATCAGATGAGTCTGTTTTCAGTGAACCATAAAAGGTACAATTTTTTTTTTTAATTTATTTTATTTATTCGTTTATTTGATAGGGACAATACATGTTAATGAACATCAGTACAAAATACACAATGTAAATATGCTGGATTGTAGAGAAAATGCAAATTTACATTCATAGTCTCCGGGCAGGTCATATACAACAAAAAACATCACAAGTCACAATACACTACTATAAATATAAAGTACACCAACAAAAGACAAATACATTTTGCTGCATTCTGAGTTAAGAGTGATCACAGATCTCATTTGGTGTTTGAGATGTGTCTTAAAAGTGGGACATATAGGACACTACCGTATTGCAAGTGGTAAATCATTCCAATATTATCTATATTATATAAGACTTGGTCACCTGGTTTTTATTCAGAACTGGAACAGTGATCAAACCTGGACTAACTAACTGCCACTAAAACCACAATGTCTCATTTTCTATACTGACACAAGTTAAATACACAAGACACATTTAAATATGACTGTCAGAGTTGCTGAAATGTATATTATTTCATATTTGTTCATTATCTCTGGACTACTACAAAAATAAAATGAAGTCTTTGAGCTAAGCTATGTAAGCATATCTCCCAAAAGGCTGGGAGTGGTTTTATAAGGGCTAAACTCTGATACAAATGTAGTGAACAGAACTCCCCATGCACAGCCAGTATAAGCAATCAGGTGCTGGTTGGTTGCAGGAACAACAAAAGTGAAAATCAAACTTAAGCACCACACACTTAGATGACTTCACTGGGACTTTTATTGAGAGTGAACAACGCGTTTCACCTGTGGCTTCTTCAGGTTCAATCAGTACAATTACAAAAGTTCACAGGTTTGATAAATATACTCAATACACACACATGATGTAGATGCAGTTGAAGGACCTATAGTCTATCTCTGTTCATAAATTTGATTGTTTTCATGCAGCCAGTTGTGTATATAGAAGTTGGTTCTCTTATTTTTGTTAATTCTGTGTAAAATGCTGTAACCTTTTGAAAATTTGTAATATTGTTGTCATGTTATTTTTAATATGTTAATCTTTTGAAAAAATGTTAAAATACTGAAAAGTGAAAAATGAGGATAATGGTGACTGGTCATGTGACGTATGTGTATGCATAAACAAACAACAGTTAGTTCCGACAAAGTAATTTGATTGGACTAGAGTCATTCCATGAGTGCTGATATAGAGTACAACAGCACTGGGATTTTTAACTACATGTATCACTCCGCTTTACAGTTGTATTAACCGTTAATCAGCGTTATATTAACAGTCGTGAGTGTGACAAACTTTGCAAAGATGAAAATATTTCCAGAAATTACATTTGAATTATATGAAGTTTGGTCGTCAGAAAAGGATGAAGGGAAGTAAAGACGCCTGGATACTTCACCACACCTCCAGTTGTGCTCATATAACATTGTCAGGAATGCGTTGTTTGCTCTCAGTGAAGTCATCTCATTGTGCGGTGGTTAAGTTTGATATCACTAATGTAATCTTGTTTGACTTTTGGAAATGGATGGTAGTGACAGTGATTGTCTGTCTGTTTGTTTCCTGAAGGAAGATGGAGGAATATTTCCTGCCCAGAATGATCCAGGAGGTGACAGGGCAGGTAAAAAGCCATCATCACCAGTGTTTAACTGAGACCCAGAACACTTATTCTCCACAGTGAGGGGGAGGGTCATTGTTTTTTCTCCCTTTTTCTTGGTTTCATCAGGACACAGTCCCATTTGGTGACTGTGTGCTGTCCACAAAGGACACCTGTATCGGCACTGAGATATGCGCAGAGCTCTGGAACCCTAGAAGGTAGAGCACCAGAGGATTGTGGGTGTTGTAGTTTTCTGTGCAGTAACTCCTGATGAATGATGTCTCTGTTTCTCAGCCCCCACATAGACATGGGTCTGGATGGGGTTGAAATCTTCACTAACTCATCTGCCAGCCACCACGAGCTCCGCAAGGCTGACCAGAGAGTCAACCTGGTCAGGTCGGCAACCACAAAGGTACACTTCACCCAGGAGTAAAGAGCTGTTCATGTAGAGACATGATATATGTGTGATTATGCTCGGTACAGATGTATGATGTGTAAGACTACATAGGCCAGAGGTCGGCAAGTAAGTTGGGCCTTGGGCCAACTTTTTTCTAATCCATTAAATGGCGGGTCAGAACATAATCAAAGGCTAAATGAAGTTATTGATCAAAATGCAACTGGAATTTACTTTGTTGCGCTTCACATGTGTGGCGCTGTGGCCCACAGTCACAGATAAGGGTGGCAATCTGGTAAAGAGATCATTGCAATCCAAGATCTTGCTAATCTTCTGCATTTGGTTTTCGTTCTGATTTTATTTTGAAAGTCCTGAACAGAAGTTGTGATTCCTATCTTTCCGCTGCTTTGACGCTTCTTTCAGATGTTTGTAAGCTTGCCCACCCACAGTCACATATTATACGTTTATACAACTGACTGGTTCACTCATATATTTTTCATATCACACATTTATGTCCACTCTGTCAGAAGTTTGTCAAGCAAGCAACAGAACCTTTGGAAATTCCTTTCAGAACTTTCCAGAATAAAAGCAGAAAAAAAACCCAAAAAGAAGCAGACTTTCTTGTGCTTTTATTTTCTAAGCAAAACAACTAAAGAGGAATTGATTCTGTGGGTAACTGTTGCTGCTCAGACGGAGATCTATTTTAGCAATGGAGATCTATGGTTTTTAGATTTTTTTTTTTTTTTTGCAGTCAGTTCTGCACTCAGTTTTGTTGGTGTTGTTCCAGAGTGGAGGTATCTACCTGTACGCCAACCAGAGGGGCTGTGATGGAGACCGTGTCTACTACGATGGCTGTGCCATGGTGGCCATCAACGGAGACTTGGTGGCACAGGGAGCACAGTTCTCCCTCAATGATGTGGTACGTATGGACGTGTGGACGAGTGGGCAGAGACTTAGGCATATTTCTTGTACCTCTTATTCATTTTTTCTTCAGTAGTAAAGTAGGATCCTTTCTGTGAAAAGTTATTTTAAGTTAGTCAAGTCAAAAGTTCTTGTTTTTTTTCAGTCACTTAGATTTTTATCCCAGTTCAGTCAGTTTGTTTTAGTTAGTTTGGGGCCCCTTATATCTCTTTTGTTAAATCTTATCTGGAATCGTGTGGAAAGCTGGTGTATCCAAAACCATGGTGTGGCTCCGTGACTTCTCTATGTGCAGCGGTGGTGGTGGTGGTCAGACTGCCTCCTGCTCGCTGGAAAACACCTCGAGTTACAGTCGTCCTCTCTTAGAAGTCGACATAAAAAAAAACAACCTGCATACAATTTAACCTCAGTTTAAATCCATTCTTTTTCTACATACTATGCAGAATTAGTAGGATCTTAGCAGTTCGTTCTGAATTTTTATCAGCCTATTTCTTGCTCAAATGCTAATAGAAAATAAAACACAAAACGTGTCTTTGACTAAAAATGAATTTCACAAGGCTATCACATTTCTCCAATTGGTTTTTTCCATGCACAGTCATTAAATGAGAATCATCATATATACACATCAATTAGGTGTCCTCCATAACCCTCTGGCAACAACAGTAATCTGAGTTTAAGTAAATTTACTTTTTAGAAAATGTTAACACTGAAGTTAATTTGATATCAACAACATTTACTCAACACTGCTCACAAAACCTGCAATCTCGTTTCCAATGTGCTCATTCTTACTTTCACTCTCATTCTTCTCCCCTCCTACTTTTTTTCCCTCCCTGCTTCTACTTTAGAGCGTGTCTCATTTGTAGACACTGCACAACCTTTTGGATTTTTTGTGGGACTACATGCATAATCTGATCATTTTAAATCAAACAGCTGCCTGTTACATTTATAGGGGTTACAATCTGTAGAATAAAAACACTGTAGGATATGATACAAAGACTAGACTTGTTTTCATATTTCTTTTTTTTTTTAAGTCAGTGATGAAGTTTGGTCATGGTAAACACAAACATTTCAAACTAAACGAATCTTTCTTTATTTATAAACCTTCAAACATGGACTTCAGATCAGGTGAAGAGTCTTTTGCCTCATCTTTATTTTCAAACATAGAAATGAAATGGAGTCAAAAGTACAATATTTGTCTTTTAAGTGTAGTTGAGTAAAAGCCAGAAGTTGACAAAAGAAAATACTCAAGTAAAGAACAGATACTGGAAAAATATAGTTAAGTACAGTACTGAAGTAAATGTACTTAGTTACTGTCCAGCCCTGTGTGTGAGGAGTCAAATCCAGCTCACAATGTACCTGCAAGTTAGTGCAACAAGTGTTGTGTGTAGGTGTCCTGTGTGTGCAAGTGTGTTGGTGTGTGTTGCAGAGCAGGCAGAAATTGCAAAGATGATGTCACAAGAGCCACACTGATCTCTCTCTCTCTCTCTCTCTCTCTCTCTCTCTCTCTCTCTCTCTCTTTCTCTTTCTCTTTCTCTTTCTCTTACTCTGTGTGTGTGTGTCTTTGTTGGTGTGTTGTAGGAGGTGATTACAGCAACGGTCGACCTTGAGGATGTGCGTAGCTACAGAGGAGAACTGTGTCAGCCTGTCATGGTGAGACAGCGCCACCTTCCAGCCTTTCTAGAGCTCACGAATCACCAAGTTTTATTGTGTAACAATTTCATTTGTCTGCTACTTTGTGTTGACCTGCCTTAAAAACTCCTCTTCCTGCTGAGCAGCAAACAGCAGAAAATTTCAACCCCAGTACAGTTGTCATGGAGGAGGAAATTAGCTATAGAGACCAAAACTGTTTTTGTAACAGGCTGTAAACATGTTTATTTCTGCTGTAAAGTTGGACATTTTAACATGGGAGTCTATGGTGATTGACTCATAGTTGGATCCAGACTCTGGTCATTAGAGGAACTGCATTTTTTTCTCGCTTCAGTGTTGGCTTCATGATTCAGCTCCAGAGGTTGATGTCAGGGAGTTGGTGGAAACTAAAACAGAACACTGTGTTAATAGTGGAAATTTGTCAGGTAGACAAAAGCACAGCTCTGAATGGATGTTAAACTTGCTCTGTGATCTTACTTAAAGTTTACTCTCTTAACTTTCATGTTTTAGTTTGTTCAGTTAAACAGTATTAACAGAAGCAGAAAATCTTCTCTGTTTCTTGATCACTGTTTGATTGATTAACTGTTGGTTGTGTCTCTCTGTTTCCTCTGTCCCTTCTCTGTTGTAGGAGAGTGAACATAAACCTTGCCACAGGGTCAAAGTCGACTTCCCTTTATCCACTTGTGATGATTTCTACCTGCCCACTCACCAACCAATAATGTGGCACTTTCATACACCAGAGGAAGAGATCAGGTACAAAATACATTTTATTTTGTACATAATGTATTTTTCTTGACACAAAACCAGAATTATCTTTTATCTTTGTTAAATCAAAGAAACCATCTATTAATAACTCCTCTGTATAGCTGTTGACATCTGTGTTGTTCAGTCTAGGGCCGGCCTGCTGGCTGTGGGACTACCTGAGGAGAAGTGGACAGGTGAGGAGGAACACACGCTGAAAACAGTGCTGCTGTACTGTGTAGATGTGTGTAGATCCTGACATGATGGCGTCTGTGCTGGTTCTGGTTCTGATCTGTGCTCCAGGCTGGTTTCCTGCTGCCTCTGAGTGGAGGTGTCGACAGCTCCTCCACCGCCTGTCTTGTCCACTCGATGTGTGTGCTGCTCTGCCAGGCTGTAGAGGACGGCAGTGAGTGTGGATCACTTTGCTTCACAGATTCTCTCAAAGTGATTGCTCACACATGTTATTGTAAAGGAGAAGGCTAGTAATAGGCTCGGGTCGATATTTGATAATACAAATATTGCAATTTTTCCCACTATTATCAATATTTTACATAATATCAAGACATATTTTTCGTTTATTCGTCTTGCACTGTCTGTCCTGTTGCTGAGTCTGACCCTTATTTCACTGCTTTGCTTCCTGTACATTAAACCTTGGCATGTGACAAACTGCTGTTTAGTGGCAGCATCACTTACCGTACCATACCTGAAACATAAAATAGAATTATAGAATTATATATTATAAAGAATACCTTAATCATAAAATATAATAATATAATCATACATTAAAAAAACTGAATTATAAAATATAATTATATAATTATACTGTATATAATAAAAAAATGACATAACATAATAACATAAAATACAACAATATAGTCATAAGAAAATATAAACAATATATGGTGAAACCCAGTAATACAATAATAACGTATATTGCAATATTTTTGGCTGGACTTTATCGACAGTCCCACACACACTGCCCTGCTGCCTCAAAGACTGCAGCACCAAATGTGTATTCATCCACCACTTGACGTGGTCCGTATCAAATGTCTGAGCAGTTGTTTCCTGTTGTACAAGAATCTATATGTAGAGTTAATTTCAGCTAGTGATGTGTTCCAAAATTGTCAGCCCTTTGTGGAGAAAGCTGATTAATCTATTATGTGATATTTTGCAGTTGTCAATCACCACACTACTAGTTACTGTTACTGTCTCTCCTATATCTATATATCTGGAGAGAGACTCTTGATCTAACCTGTTGATACATTTAGTCACTAATTTGAGAAAGAAAAGATGAATACACTGTAACATACTTTCAGTATGTTACAGTGTTGCCATCAGACAGGCTTTTATCTATTACTTTCAGACCCTGATTGTATAAGGATGTGAAGGATCTGGCTGTAGATGGTGATGCTAGAGCCCACATTGTGATACAATATGAAAAATGTGAAGAAACCATGTCTCTCTCTCAGACACACAGGTCCTGAAAGACATCCGCAGGGTGGTTGGGGATGACTCCTACTGTCCCCAACAGGCAAAGGAGTTGTGTGGCCGCATTTTTACCACCTGCTACATGGCCAGCGAAAACTCCTCTGAGGACACACGCAACAGGGCCAAAGAGCTGGCCAGTCAGATTGGAAGGTAAATACATGACAGAAGAGGACAGACTATAGTAGTAGGGTCTAATTCTTTTTACCTAGTTATTCTTTTAGCCGCTTCATCCTTTTTCATCCTGTTTTGCAGCTCACACATGAATATTAATATAGACATGGCAGTGAAAGGCATTCTGGGTATCTTCTCAGCGGTTACTGGGAGGTGGCCTCAGTTTCATGCCAATGGAGGAAGTCACAGAGAAAACCTGGCTCTGCAGAATGTACAGGTCAGACTCACTCACTTTGAGACTGTTGTCTCATGTCTCACTTCACAGACACACTCTGACAGTTTAACCACAGACTTCACACTGTTGCTGCAGGAACACAACTGTGACTTACTCACTTCCTCTGTGTGTGTGTGTGTGTGTGTGTGTGTGTGTGTGTGTGTGTGTGTGTGTGTGTTCGTTCCCAGGCCCGGGTCAGGATGGTCCTGGCCTACCTGTTTGCTCAGCTGAGTCTGTGGGCCTCAGGTAGACCAGGTGGACTGCTGGTGCTGGGCTCAGCCAATGTAGATGAGAGGTATCAGCTAACCACACACACATCTGTGATGTTTCATGTTACTGTCTGCAAAAAATAGTTTCAGAGGAGACACAGGCTCCAGGTGGAGACACTACACCACACTGTGAGATGGGTCCTCTGATGGTTGATCAGGAGCTTTGGAAACCAAACACAGTCTGCATCTGGTAGAATCTGAAATTTCTTTCATTGTGAGTGTCTACAAACCAACCAATCAGGACACAGTATAAAATGATGCACAACACACAGGCCAGTACAATGCTCTGAAGAAAGTGTTTGGGGGGAAAAGTACACATACATGCACACAAACCAAAAGAATGGAGGCAAAACAAACAGAAACTTTTATGGGACTTTGGGTGAACAGATGAGTCAGAATTTATAAACCACAGAGTATGCATCTAATCTCATGTACTTTTTTATATTTTTTATATCTTTATATTTATAAGTTATTTTTATGTCATTTTTTTTGCCTTAATTCTGGTAGAGATAGTGAGGTACAGGAAAGTTAGGGAAAACCTGGGCCAGACTGGAACCAGGGCTACTGCTGTTAGGACTAAGCCTTCATGGTACGCGCTCAACTTTTTCTATTGTTATCACAGCACTGTGATTGCACATTCTGACGTGACTTAAACTGATATAGCAAGATGTTATCAGCCCAGTCTTCTGTAGTGACATGTAATAAACACAGTTGTTGCGGTCACACAGTCTGAGGACCAGTGTCCAGACAGACAACATCACTGCATTAAAAAGCAGCTTTCTCTCAGTGCAAGCTCAAAAAGGTGCTGCTAGTCAAACACATGCAGATGACACTCTTGATAGATTACTTTGTAATGTGAATAATAATCATTTCTCCTGTTTACCTCATGATTGTCAAGACAGAGGATGAAAGGATTGTGGCAGTGATCATTTTTCAGAGTTGTAAATAGTATTATAAACTGCTGTAAGCAGAGGATTTACTGATGCTAGAGCCTAACAGCCTAACTTGTCTTGCTCAGTCTCACAGGGTACTTCACAAAGTATGATTGCTCCAGTGCTGACATCAACCCAATAGGAGGCATCAGCAAGACAGATCTGAAGGGTTTCCTGCTGTACTGTGCTGAGCAGTTCCAGCTCAGTGCTCTGAGAGGGTGAGGACAGACCTGTTAGAGCTGACAACATAGACACCAAACATGTCCCAGTGTTTCACCCTCTGCACTGAACATAAAGAGTAAACCTTCAGCAGTGGAGCACCAGGATTTATGGGAAATATGACAAATCAGGAGTGTTCAGGTCTCATGCAGCAGTCTGTGTTTCATTAAAACTTTGTCATATACCGTAAACACATGCAGCCTCTGGTGTGGTTTTCAGTTTGTCAGTGGTTCTGTTTCATCTGCAGAATCTTGGCTGCTCCACCCACAGCTGAACTGGAGCCGCTCACAGATGGACAGGTCTCACAGACAGACGAGGTAAGACACAGCTGCCGCTGAACTTGTTACTTGTAGGATTATTTGAGTTATTTTTTTTAATATGTGTATTATTTTGCTGTATAGCCAGAATGCAATCTTACAAAGGGACAATAAGGAGAAAAGATAAATAAATTAATGAAAAAGAAAAACCCCACAAACACAGCACATCGTACATAACCACAGGGCTACAGCCACAATTAAATTAAGTGCAAGGGAATTTTTCTTTAAAAAGAACAACATTATATTTATATATTACAGAACCTTTTGAGAGAAAAAAGAGAAACGCAATACACAGCATGGTGCTTTACATTGGACTCAACACATTAATTCTTACTCTAAAAGAATTTCCCACTCCTCATCATCCAGTGTCAGGTTCAGATCCAATCACCATGACTTCTTCAGAGCTGATAAAGCCCCATTACCCAATCAACATGGGATAATACGCAGTTCCCATAATTCATTGGTACATTATCTTATAACTCCAATTCCTTTCCTCCTTCTCCAGTTTCCTCCATCATTCCATTTTTTTTAACACAAAATGTTGTTAGGGAAAATTCTTATCATCTGTGGTGAAGAAAGAGCGCTGGAGTCCAAGATGTTATGCTGACGATGTTTATTGAAGCTTGGCCATGGAGAAAAGAGGAATCATCAATACAGTCCCCTGTTCATGATGTCACCTCAAATCTGAAGCAGGAAACCCTGAGGAGAGTTTTTATACACATAGAGAGATTACTATAGATAGCTTACCTCCATAATTGGTCAAATATCTAAAATAAGAGGAAGAAGAGGGATGTGTGAATACACTATTGGCTCATTAACCATAATCCTGATCCTGATCCTAATACTGACCATCCAAGGTCTTCTGTTATCAATCGTGGCACCAGCAGTATCAGCAGCAAACCACAGCTGCATCTGGAGGAGCCGCCTGAGTGTCTCCAAGCCTGTAACATTTAATGCAGGAGCTGTGGCACAGCAACCTAGGGCCTCACACTGACCTTTCACCCTGAGTCAGTCATTCATTAGGACAAGGCAAAATTTCTTCACAAATATCAAAATCATTGCATTATAAGTTGCATTGTTGTGTCAAATATAAGGTTGAAAGTAACAGGACATGTCTGTAGAGTGCCTCTGTTCTTCTCTGACCACCTCTCCTCCCCCCTCAGGCAGACATGGGGATGACCTACTCTGAGTTATCAGTGATTGGGCGGCTGAGGAAGATCTCCAAGTGTGGCCCCTTCAGTATGTTCTGTAAACTCATTCACATGTGGAAGGACGTGCTCTCACCTACAGAGGTCAGTCAGCTCCTTCACAATGTGGGACATTCTGTCCTCTGATTTGTCAGAGTTTAACCCTCCATCAGAGGAAGTTAATCTTAAACTCAGCCACATTAAAGAAAGAGGAGATTTTCGATAAATCTGTAAAACATTAATCATTCTTCAAATGTTTATTTTCCCTGATTATGTAGCGTGGTGCAGAGTGAAGCCGCCCTCCACTACACATTTAATTTGAAAGTCTTTTATTTTGTTCTGCAAAGAGCAAACATATGTATTTTATCATCACCGTTCACCACACACACACAGTAACTTCACACTCAAGTGTGTGTTCTCGTTCTCTGAACGTGTTCAATATTCGAACACAGAAAAATTATGAACATCTGCACTAACATCCAAACAATAAATCATGTCTGTTGTATCGCTATTCCAGACCATTTTCATCATGTACATTCAATATCAACTTGTTTCTGAAATACACAGTCAGCCAATCATGTCTACCAAACATTGTCCAATTAATCAAATCAATCATGTATCTATTTTAAGTTATTTATTTATTTATTTATGAATTAGACACGAGCAGTTCGGGCTCTTTAGACCGGCTCGTAGTTCTACTCTCCAGCCTCCTGCTCGCTCGAGGTAACTAAGCAACCAGTGCTAACTACTGGCTAGCCATTTTCAGTGCATTACGTTCGCTGACCAAGTAACGTTCATAAACAATCCCACATACAACGCAACCGGGACCATAAACTACGACACAACATATTCACTCATCAATTACACAATTCTAACTCTCCCTTCTTACCTGCAAAGAGCAAACATATGTATTTTATCATCACCGTTCGCCACACACACACAGTAACTTCACACTCAAGTGTGTGTTCTTGTTCTCTGAATGTGTTCACGTGAGACTTCCCTTGTCCCTGAACACACAGTGTAGCGAACGCGCTAGTGCTGCTGGTTGGAGTTAGACACTGCATACTGCTAGATAACACTACATTTTTCAAACAATAAACCAACCTTTCCTTATCATAAAACACACAGACAATTTTCACCACACTCTGAACATGAGCTGTACTAAATGGAAATTATGTTAAACATGTAAGTAACAATAATAATGTAGGTATATCAACCCACTCTGGGTTGGCTCTGTATGCCACAGTTACAGCATGGGTTCACCATTAAAGAACATACAGTTTTCCTGGAAGTAGAAACAGTGTACAGAATATTGAATTATTTTTTATTATTATTAGTCATCAATATTGTGCATTTATCAGTGGCTGCCAAGATCTTTAATCTAAAAATATTCAGTAATAAAATAAAAATAAAATCTTCTTCAGGTGGCTCAGAAGGTGAAGCACTTCTTCTGGATGTACTCAGTGAACCGCCACAAGATGACCACAGTGACGCCGTCTTACCATGCTGAGAGCTACAGTCCTGATGACAACCGCTTTGACCTACGACCTTTCCTCTACAACACACACTGGACCTGGCAGTTCAGGTGCATCGACACCCAGGTAGACTTTAGGGACTTCTTCTCATTCTCATGTTACTAGAGGAGGTTTGACAAAGGAACAAGACAAATGAACAAACATCTTAAAAAAGCTGTTTCCATTTCTTCTTCTTCTGTTCCACAGGTGTCCCAGATGACAGCGAACACCACAAAGCAATAACACCTGAGGTTTTCAGAGTCCAGTTAAAATCCATCAGAACATTCAGATCATTTAGTTTGTACCGCTCACTGTAAAGCCAAATACTCTGTACTGGGAACCAGGGGGCTGAGACTTGATTTAAAAAAAAAAAAGAAAAGCAAAGTGTGAAACACAGTCCTGCAGCCATTTGTCTACAAACATGCAACAAAAGTAATCAACGCACAGGAAATGAAAGTAACCTGATATGAGATCAATACTAACTTAAATCAATATTTTCAATCAAATCTATTTGAAAGTCTGACCTGATGTTGCCAATGTGACTGAAGCCACTGCTGCTAGAGTCAATGGCTTATTTATTCTGTATGTGATCTATTATAACATCAGAAAAACTTTAATTCATTTGCTTGATAGTTATGATACAATATTTACAGTTACTTTAGTCTTTTCCATGTATTTGTGTTTTTATCTGCAAATCTTCAAGAAAAAACACCTGAACGTCTTTTGATTTGCTTTAGCATAATCATGAAAATGTATTTTGAATAAATATTACATAAATATAAAATTCAGTTTGTACATTTGTTATAGAAACATGAGTCTATCAAAACATGGACTGTAGTATAGCTACAAAAAATGCTATTTACATTAATGTCTTTTAACAAATGGAAAAATATTTGGGGTTAAAGTTAAATTTATGTAGTTGTGTAGTTAAATGTGTGTAGTTGTATAGGATTGGTTTTGGTTTCTCTGAATGATTACCTGAAATTAAAAAAAAAATTAATTGGATCACTCAAAAAACAGTCACTGATCTGTTGTTACTAGAGTTCCAGAATGAAGCCTGAGAGAGGAGATGTAAAACTTCACTGAGATGGTGGTCAGTAGGGTTCATCCTCTGGAGACCATGAACAGAATGTCAATTAGTAATCCATCCATTAGTCAATGAGATATTTCCATCAGGACCAAAGTAGTGCACTGACAAACCAACATTATTGCCACAGTGCTGAAAAAACACAGATTTCTGTTACAAATAATCTGATTGTTTCTGTATCATATTAAAATATGTGAATGGAAAGAGAGAAGAGGTGAAAAGATTTTGAAAGTAGCAGCACAACATTTCATTCATTATGAGGTTAAAGATAGTTTCACAGTTTTCCAGGTCAATCTTAAAACAAAAGTTAATTGATGCAAATTATTGCACCTTGGTGCATTAATATGAATATAATATAGGGCTGGTCCTTATATATCGTATATGTGAATGTCCAGCAGTCTGTGTCTTAAGGTGATTAAAACTTCATCTCAATGGATTTACACTCTTCACCATGGACTTGATGAGTCATTTCAGAAGAGATACAACTTCTAAAATGCTGGTTATGAGATGACGCAGTCCACAGCAGCTCATCCTCAGTGTCTGCTTCTGCTGAGAGTGTACTGATCTGAATGCAGATAACACACTGACTATAGATGAGTTCCTCAACGAACCCCATGTCTAATAACCCTGACTGTCACTTTAATCTGGACTCCAGACTAGACGTTTTGGTCCAATCGGCATCCTTTACATTAGAGTCACATGAGAATACACGCTGTACCATTTTACAATAAAAACTACCCTTATAAAGGATTTATAAATGGTTTACAATTTGGTTATTAATTCAGTTAACACTTTATAAATCATCAAACAATTATAAACGACTTATAAAAGTTTTCATACATTGATGCAGACTCACTATTGGGCAAGATCAAGTTAATGCATTCTAATTATTAATCTTACTATTGTTTTACTATACTCTTTATAACTGGTAAAATGAGCCTTATAGAAACTTATTAATAAATGATTATGTGTTTTACCCTTTATAATAAGGCTCCTTTTACAAGTTATAAATGTAAGTTACTGATAAATAAAGATGCTGACAATGGTTCCTTGCTAGTAAATATGTGATGAAGCAGCAGGTACAAATTATGAATGATGGAGAAAACAAAGAAAGCTCGGTAACTAATGAGATATGAGGCTTAACAGTACAGATACATGTGGGCTCACTATTTGTCCTCAGAGACCTTGTCCTCACTCTGTCTCTGACAATAAGTGACTGTAACCTGCAGCATGTGCTGTGTGCTGTGGGAGGAGTCCGTTTTTTAAGTCAGTGTAAAGTGATACCAAAGGAGGGAGGGAGGAGCAAAGCAGAGGGGCGACTTCCTAAAACCAGTCAGCAACCTACAAGTGCACTTGTTGTTTGAGAACTTTTGAAGTTTGTATCGTCAGTGACTGAACTGGACTGAACTCCGGCTCAGCTCCGGCACAACACCGTCTCTACTGCTCGCACCGCTGAGGAGCGGTACAGGACCGACTGTAGATTTCCTGGATGGAAACGGAGAGTCTGCTGACTGGGAGTGTCAACGGAGCCCCCGGGGATTATGGCTCCCGTTCGGGCCCAGATAACGAAAGGGCCCCAAGCAGCAGACGGATGTCGTATTCTGTCGCCCGGGAGTCGTGTAGTGTCGAGAGGGACACAGGTGAGTGGGGAAGGGTGGTGGGGGGGAGTTCGTGGGGTGTAAAGTAATGTTAAATACATTACAAGATACAAGTACAACACAGATTAATACACGATTGCACCATAGGAGCACATTACGGTACATCACGTTACCTAGATGTTAATTTTTTGTAAACTCAGATTCAGAGTAGTTAGTAGGACAAGGAGTAGTCCCAGTTGTCATACAGCTCTAGTACACACTCACTTCAGTCACTTCATTGGGGACAGCTATGGCTAAACACACTGATGCTGCACGTTCATTCAGCCAGATCCCAAAGGTGTTCTACTGAACTCAGACCTGGGGACTGTGGAGACCATTAAAGTTCACCAAGCTCACCACCATGTTGATGAAACCAGTTTGTGACATGGAGCATTATCCTTCTGGAAGTAGCCATTAGAAGATGGTCAACTGTGGCCATGAAGGGATGATCAGCAACAATAATCAGATAGACTAGTATTCAAATGGCACTTGGTTTGTATATCTATCTAACACATAAGGCTCCTTAAGAAAACACTCTTCACACTATTACACCACCAGCAGCAGCAGTCTGAACCTTTGTCACAAGGCAGGTTGGGTCCATGGATTCAGACACTAACCATACCATCTGCTGCCTCAGCACAAATCCTGAACGATTAATAGAATTTACGATAAAATCACAATAAGATAAAACAAGATTTTCTAACTGCAAAGGCTGCGATTACACTCTGGTCACGTGACATGCAAGTGAGAGTAGAGCAGTCGGCTAAAAGAGGGAGCAACAACTTGGCACACTACACTTTGACCTGTTGTACAATGGCCTCAGGATCGACAGAAGCTGGCACTGTGGAAACTTAGGTGTCAAAGAGGAGCAATACGTCGGTTGTGTCGAACTATTTCGGCTTTAAAAAAGAAGATGCTGCACAGCGTCAGGTATTGTGCAGAACCTGCCTTGCTACCGTTGCTACCTCACAGGGCAACACTACTAACCTGTATCAACACTTAAAAAACACCACAAAGCCATGTACAATAGTTGCATGGCTAAAATGCTGACCAACAGTGTGTCAAGTAAGCCAAATACCACCCGACAAGGATCACTGATGGAAATGTTTGAAAGCATACCTCCATATGAACCAAGTTCAAAACAGCACGGGAAAATTACTCATGCAATAACAGACTTCATAGGGAAAGACCAAGCCTGGGTTTATGGCTTTGATTATTACACTGGATAAGCGGTACAGCATGCTCTTCTGCAAATATTTTTGCCAGGTTGCCATACAAGCTGTACAGCAGAGTGCTATCAGAGTCTTATGGTGCATTTCATTATGATCCTACTGATCATTATGGCTGGCAGTGCCATACTCATTGTGCACTTTAGTCTGTGTGGTGTGTTGCTATTAATGACTGGAGATAATTAAGATTAATATTTATATTAATTTGCAGACAGTGTTTCTTTTTCTTTTAAGATTTAACAAAAATTACAATCCACATGTTTATGTTACCCTTTATTACGACTTTGATTTACCTAAATATTTTCAAAATGGTAGAGGCACATATTTGTTATCCATTATTTTTCTTCACTTCATTTTATGTGATATGTTAATTACTGGAGATCAGTAAGATACACTATATATATTTTTATATTGTTATTTATTTATTTAAAGACTGTCTAGTAAAGTTCACAGACGGTATGTAAAAGTGCAATCCACATTACATTTCACATGTTTATTACAGTGACTTAGTTTGAATTATCAAAATACAGAGTGGTAAAGCCTCAGATGTGTTGTTTTTATATTTCTGCAATCTGCACTTTAGTTTGTGTGATTTGTTTCTGACCTTCATATTAATGTTTACACCAGCCTTATTTGGCAGGGCTTTGTTATGTTGTAATGATAATTATTACATGCTTACAAGGCTGTAAGTTAAACTAAAGTAGTTAAATAAACATATGTCATTCATATCATATCAATTCATATCAATTTCATAATAACATATAAGTCTGGCCTACAGAATAGAACAGTTTATGTTTAATCTACCTAATATTGTGTTAGTCATAATATAAAATGATTTATAGCTTGTGTTTGTTAAATAATACAGAAGATAAGGAACTTACAATAATTGCATATTAAATTGCATCCTCAATATTGGTAAAAAAAAAAAAACATAATTAGATTATTATCCCAAATGGTTCAGCCCTAATCCAGATCCATCAGACCTGGTCTTTAGCTGTCCAGTGTTTGTGAGTCTGTGTCCACTGCAGCTTCAGTGTTCTTGGTGACAGGAAGTGAAATCTGACGTGGTCTTCTACTGTTCTACTGGTCACTCTGAAGCTTTTGTGCTCAGTGCAGTTGTAAAGAGTGGTTATCTGAGTGACTGTAGCCTTTCTGTCAGCTCCAACCAGTCTGTCCATTCTCTCATCAACAAAGAGCTGCTGCTCACTGGACGCTTTTGTTGTTGCTCCATTCGGAGTAAAAACGTCTGAGACTGTTGTGTGTGAAAATCAGCAGTTTCACTTTCCAGTTTCAGATGGGCAGATAATAACATATTTGCATGAAGCTGGTGTACAGCTGTTTCTGATGAAATGGCCACTGAGTGTTCTAAAATGGTTAAAATACTCATCACAATTTCCTAAAGCCAAAGGTGAGACCTTCCAATTTCTTGTTTTGTCCAACCAACAGTGACCAACACCAAATATATTCTCGATTTACTGTGATATAAAACAGCAAATCTTCACAATTGAGCCGCAGGAACTACAGAACTTCTGACGTTTTTGTGATTCATACATAATCAGCTGTTTTGTCACTGTCAGGGGTTTTATTCAGCATTACTAAAAATGAAATTAACAGTCGAACTTACACGTGAAAGCTGAGTCACTGTGTGAGCTACATACTGCAGGATTATTATGGGTTTTAGTCTATCAGGGGTATGAAGTGTATGGTCGATTTGGTATCTGTTTGCTTCTGTCACTGTTAGTGCTCATTCAGTTGTCTTACAACAAAAACAGAAAAATAATTCAAGTTGAATGAGAGCAACTCTTTGTGTATTAAAATAGAGCATCATAGAGCACATAGAGATGTAGCCACTGAAGAATCATTTCAGTGTGCACAGAGGTCTTTTCCAAAACAGCATTAAAACACTGATTCAGTTGAACTGTAGCAATGTAGCTAACATGCTAACAGACTAGTTAACAGGCTAGCTAGCTCACAATAAATGCCAGTGGAGAGGAGAGGCAAACCAGGCAAATGTTTGGGGCCCTCACAGGGAAAAGGGGCCCTTGATGGACATCTGCAAATTGTAGCTTCTGCCAATAGTCTGCATGTGTGTCCAGGGCCCCTGAGAACCTACAATTGCTTCTGCATACTTTAGAGGTCTTAACTTTCTATCCAGGAGGTTTTCTACAGTTAGCAATGAGGTTGCATAAATCAGTGATGAAAAGTCGCAGTGAAAATAACCTTTTAACTAATTTCAACTTTTTGGGAGCAACAGAAAAACAGCAGAAAGAGCTGGAACAATTGTCAATTTACCATAATGAAACTAATTTGCAGAGACAAACAGAGAAACAAAGGGCAAACTGAAAAGAGCAAAAAGAAAAGCTGTATCTCACAAACCAGAAACAAGAAACACAAACCAAAAGACATACCATACAAGTTTTGATTTTAGATGCAAATCACATTTCTTTGCATTTCACATTGCAGCTGTCGGTCTTATTTTTTTTAATGATAGTAACTTCGCAGTTGCAGTTTATTATGGTTAGTTTGCAGTTGAACAGACAAAAATGATGCCACACTTACTCACTATGTAATCAATGCTTCTGATTGAAATATCAGGGCTGAATCTGTTCATTAAAACTGTTCGTATCCATGTTCTACAAGTGAAGCAGGTAAACAGAGTTGTGTTCTCAGAATGTTCTTTAAAGGTAATAGGATTAAAGCAGCCGTGATGTGATTGTTATTCTCTGTAGTTAAAACTCAAAAAGGTATTTGTGTGTAGAAGACTAACACCACATCAATTTAAGGTACAAGAAGTATGACTTTAATAGGTATAGCTCTGTATGCATCCGTGTGTATCCAGTATAGACAAAGATCTATGATATATTTAACCTATTTTAGCTGGGAACAGGTGGAAACTGTTGGCATGGCTGCATCAAATGTCAGCAACTACAAAGTTCACTTTATGCTGCGTACTTTAGCTTAAGATCTAGACTGATAAATTTACCAGCAGATGTTAGCAACCACCAGTGGATGTTAGGGACATATCATCAGCTGTGTACCTCACTGTCATAGGGTGTTTTGGTTGCTTCACCCTATTAAAAAGAGCCAGCTCTGCCCCTTCAGGTAGATGGCAGCCGTGTTCAGGGACCAGTCCAGTTTACTGTCCAGGTGCACACCTAGGTATTTATAAGTGTCCACCACCTCAATGTCCTTCCCTCGAATGTTGACTGGCTGAAGGGTGGGCCTAGACTTCCGAAAGTTGATGACTATCTCCTTGGTCTTACAGGTGTTCAGAAGGAGGCTGTTCTTGTCACTCCATTCACTGAAGGCCATCATCAGATCCCTGTACTTCTCTTCCTGCCCATTCCTGATATGCACCGCAATAGCTGTGTCATCTGAGTATTTCTGGATGTGGCAGGACTCATAGTTATATTTAAAGTCTGCTGTATACGGGGTGAACAGGAACAGAGCCAGAACGGTCCCCTGTGGAGCCCCAGTGCTGCTCATCACTGTCCCTGAGACACAGTTACCCATCCTGACGTTTTATGGTCGTCTTGTGAGGTAATCCACAATCCAGGACATGAAGCAGGGATCCACCCCCATCCCTTCCAGCTTGTCTTTAAGGATGGGGGGTTGGATGGTGTTAAATGCACTTGAAAAATCAAAGAACATAATCCTCATGTAACCACCTGGCTCATTCAAGTAAGAATGGGCCCAGTGGAGCATGTAAAGGATGGCATCATCCACTCCAATATGTTCTTTGTAGGCAAACTGTAGGCTGTCAAGTGCATGTTCAACCTGTGGTTCAGAAGGTGGAGAAGCAGCCACTCCAAGGTCTTCATGATGTGTGATGTGAAGGCCACCAGTCTGTAGTCATTTATCTCAGCCAATTGCCCTACTTAAGGGACCAGAACAAGATAATACATCATGTTTTCCACAGGACCCAGGTCCAGGTCCCTCCTTGTTTGTGGACTTAAGTTAAAGATCCTCTGGAGAGGCTCAGCCAGCTGGGCTGCACAGTCCTTTAACAGCCTCAGACACACACCATCCAGACCTGTTGCCTTTCCAGGACGTAGCGTCCTGAGCTCCGCCCTCACCTCCTCCGTTGTAAAGGACAGGAGACTTGACCCCAGTGTGGAGGGAGTTGCAGCTGCAGTGTCAGGTTGTGAAGGAGATGCCGTATGAGAAGCTGCAGCTAAAGCAGTGGGAGAGAGAACAGGCGAGGCTGTATCAAACCTGTTGTAGAACAGGTTGAACTCATTGGCCTTGTCCACATCCCCTGATGTTGCCTGGCTGTTCTTCTCTTTAAAGCCAGTGATCCTCATCCCCTTCCACACTTCTCTGGTGTTGTTGTGCTGCAGCTTCCTCTTTACTTTCCCTGAAGGCCTCCTCTTTCTGGTTGAGGAAGGTCTTGATGTTACTGGTGATCCAGTGTTTGTTGTTTGGAAAACAGTATACAGTCCTTGCTGGTATTACAGTGTCCATACAGAAGTTAATATAGTCCGTGGTACATTCAACCATTCTATCAAGGTCAGGGTCCTTGCTGTATCATTTTCCTGTGACTCCAACAGTACATTCCAATCTGTGCACTCAAAACAGTCTTTATGACACTCACTGGCCTCCGGGGTCCAGTTTCTGAATGAGCAGATAGTTGCAGCCTGCCTCAGTACACCGGGCTTGTAGGAAGGCTGAAGAAAAAACAGATTATGATCAGATCTGCCAAGTGGTGGTAGAGCTGAAGCAGTGTAGGCCTCCTTGATGTTTGCATACAACAGATCAAGTGTCTTATTTTCCCTTGTGGGACAGTTAACATACTGAGTGAAGCCAGTCAGGTGAGAGGTGAGAGTGACATGGTTAAAATCCCCCGATATTGCAATGAATGCATCAGGGTGCTGGGTCTGTACTCTTGCAACAGTCTCGTGAATGACGTCATATGTGACTGCAGGCTCTACTCATGGTTGAATGTAAACAACAATGGCGACGATGTGTGAGAACTCCCTCGGTACATAGTACGGTCTAAGACCAACTGCAAACAGTTCAATATCCCAACAGCAAATCTTCTCCTTCACTGTGATGTGACTGGGGTTGCAATATCACAAGCAGAACCACTCCACCTTTATTCTTCCCACTTGCTCTAGTGTCTCTGTCTGCTTGTACTGCAGTGAAGCTGGGTAAATCCACACAATGGACAATGGAGTCGGGAGTGTTGATGTTTAACCATGTCTCTGTGAAACACATGAGACTACACTCACGATATGCTTGTGTTTCTTCATAAGTGCTTCCAGTTCATCACACTTGTTAGCCAGGGAGCTGACATTTCCCATGAGGATTGATGGTAGAAAAGGCTTATATCTCCATCTCCTAGCCTTTAGCTTAGCCCCGGCTCTGCATCCATGGTACGGCTTCATCAGCTCAGCTGGTATGGGATCTTTAACTCCATATCTGGTAAACTTTAAAGCCAGGAATTCTTCCTTTGTGTACATTATTTTCTCCATCGTCAGACGAAACAAAGACGCAGAATAAAAACATCAATCGACAAAAAATATACTCATATATACAAATATATTGCAAAAAACTACTAGCTATGCAGATTTGCTGCCACTTGCCAGCGAGTCATGTAGTCTAGTCATGGGGAAAGGGTGTGGGAGCCAAATGCGGCCATCACATCAGCAGTCTTCTTGTAAAAGAGCCATGTCATTAGGAGAAACACGGTTGTTAGCAGGTGTGGAAAAACAAAATTGAGGATGGTGTCAACTTCTTCGGGATTTCAACTTCACAGACCGTCCAACAACACACAGCAACTTTAATTGCGTTTTCAAAAGGATCCTTTACCTCTAAAAGTAATTTGGATTGTCAGGTCACTGGTTTTTCTTTGGTCTGGAAGGAGTCTCCTTGAAAAAAGGTATTTTCTTCTAGAGGCCTTCTAGAGGGACCAGGAGGGACCCCCAGACTGTATCACCTAGTAAGGTAAAGGTATTGTAAGACAGTGAGGAATTTAGCAAGATAAGGGAAGAGGGCACTGCATGTAGACAGACAGACAGACGCCATTTCCAAACTACCCAAAATGTGTATTTTCTTCCTCAGTGTCTAATGTCATGACTCATGTCAGATTATATTAAGATTGACTTTACAGCCAGATGAATGACAGTTTAACAGAGCGATGGCACCAGTAGTGTTTCTTATTCTATTTGAAAAACAGACTGAAGATTGAAATGTCTTTACTCTCAGCTGTTTCTGGCTAATATTATGTTATCATATATATATATATATATATATATATAAAACTCATAATTACACACAGGAAAATGTAATATTGTTTCAGAGATAATGTCAGAGGTGTTGAGTCGCAGTAGGATTTTTCTGACAGTTTCTCTTTGATGAGATTCTTTATTTCTGGTGCTGCAGTGTGTGAGAAGTGTGAGAAGTACAGCTCACACTTGTTTTTCCACTGTGGTGTGTGTTGGGTGTGTGTGTGTGTGTGTCAGCATTGTTGCAAGCATTTTAAGCATTGCCCTGTCAGTGGCAGCCACACCTCCACCTTGCATCGAGCCAGCAGCACTGAATATGTTGAGAGAATGTTTGAGTCTTGAACTGAATCATCAAGTCTATGTGTGTAACTGCAGGGTGGAAACTGCCCGTCACTGAACATCTGACATGACAGCTGTGGAGCGAGCTTCTACTGAGTCTCTGACAGATTCTACTGTGTTTTTTTCTCATCTTATCAATGCAGCTCTCATCTATATGACTATATTCTGGTCTAACATGTCCACAAATCTGCTGGTTCAGCTTTGTCCTGATCTTACAGTTCACAAATGGTCAAATCTTAATTGTACTTGCAGATTTTTAACAACAACCCCCTTTTCGCATCAGATCTAATTCAGAACCACTGCTCAAACCTCAGCCTCAAGTTTCAGTGTACGAACTCAGACATGATGGATTATTCAGTCAGATAAAAAGGTGCTGGTTCACCACATACTGAAAACGTTTTTCCTTTTTCCACCCATGGACCATTGACACTTACACTCTTGCTGAGCCTGGCTATAGATGGATATGTATCTTTTAAGTTTTGTCCGAGGTGACGTATTGTAAGACACTGTAAGACTTTTCACTCAAAATTTACAGTAATTAATTGTACTGTATTTAAGTACTGTATTTCTTACAGTTTCTTACTGTGTTTTAGAATTACAGTGTATTACTAGATATACATTTGCAGTTCTTTACTGTATTCTTGTAAATTTACAACATAATACTGGTCAAAGTTTTGTCAGTAAATTATTGTATATTTACAGTGTAAATATAACATGTAACTGTATTTGTATCTACAGTATGCATTTTGTCTTTAGAATGTTACTACTACTACTACTAATGATGATAATAATAATAATAATAATAATAATAATAATAATAATAATAATAATAATAATGATAATGATAATATTGATAATAATAATGCGGGGGGGGCCCCAGTATGAGAACATCTGGGAAAATGAATAAAAAGTGATGTTAAAATCATGTAAACATCAGCTTTAATACACTCGTTAATACACTCCTAAAGACTTGGTGCTCTCACCTTGACTCCTCTCTTGCACTCTGATCTCCTCCACCGGCACCTTCAAGTTGTGGCTTTGAACTAGGCCCTACTTTCAGTCCTGACACATTCCAGGTATCTTGTCAGTAACATGAATTAAGATTTTTGTCCCATATTAGAAGAACTAATGATGTTTGGGCTCTGCATTGTTTCACTTGTCCTCGTGATGCTCCTTGCAAACTCTCTTTTTAAAATAATCTGTGCTTTGAAACATTTCTGCAAAAAAAAAAACATACATGATTGGATGAAACGTTATTTTGGGGAAACTTTTCAAGTAGCTGGGTGTGCTTGGGTGTAAAAGAGATAATATTCACTTGTTGGAATAGCTGCAAAATCATGAGCGTTCGTATTCTTCTTCTGTGGCAATTTCGGATGGCTCTGCCTGATGCATGGATTATGATACAGCGCCACTACATTGCCGTAGTGGCGTACAGCCGCAATTGCAGTTACAAATGTCAAGTCCACCAAGTACTGTGAAAACAAGTAAGCCTACTAGAATTTTGTCAGGAGGCGGGGGTGGTACAAAATTTGATGGAGGCGGCCATCTTGCAATCCTCTATGCAGAAAAAACCCTGTCATAGCTTGCTTTTGTGCCACACAGGATAAATGTCAATACAGGTTCTGAAAAACAATGTAGAACAAAGAAATATTATTCTTTCAGGTGACGTCAATCTCTGAATGCGACACATCAAGCGTAGAGGGCAAAGACCTTGAAATATCTCTCACAATTATTTTTTGAGTTCGGTTTCACAGTCATGATTACAGACTTCGTAATGAAACATTTTGGAAAATGAAATGAAAACCAGAGAAGAAATTATATAGTCACAAAATCTTACTTGGTGAAATCCGCAACATTATTTATTATACATATATACATATTTACATATATATACATATATAAAACATGCTGCAGTATAAGCAATCGATAAATTAACTGCTAACAAAAAGAACTAGTGATTTTTTGTCCCTAAACTTTATGAGTTGATAAATTATTCCTTAGCAGTCTTTGAAACATGGTCTTCGAAATTGCAACTCAAACTTTTAAGACAAATAAGACAGCTTCAAAGTGTCTTTTCAAACAGTGTCTCTCTTTATTAAGCTTGTGAAAACACAACATGCAAATAAACCAAAGTTTCAGTCATTTAAAAATATCTTTAACAAGTGTTCTAGTCTGCATGAACATTAAACACTGAATGCAAATAAACAAGAAATATTATCAAAAATAATCAAGTGGTTTTCTAACATTAACTGTTGTACTGTATGTGTATATTTATAAGGACTGTATGAGGGAGCAGCTTAAGGAGGTGAATGAGTGGCCAAGTGAACTGAAAAAAGAGTGTAGCTAAGACACTAACAGTTTGTGTGATTGAGTGTGTGAACTGACTTATGTAGAGTACACTCAAAGTCCTTAATTTCTTTAGTAGACTAGAGACACAAGGCTTGACTGATGCCATCTTTTTCTGGGTGACCTTCCCCATTTTCCAAGACTTTGACCCGTCCAGCCTTGGTGCCTCTGTCAGGATTTATCCTGATGAATGGCCTGAAAAAGGAGTGTGTATTCAGGTGTGTCACAGCCTGCTATGCCTCTCAGTGTTTTTCAACTCACCCTGCCTCTGTCTCACTCTTCACTCTGCCACACCTCCTAATCAGCCTCACTGTCCTCACCTGTTGCCCCCAGCTGCACTCCATCTCCAATCAGGCCAGTATGTATTCATCCCTGGTTCACTTGCTCTTTGCCAGATTGTTCTTAGTATCCATGCAAGACTTTCCAGTGTTCATCTCATGACTGACTTCCTGTTATTGACTCTGCTCGTCCCCTGACCATCCTGCCTCGTCTCTGCCCTGGTAAACGCCTCAGCCTTCTGTCCCCGACCACGAGTTCTGCCTGTGCGCTTCCTGGTCCCTGTCTGCCTGTCCTTGTGGCTGTTTGGCGTTCTCCGGCTCCGACGTCACAACGTTAGTTCCTCCCCTGCTGGTTTCCTGATCCTTAGTCTGGCTTTGATTACCCGCCTGTCTGCTGGTTCATAATTAAAGGTCATTACCAATCGTACCTGCGGTGTGTGGAGCTGCATATGGGTTCTACCAATATCCGTTACAGCGTGGGGAAATAGAAACATGTACTTTCATGGTGCAGGTTAAGTAAAAGTTTGTTTCGCCTTGATTAGTGTCCGAAAAGCTTCCTTAACATGCTCTAGTAATCAGATGTTTTACGCAGCTTGTATGTAACCTGTGAGACGAAACACAAGGTCAACATGATCAAAGCTGCTGTGAGCACACAGTACCAGTTGAAGGATGTAAGCATCTATAACCTTTTGAATTAATTCCAGTGTGCTTGCAGTGTCATCTTTGGACTCAAGTTTGAAGCTGTAATGAGTAGAAAAGACTGCAACGAGCGTGGCCAGCTGGCTGGGTGACTTCACAAAGAACATGCCCCTCAATGCTGATCATGAAGTGGTGAATACAGCTTCCTGGTGTTTCACCTGAAATTTGACAAAAAAGAGCATTTACATTGTCACACTGCAAATGGTATGTACCAGGGAAACTGAAATCCTTCTACCCATTGACAGATGAGTCCTGTTCTTTTTGATATATACATTATAAGGTGTTGTGATATAGAGCTGAACATTATGTCTGCTCTGTTCATTGTGATAATGGTGGAAGTAACAAATGATGACAGTTTAGCTAGCTGGCTTACTTTAGCAAACAAGCTCCCTGTCAATTCAGTACTGACAGTAAAGTAACTTTTTTTTAAATAAAATCAGCAGCTCCTTTGGAGATGTTCACTTAGCAGATGCTAACATAAAGTAAGGTTAAGATTAAACTCACCCTGTAGTTTGGAGGATCAGGATCAGAGTCCAGCTCCTCTCTCTGTCACATGGTGAAACTGCCAGTGAAACGGGTGATAGAAAGTTACCATTCCAGTGTTACCAATGTTTTCAGATCACAACAGAAGGATTTTTTCCAGCAACTGTAGAGCTGTACTTCGAAGTAGCTAACGTTAGCTGAAAGTAAACACTGTTTGCTTGTGTTTGTGTCAGTGCAGACTCTGATCTCAAATGACTTTAAACTTAATTCAAGTCAAATGCTCTCTACATTCACTCTGAATACAGTTCATTTTAACAAAAATAATCCTAAACATAAAGATAAGTCAGGAAGAGATATGTCTTAAAGACTAACATTACAAGTAAAATAACTTGTCTTATTTGATGGCATTCTACTAGATAATCAATACAACTTGATTGGAAATGTGATATTTTGCCGATGCTAACGAGCAAGGCAAAAAGGCACTCACCTATTCATTTTAAGGCTGAAGAAGGGTGAAAAAAATCAAACTGCATTGTGCAGTCAAAGGTGTCTCACTCTGTTTTCCCAAAATGCATTAAAAAAAACACTGTAAATTACTGTTTTCTTTCCTCCAAGCAATAATACTGTAAAATACTTTTATAAACAATTTCAGAGAAAATATTTTGCAGTAATATACTGCATTTAAAGATAACAGGATTATACTGTTTAAATTTTCCTGTAAATTTACAGCAGTTTGTTAGTGTATCTAATGTCACCTGTTTATTTTACTCACAGGTTCTAGCGGTAGCTGTTCTCATAGCTCCGCAAACTTATTGAATCATGAGAGTTTCAGAGCAACAGAGAAGATACTCTATAACTGAATTTATGAATTTTGCGAGTGTCTTTTACTTGTTTTCCTTGATCCTCCCTTCTTTTCCCACCCCTGATGTCCTCATGCAGTGACGTTGTCAGTTATGAATGAGTTATTAATTCTTCACTAGGTACATGGAGCCTTTTGTATGACGATAAACAAAAACAAAAAATATGAAGCTCATGTCTCGTGACACCCGTCATTGGTCAGAGGGCTCAGGCCTGGGGGAGGATCAGGTCTCACACAAATACCTGTAATATATTTGTGTACGCTATACGATACGTTACTACTTTTACTTTTTAAATGTGTGTGATTCTCCTGTAAATTTCATCTTCTGTTACTGTTTTGTTTGCACCCTGCTCCATCTGGGTCCCAGGTTTGAAACCCCACACTGCCCCTGGTCTGCCTGCAGCTCTGCCTGCCCCTCAGGCAGAGCTGCTTCACTTCCAACAAGCTCCATAATATCTAACCTTTGTCAAGCACCACTGACCTAATACATCAAACTAACCATCTGTTTCTTTTGACTGCTACACCTCTGTATTGTTGGTTGTGATGAAGATCTCCACTGATAGAGATTAAGCCTTGTGGACCACACCCTCACCGCAGCACTCAGCTGTGTCTCAGTTCCTGTTTTTCCCAGTTTTGCCTGAAGAAAAAACAAACCTTTATCTCCGCTCCTGATCCGACCAGTTCCACAGCCAACAACAGACAGTCTCTGCTGTCTGTCAGAGAGCATGCTCTGTTCTACAGGATCTATGTCAGCATGTTCACTGAGTGACAGTTTCTTGTCAGTTCTTTTTTTATGTCTGTTTCTGAGACAGAGGAAGTTCAGATGCTCCTGTTACTCTCCCTTTTGTTTCTGTCCACAGATGATGAGGATCTCTACGTCCAACAAGCTATTGTCTTCATCGAGGACGCCATACAGGTAAGTGCAATTAATTTCCTTATTCAGTGCTTTATTACATGACACATCGACTACTGTAAGACCTGCCTCTGTCCACAGTACAGAGAGTGTTTTTGGATCACACCAGCTTTAGCTTCTCTCTGATGGCTCCCTCTCACTTTTAGAACTTATTTCAAAATGTAGGTTCAGACAAACAAAGCATCACATTGGCAGGAACCTGTACACTTAGAGAAGAAGAGCAGGGACTTCTGGCTGAGTGAGGGTGATGGCTGAGTCAGCTGGTTTCAGGCTGGCTACTTTATCTGTTCACTTCTCTCCTCCTCTCTGTGCTCACATATACAGTATTTTAATACAGCTGAATTCACAGTAGAGCTATTCTCATTGACAGATTTTTCTTTTTCTGTTGTCATGACAATGGAACAAGTGTGAAACAGTGACTGAAATGTGGTCCATTAGGACTACATGTTATCAAGCTGTCACTTCAAGCTGCTGCTAAAATTCTGATATTATAACCACAATGTCATCTGACAACATCAACAAATGCATCAGTTAAAGACAAAGACTGAGATGTGATTTTAGCTGGGTTTACTTTTAACACGATCACTCCACAGAGAAAGTTAGAAGATCAGTCACGTCAGCTGACATATAGTCAGCAAAGAGAGGTGTGTCTGAGGAGGGAAAGCTTTACCTTGTGCTGTAGACTGTACTAGGCTGTACTGGAGACTCTCTTCTGTGGAAAGTAGCTGAGGTTTGTCCAGAAAGTCTCTAGATTTGTCACAGTGCCTTTTTAAAAAAAAAAAAAAAAAATTCGGTAAAGGACTCTGGAAAGCGACAAAGATGCAACACACACTTGTTCACACTAAATCATTTTGAAAGAGCAACAATCATTGAAGAAACTCCAAAACTAGGCTTGCCAACCAATGGTGTAACTCCATCACTCACTCACTCACTCACTCACTCACTCACTCACTCACTCAGTCAGGCACATTTGTGTTTATAGGGCTGGTCCAACTAAAAAGTCTGTGTTTCTGTTCAGTATCAGTTGCAATTGAGTCACAGTGTGACAGTGACACACAATTCTAGACTCATATGAGTTTCATGCAGTGAGCTTTACAGATTTTAAATTTGGGAATAAGACATCATTGGTAGCAGATTTTAACTCGGTGTTCAAAATGGATATCAGGAGGAAAAAAGTCAGATTGGTGAATCTGGAACAGCCTCACTCAGAGTCTCAGTGTGCCAGTGTACATTTTAAACAAACTAAGTTTTCCTCATCTACTTTGTCTGCTGTCTACTGTATTGTCGTCTTCCCTTATTTTGTAGTTTCTTCTGCAAAGCACTTGTTTTGAGAAATCCTGTAGTAATAAAGTTTATTTGCTTACAGTATCGGTCCATCAACCACCGGGTGGATGCCAGCTCGCTCCGCCTGTACCGATGGTACTACTCCAGGATCTGCCAGTGGTAAGTTCACACCTTCTAACACCTGCTCAGGTCATGTATGAATTAAAATGTTTTAGTGTCACATGTGTGCAGGGACAGAGACTGGAGAGCTGCTGATCCTTGCATACAGTGGCCTCTCTCACAGAGAATATCACAGGTGTAGTGCAGTGTCAGAGTCCTGTCACGGCTTACTGAGTGAAGTGAATAAACCACAGCCATCATTAATGGTCCTATTATGACCAGTCAAATGTCTGCTCTGAGAAAGGTCACTTCACTGAACGCAGAGATTTGTAGTGTTAAACATCATAGGGGAAAGAATCTGTCCTAACCAGCCAAAAACTGTCAGAATGAACCAAACCTGGTCCTTAAGTGCTTTGAGGAATAGATGTGATGGAATTTTGTCAACTTTCAACATAATTTGGGAAATGACTCCAGTCTCTGTAAGGTAAGTTAAGGTCAGGTCAGGTAAGGTATTCCGTTATTAGCCGTTATTAGGAGTAATCCATCTCCTCTCTACGGTGCGCTACCGTAACACGTCCGGTGGGGATTGACGCGGGGCAGAGGACGGAGCAAAACCGCGACGCTGATGTTCCGCGGCGCTGAAGGCCCCGGTGGAAATCCGGCGTTCCCCGGCAACGTCAGCGCCGCGGAACGTCAGCGCCGCGGTCACCGCAGCCAAACGCTGCCACTCTAATCAATGTTAGTATTTCCACCAGAAGCGCTGCGACGCGTCTCAGCAGCGTCCCAGCAGCGGCTCGCCGTGCCGCAGCGCTATCAATCCGTAGCAGTTCTATTTTTGACGCTGCCGATGCTAAATCGCGTCAAGCTCAACAGAGTAGATTGCACCAGACAGGAAGTCAGACACAGTATCAAAGTAAAACACTTCCGCCCCCTTTCAAAATAAAACACAACACGCACGTCATCTAACTTCACATCAACATTATGTATCAGAGCGGTTGATATTAACAGAGTGGCGACAGCTTTTGATGTCGCCACTCTGTTATATCAACCGCTCTGCACTGTATCAAGAGCAACGATCTTGCGTACGTTCCGTATTCTCGCGTGAATACGGCTGGCTCGCAAGGCAGCGCTGCGCTGCCGTAACGTCCGGTGGGGATTGACGCGGGGCAGAGGACGGAGCAAAACCACGACGCTGACGTTCCGCGGCGCTGACGGCCCCGGTGGAAATCCGGCGTTACAGTAATCCAGACGGGAAGTGACGAGGCTGTGGACAAGGATGGCGGCAGTGTGGGGGGTAAGGGTGGGGCGGAGGCGATTAATGTTTCGTAGGTGGAAGTAGGCAGACCGGGTAATGTTATTGATGTGGGATTGAAAGGATAGTGTGCTGTCAAGGATGACACCCAGGCTCTTAACCTGGGGGGAGGGTGAAACGGAGGAGTTATCAATAGTGAGGGAAAAACTGTTTTGGATAACGTAGATTTGGTGCCAATGAGGAGAACCTCGGTTTTGTTACTGTTTAATTTAAGGAAGTTTAGAGTGAACCAGGTTTTTATTTCAGTGATGCAATCAGTTAGGGAGGTGGGCGGGAGAGTGGATGAAGGTTTGAGGTAGAGCTGGGTATCATCAGCGTAACAGTGGAAGTCAATGTTAAATTTGCGGAAGATATTGCCAGGGGAAGGAGGTAGATGATGAAGAGGAGGGGCCCCAGGACACAGCCTGGGGCACACCGGAAGTGACGGAGGAGGGGATGGATTTAAAGGACTTGAGTTGAATGAACTGAGTGCGGCCAGAGAGGTAAGATGTGAACCAGTCTAATGCAGTGTGGGTGATGCCAATGGAAGATAGCCTGTTGAGGAGAGTGGTGTGACAGATGGTATCAAAGGCTGCGCTCAGGTCGAGGAGGATGAGGATGGTGAGGAGTCCAGAATCAGCTGCCATAAGGAGGTCGTTAGTGATTTTAATGAGTGCTGTTTCAGTGCTGTGGAGTGAGCGGAAACCGGACTGGAATTGTTCATACAGGTTATTGTGGGATAGGTGAGAATGGAGTGGGGAAGCAACAGTTTTTTCGAGGATTTTGGAGATGAAGGGTAGATTGGAGATAGGACGGAAGTTCCAGTGGTGAGAGAGGAGTGGATGATGGCAGAAATGAGGGGGACCAGAGAGGGAATGCAGGCTTTAACAAGTTGTGTGGGGAGGGGGTCTAGTATATAATATAAGCCTTAAAATTTGATTGGCTTTTATTTTTGTGATTGATACACATGGTGTTGTCAAGGTGTAACACTCAGGTCAACAGGCAGGAGAGGCTGGTGCAGGGACAAGAATATGATCCCTCACTGGCTTCCCACCCACCAAAACTACCAAAAGGCCTTTTTACACAGACGTTTTGACACATCACAGCAGGAGAAGCCCAGATGTAGTCTATAATATTAATAATGGTGGCATTACCTTAGGTTTAGCAGGTCCTTGGTTTTGGGTCATACTGTAGCACTTTAAAAGCTAAAACTGGATGTGTACATGTGTACAAAAGGCAGTTAGCTTAGCTTAGCATAAAGACTGGAAGCAGGGGGAAACAATTAGCCTGGCTCTGTCCAAAGGTGAAAGTAAATAATTTGCTGAACAAACACTGCTTTTATGGGGAGTTGCATGATAGGAGCCGTGACTGGTGAACTGGTACCTCTACAGTTTGCTTGGCCACCTCATGCTGACGACAGTATAACATTTATCAGTGAGATTTGCAGAACTAATTTCCTGTCTTCATGCTAAGCTAGGCTAAATGGATGCTCTCTTACTTTATATTTAGTGCTCAGATATGAGATTTATGTTCATCTGTTCACCTCTTTCTAAACAAATAAATGCATTTCTCAAAATGTCAGACTGTTCCTTTACTTACTTGAGGATGACAGTGATGATAAAGCACACAGACTAAATCCTGCTGTCCATCTCACCTGTTCTTCCTGTCCTGTCTCAGGGGCTTGGGCCTGACCATCACTGTGGTGTTGTTGCTGGCCTTTGTGGAGCGCCCGTCCTCCCTGTCAGTCTCCTCAGACCCCCGGCATAGCTCCATGCCCTGGGAGCCTCCCTGCGGCTTCACCGAGAGCATTGAGATTGTCTGCCTCATGATCTTCTGTCTGGACCTCGCTGTTAAGGTGAACACAGTTAGAGTGGCAGCTGCCTGGTTGCGACATATTATATTTTCATATGGTTTGTAGTTATTTGTTCTAGTGGTAGTTTTTATACTTATTAGGGCCCGAGCATTAAAGTGACATTCTTCAATCGGTCCCAAATTTCACATGTTTGATGATTGTCTCACACTGAAGTGCCACCTACTGAAAACAGGAAGTACCCCTTGAGTGACAATCATCATTTATTTACATTTCATCAACGGGTCTACACTTGATGTACAGGAGCTTAATGTCTGCTTGATGCGTGGTCTCTGGCTTCACACAGTGGACACAATTAAGAATGCATATAAAATGCAGTACATCTTCTTTGCTGCCACACGGACTGTGCAGAAAATCTTAACCCCTGGGCGCGGTGTCTGGCGGTCACTAAGATGCTTAGCTGCTTTAACCAGCCTGCTGCAAGCCATTCCAGGAGTGCCGGAGTGCGAGGGCCCGCTCAACGCTGCTTGCATCGTTAATTTCCTGCTTGTTTTTCTATTTGAACCATCGCTTCACTCTGTCTGATTTGCCCTCAGAGTTACCTGATTGGCTGGGATGAATTCAGGAAGAGCAAATGGCTGATTGGCTACACTGTGGTCATCTCAGTCTCCATCATTGACTGGGTGTTGTCTGTCAGCATGGTGTGTGACGAGGTGAGGTGTGCTCAGGTGTTACTTAATCAAACAGCCATGTTCAGTAGGCTTGAGCTGATAATATTGGATATTGCTGTATTTCCCACTAAATGAGATATTCATAATATTGAAAAAGATCTTGTTTGTTTTTTTTTTTGTTTTTTTTGCAGAAACTGAGAGTGCGGCGACTCTTGCGACCGTTCTTCCTCCTACAGAACTCCTCCCTGATGAAAAAGACACTGAAGTGCATCAAGAGGACTCTGCCAGAGATTGCCAGGTATCTGACTCTTCTACACTGACAGGCCTGTCTGAGATCTTTATTGCCTCATTCATGGTTATGGTTATGTTACATAATTCAAACAGTGAGTGTGTCTCTAAGTCTCTGTGGCCATAAGTGACAGTTACAGAATAAAGGTATATGCCAAGTGTAATATAATGTAAAAATAGCACAGGTCAGTAACAATCTTGGTTAAGCTACTTAAGTTAAGTACTCATTACTTATGACTGCTTGAAAAGATAATTGCGTTACATTATTAATTATACATTAGTATAAAGTATATAAAGTATTTAGCTGCATTAGCCATTATTGCTGTGGGGAGCAGTAATGCTGGCAGGTTTATATTTCATAGTATGCCTGTCAGCTTGTAGGCTACCTTTAGGTTTCCCCACACACAGAAAAAGAGAGATTAATTTGTGTATTTTAGCTCTAAAGTTATGAAAAAAATGTGCAGTAAAAGTAATCATGAAGCAACAGATTTCCTCATTTAGCATCATCATAACAACATGTTGCCTAACCGACTATTAAAGACAGTAATAGCACATCATCAAGACCTCTAACCAAGCTGTTACAATAAACAATCAAAAAACCACGAGACAATAAAATGAAATAGTATTCCTGCCTGTTTGAAGTTCGCGCTAGATCTGCTCTTACATCAAACTCTTACAAAACGGCCTTCACATGAAATCCAATGTCATGATGTATGTTCAGCAGTGCTCCACATCTGCACCGTCAACATTGCATCAAAGCACCAGACTCCTCCTTTATCTCCTGCTCTCCTCTTGAATCTTGACTCAGAAAATAGTGACGATGCAGCCATAAAATGTGTTGTCACAAATATTATTTTTGAGATATGATGTAGAAAAAACAAAAAAAATTACAGCCGCAAGCACTGCCTTTTGCAAAGATATTTTTGTTGATGGCAGCCATGTTTTTCAACCGATCTTGATCATTTATAAAGGAAATTTGTATTTTTGTCTTATAAGGCTGTATACCAAATTTGGTGTTGCTGATATCAAAATTCATAAAGTTTTATTCATCTTACTCTTTTTCAAATTATCCAAATTAGCAAAAAATCTATCCAGGCGCACATTAATGGTCTAAGAGGCTTTTTTGTAGAGCACATTGAGCTGGACCTGTATGTCAAATTTCAAGTCAATAAGTCAAATGGTGTGAGCCTTATTTGCGCTTATTCTTCTTGGGCCAGTACCACACATGGTTCCAGCTGCCACAGCCACTGATGTGTCTGTGTGTGTCCCAAACATTTTGGCATCTAACTTTTCAAAGCACTGTTCATCAGTTAATATGAGCTGCTTTTTAAACTATTATAGCAGAACTGCATTTTAGGACATTTAAACTCAAGTTTTCAAGTTCTGCTTTTAATCTTTGGCTATTGCTTCAGCTACTTCAGCAGTGCTTCAGTAGTTGCTTCAGCTTCTTCACCGTTGCTTCAGCGATTTCATTCAGCTCTCAGCATTCACATGCATTTTCAGATGGAAATGCATTTTCTAGTTATTATTAGTGTGAATGCTGAGGCATTCACATTATTGTTCTTCAAATCTTTGTTTTATTCTTACTACTTCCGCCTTTCTACAGTCTTTAACTACTCCTTCATACTTTTTTGTACAAAAACCATTCAACTATCAAAATGTTCAGCTTGTTCTGTAGAGTATCGAATGTATACAACTTTTTTTCTACTATTTATGATTTTCAAAATATTAAGCTTTTTCTGAAATTTACAATGAATGTTCAAATCCTTAAAAGCTTCATTCTCTTTAAGCTTCAACTACTTCAACATACTTTCAGCTACAGACTTTATTCAAACTTTAAAATGTTAAAAAGACTTTCCGCTATTAAACTTGTATTCATCTTTTTGATATCTTGTATAGTTTTTGAATTATCACAGTTTTAGTTTCATGCTTTCTTCAGATCATTTTTGAGTTTATAATGGGTGTGTATGGCATGGAATGTTCAGGGCTAGTGTGGATGACATCACTAGAGTGGGAGAAGCTCTAAGACAGGGGTGTCAAACTCAAATATACAGTGGGCCAAAATTTAAAACTTGGACAAAGTCACGGGCCAACATTGATATTTATTGAAAAAATGAACCCAAACAAGTTCAAACAATATGGAACAAACAAAGCTTGATATAGCTTAATATTGCACACATGCAAAATCGAATTTCAAAAAAAAAAAAACACACATCAATGGCATTCATTTCTTAAATAAAATTTAAATAAAAATCGTGTGCCTCTTTTTTTATTTGCAGCCTTCTTTAAATTTAAATTTAACAGTAATCTTTCTCCACAGGCTAATAATAAATTTAAAAATAATATAACAATAATAAACCAATTGACTAGTAATAATATCCTTCAATGAACGTGCTACCATTCAAGCCCATGCCTTGGACTAGAAAGAAAAAGTGCATAAAGACAACTTTAATTGTAGCTCAGTTTGCTACACACAGATCTACTCTGTGTTCAAGCCAGATACCTGGCATCTCTTCTTGGATGCTAGTTCATCAATATCTGGGCTCAGGCTCTGAGCTGAGGAAATCCTCAGGTTCGAGCAAAGGTGTTCATCTGTCAGACGACTCCTGTGAGATGTTTTGGTCATCTTCATGGAGGAGAACAGTTGCTCACATAGATAAGTGCTGCCGAACATGGAGAGCATCTGAGCAGCTTGGGTGCGGAGCTGAGGCATTGTGTCAGGGATGAAATGTGGAAACTGTGCAGCACCCACATCATACTTTGACTTCAGCGTGTCACTACACTGGAGTTCAATCAGCTCCATTTGGAGGTTGATAGGTGCGTTTTCCACGTCAACTGCAAACGGATTACTGAGCAGTTCAAACCTACATTTCTGGACATCAAAGTCGGCAAATCGCCGGGTAAACTCGGCGCCAAGTACGCTGAGTTTTTCAGCAAACTGTGCACATGGGAACACGGCGGTAGAGATCTGCGTTTTAATTGTTTGGCAGCGGGGAAAATGGCCCAGGTTTCCTTGCAGCATCTGATTCTTCCACAGGCACAATTTAGTTTTAAAAGCCCTCACTGCAGCGTACATGTCTGTGATGATTCGCTCCCGCCCCTGAAGCTGCAAATTCAGCGCATCGAGATGGCTCGTGATGTCACACATAAAGGCCAGCTCACACAGAAACTTTTGCTCCCGGAGCTCTGCTGTGTCTTTCCCTTTGCTTTCCAGAAACTGACATATTTCCTCATGGAGCTCGAAACATCTGTTCAGTACTTTTCCTCGGCTTAACCATCTCACCTCTGTGTGATAAGGCACGTCTGCGTATTCCGAACCACACTCCTCCAAAAGAGACTTGAACTGGCGGTGATTTAGACCTTTGGCTCTTATAAAGTTAACTATTCGTGTTACTGTGGTCATAACATGTTCCATCTTTAGGGCTTTGCCACACAGTGCTTCTTGATGTATAATGCAGTGATAAACAGTTAGTTCACCCGCACAGTTCTCCTCCTGCATCTTCTCCCGTACCCTGCCCACCAGTCCACTCTTTTGACCGCACATCGCTGGCGCACCATCTGTCGTTAATCCCACGAGTTTATGCCAGGTCAGCTTCATTTCAGTTACACATTTGGAAACCTCTTCAAAGATTTCCTTTCCCGTGGTTGTGCCATGCAGTGATTTTAAACCCAAAAGTTCCTCCGTAACACACAGATTTGAGTCCACTCCACGGATGAAGACTGCCAGCTGGGCAGTATCAGATGTGTCGCTGCTCGCATCCACAGCAAGGGAGAATGCAACGAAATCTTTTCCCTTTTCCATCAGCTGGTCATATAGATTGGTGGCAAGATCACATGTGCGATCAGCTACTGTGTTTCTGCTCAGGCTCACATTTGAAAATGCTTGCTTTTTCTCTGGGCAGACGAGGTCACAAACTTTCATCATGCACTTTTTCACGAACTCTCCCTCATTGAAGGGCCGGGCTGATTTTGCGATCTCTGCTGCCACAATAAAACTCGCCTTTACAGCAGCCTCACTTTGTGATATTACTTTTTTGAACATAGTCTGTTGTGAAACCAGCCTTCTTTTCATCTCCTCTACTTTCTGGCGTCTTTGAGTCATGTCCATGTCCTTGTACTTGTCGTGATGTTTCGTTTCATAGTGTCGTCTAATGTTGTACTCTTTGGTTACAGCCACGTTGGCTCCACATACAAGACAAACAGGTCTGTCTTTTACACATGTAAACAGATATTCTGCCTCCCAGAAAGCTCCTGTTTTCTGCCTTTCTTTTCGCCATTTTTGGGATGGGTAGCACGGTACCAGTAGCAGCATGAGGTTGCTATGACTACTGTCAACAAAGGAGAGGGTGTTAATGGGTCCTGTACTGATTGACGCACCAAAACACGAGCAGAGCATTCTGGGATTTGTAGTATTAGCGGTGCATGCGCTGTATAATACCGGCGGGCCAGCTCTAGTAGTCATTTGATATTGCCTCGCGGGCCAAATATAATTACACTGCGGGCCATTTTTGGCCCGCGGGCCAGAGTTTGACACCTCTGCTCTAAGATTTGTCTGAAAAAAATCTATGTAACTCATTCTTACAGCCACATATTTTGATCTTGACACATCATTTCTTCCTTATTAGTAGACAAATTTGTCCTGTTTCATGTAAAGTGGCAACCTTAGCACAAACAGAATTTAAACTGCGTTAAACAAAATTCAGTAGTGGATTTCAGTAGAAAAGTAGATCTGACCCTTTATGGTAACTCGCTCCCATTCCTACATTTTTGGCTCAAGAAACACCATAACCACATGGAGGTGTTCAGGAGAGTCTTCTGGCGCTGACCATGTGATATTATGTACCGTTTTGTATTCAATGGCAGGAGTTTGAGAGGTTTGCTGACCCCTTCCTTCCATAGATTTGTATGACATCTGTGTCTTCAACAGCCAGACTCTGTCTCTTACACACACACACACACGCGCGCGTGTGTGCACACACACACACACGCGTGCACACACACAAACCAGAGACACACACACATATATACACACACAAACAGAAGCATAGAAAGATATGTAGACAGACAGACGGGCAGATAAACAGGCAGATAGACACAGTTTCATTCAGGAAACAGTTGGCTGTTAATTTCAGCTTGAAATTTAACTGACTCCACATTACATATATTATAATTGGTGGGTTACTTTTGGAGCTCATTGTGATTGGTCGATTACCTTTGGAACTCATTCTGATTGATGGATTACCTTTAACCAGTCCAGGTGCTACCTTTTTCAAAGAGAAAGACAAGTGGGCACCCAGTGAAACAGCATTGTCACCATTTCAGCCATTTTAAGCCATTTAGCTTTGTTTTGTACATTTTGTACATTTGAGTTTCATGCTGTTTGTTAAACTTTTCATCAACAATTCAGGTCTTTTTCAACCATTTTATGCCATTCAACCTCCAGCTTACAATTTCTGCTTTTAATATTCAGTCATTGCTTGAGCTACTTTAGCATTGCTTCAGCAGTTGCTTCAGCTTCTTCAGCATTGCTTCAACAATCTCATTCAGCTCTCAGCATTCACACGCATTTTCAGCATGAAATGTATTTTCTAGAATTTTATTGGTGGGATTGCTGAATGAAGCAGTCCCACTATATGTTGTTGTCAGGTCAAAAATGTTTCTCTTTATTAGTGTGAATGCTGTGGCATTCATATTATTATTCTTATACTCCCGCCTTTTTACAGTCTCTACCTACTCCTTCATACTTTGTCCTACAGAAAGTGTTCGACTATCAAAACGTTCGCCTTTTTCTGTAGATTATAGGTATTCAACTTTTTGATATTTATAATTTTTGAAATGTTAATCTTTTTATGATTTTTTTTTCTGCCATTTAAATGAATGGAGACCATGTTCAAATCCTTGAAATGTTCAGCCTCTTTAAACTTTAACTTTTTCAGCATACTTTCTGCTACAGACTTCATTCAGCCTTTAAACTGTAGACAAGCCTTTCAGCTATTAAGCTTGTATTAAAATTTTTTACAGTTTTTGACCGTTTCTGACCTTTTATAATGGGTGTGTATTACACGAAACATTCAGAGCTAGAGCGGATAATATCATTGCTAGAGTGGGAGAAGCTCTAGAACTTTTCAGTTTAACTGAAAAATTCAGTTTAACTTGTCCTCTTGTCCACATATTTCAATCTGCACACATGACGGCTTCCTCAATAGTAGACAAATTTGTCCTGTTTCATACAATGTGTCTCCCTTAGCACAGAGACTTACAGTATTTTAACACGAGCCTCAAAATGATGCTCGCTCCTGTGTCCACATTGTTTACTCTAGAAACACCAAAGCCAGATATGCAGTGCAGTCGTTTGAGAGGCCAAAATCACACCCAGTTCTGAGTCAGCTCTGTGTCTTTCAGCTAGAAACAAGTGTTCAAACCAGCTCATTAAGAAATTCTTTGATCTCTGTGATGTTTATGTGGCACATAGGATAGTTATTTAATATTATTTATTAATTTAATTGCCCACTCATTAATGTGTGTTGTTTATATGTATATATGTTTTATATTTTTACAGACACCCCCCCGTTAAAATTTTAAACATTCTTATTCCAGGCACGAGACCACCTGTGAGGCTATATAAGCTGTGGGCGAGCTGCATTCTTCAGTTGGCAGTTAACGTTTTTAAGTAAAGCAACTGAAGACCAGCTCACCCACAGTGCCTTTGTTATTTGTCCTCACAGGTGGGTATATTAGGTGAAAATGGGTTGTACATGTTGTAAATATTGTGTGCTTTCTGTTTTGTGTATTGTTATGTGCTTTCGATAATTTTGCTTAAATGTTAAATGTGTAACTGTCGGTGTTAGCTTAGTGTTTCCAACGGAAGCAAGTGAGAGGTTAAGTTTGCCTTCCTTTGGTGGGAGGTGTGTGTGTGAAAGTTAATGTTAGAGTGTTTTGTGGTTTATATTTTGTCATTAGGTCCCAATAGTTTTGTTAATTTGTTATTTTCTAAGTTAGTTAACGGTGTATAACAGCTACAGCACAAGCCGCAGCTGATTAACAGCACAGTTCACCATTGCAAGGCCTTTGTTATTTGTCCTCACAGGCACTCATTTGCAGTAGGTATATTCCAAATTTCTCCAGGTATTTTCTAGTTTTTATATTTATTTGTTAACAAAAATGTTTCTTCACATCTAGTTTTTGTTATTTCATTAGTTTTAGTTAATGATTACTAACTAGCTTCCTAATACCTTTTTGATATTTTTTATTATAAGTTATTTCAGGCATCAGTGTTTAAAAGAAGACATTAGGTGACTGACAGGTGGACTCAGGTGGAATCAGATGGACATGAATCTGTCCAGGTTGAGTCATGAGTGTTGAGCTGCTTGAGATGAGCAGCTGTGTTATAAAATATCTGGCTCTTCTTGATAGGTAAAGCAGCATCTAATAATACAGATCATCCAGTAACCAAGCTTTAAAATCTGTTACTTAGAAACCCAGTTTAACCTGTGGTGTTTTATTTAAAAGGCTCTCATTGAGGATGTCATAAGAAGAAAACATTTAAACAGGAAGTGACAGGAGAAAACACACTCGAAGCAGGAGCTCCTCTGTAACCAGCTGGAGTGTATCTTTAATAAACAGAGTCCACCCCTTCCTGAGTGTGTGTTGTCATGTCTCTGCAGTGTCATCCTGCTGCTGGCGCTCCACCTCTGCCTCTTCACTATGATCGGCATGCTGCTGTTTGCTAAGACTGAGGTGAGTTCAGGTCATTAAAGTGTGTGTGTGTGTGTGTGTGTGTGTGTGTGTGTGTGTGTGTGTGTGTGTGTGTGTGTGTGTGTGTGTTCGTTCGTTCGTTCGTTAGCGGCAATGGTGTCGTTAGGATGAGGCGAGTTATCGGTGGGGCAGAGTGATGCACGGAGATCTGTGGGCTGATGCGTGGGGTTCGTGTCGCCCTCCCTCCCTCCCTCCCTCCCTCCCTCCCTCCCAGGCCGGGTCAGGCGATGGTCCTGGCTCAGCTGAGTCTGTGGCTCAGGTAGACCCAGGTGGGACTGCTGGTGCTGGGCTCAGCCAATGTAGATGAGAGGTATCAGCTAACCACACACACATCTGTGATGTGTGTCATACCAGCTTGTGGACACTTAAAACACACATTGACAAATTACTTAAAGGTCCATATTGTATAAAGATGGATGTCCATGTGTTCTTTGATCCTTATACTGAGCCGTCAGGACTTCTATAACTTTGTGATGTCACAACAAAGCAGTCATCGTGCTCAGCTGTGCCTAAAGCCCCGCCCACCTGGACCTGGATATTTTTTTTGGATCGTTAAGGACTGTTATTTTGTTCGACCTCTCCAACTATCTTTTCAGCTGTTAATCTTTTTAAATCTATTCTTCTACTGATCTTTGGAATACTTCTTTTTATGAGTTACACTTCGACTAAAACCCAGCTCTCAGTGTGCCTGTGCGTGGACTGTACCCCTGCTCACTCACAGTTAAGGGATGATATCCACCTCCTGGAGTCAGAGCTCTGAACTGCTCCACAGCTTTGTCTCTGTAACTGCTACCCAGATAAACCATATTTTGTATGTACAGTCCTCCACTCTTGCTGTCACAGCTGCCCAATCACCCACCTCCCTGACCCCAGTGGTCTTAGATTCTGTGGCCACAATTTAATATTTCTGCCCTTAGTGAAGTCTGGTCGCATAGTCCATCTTTCTTATTATCAACAAATCAAAACCATGAACTGATCCTGCTAACGTATCGTCTGTCTGTCTCATGTAAATCCCAGTGGTTGTTCAAGGTTCATGTGATTTGGGTAAGAGAAGCTGAACACACAGTGTACTTTACTCTGATATGAAAATGAGATGAATGCTCACAACTCTGCTCAGAAATAATAAGAGTCCGTATGAGTTCTGATTATATGTATTATTTCTTTTAATCATCATAGCAGGGCATTTTTCTTCCTGGTGATTATTGTCTCTGTAGCCATGGTGACAGAACAAATTGTTAACTGTTAATAGTTATTTTCATGATTCAGCATTGACTCAATATGATCCTGATTCACCAAACTGTATCAGATATAAAATATAATATAAGATTTAATCTGAGCTTCAGATTCAGGTGCAGCTCACAGTTGAAGCTCCTTGTTTGTAGTTCCAGCTATAACCAGGAGGGTGAGCTGAATAACAGTACAAGAGAGGCACTGAAATATCACTGCAGCAACATCACTCCATACATCATCCTGGAGCCCGGTGCTCATTATCTGCCTTTGTGTGACATTTAACTAAGGACTGCAACTGATGACTCTTTTTATTATTAATTTATATTTTGATAATTTGATGAATCAATAGTCCTAAACAGCTTGGAACCAATATTTTATATTTATTATTTGAAGTGTTGATCCATAAGAGATATAAAAACCATCTCAATGTAGTTTTACATCTCCGCTCTCATTTTTCTCAACAAGTCGGTGAGCCAATCAGAAAAAAGGGGGCTCTGAGCCTCTCTTCTGATTGGCTGACTCTTTTCTGAGTGATCTAATAAAAATATAGCAGATTTCAGCTAAACACTCAACTCAAACCAAATCCTGCAAGGTTTGGAGGGTGGCCCAGTGGGGCATGGCTGAGGGCAGAAGTCTTGACAGTTTGTTTTAAGGCTCACTTTCTGAATACAGGCTGTCTGCATTTCTCTGTGGACTGAGCGCTTTGAAACTTTCACAGTATTAATATAGAACCTAAACATAATTTATAATCAAACAACACATGGACATCCGTCTTTACGCTATACAGACCTTGACTATGTCACACCTTTACTAAACTCTGTGTAGACACTACAGTGATCAGATATTCTGTCTCCTCTGGTCTTTGATCATCATTCTGTCTCCTCTGGTCGCTGATCATCACTCTGTGTCCTCTGGTCTGATTATCAGTCTGTCTCCTCTGGTCTCTAACACCAGTCTGTCTCCTATGGTCTCTGATCATCAGTCTGCCTCCTCTGGTCTGATCATCATTCTGTCTGCTCTTGTCTCTGATCATCAGTCTGTCTCCTCTGGTCTGATCCTTAGTGTGTTTCCTCTGGTCTGATCATCAGTCTGTCACCTCTGGTCTCTGATCATCAATCTGTCTCCTCTGGTCGCTGATCATCAGTCTGTGTCCTCTGGTCTCTGATCATAAGTCTGTCTCTTCTGATCTGATCATCAGTCTGTCTCCTCCGATCTCTGATCAGGATCCAAAGAAGAACGGGGAGTGGCGGCTACACTTCAGAAACCTGACGACCTCCCTCACCTCTCTATTGGTTCTGCTCACCACAGCCAACAATCCAGATGGTATGAGCCAGTCACATGATAAACAAGCTATGTTTCATCATTACTCTTCATTCGTTTTTCTTCTCTACATGTCCTTAGTGATGATCCCTGCCTACTCCCTGAACAGAGGCTACGCCATCTTCTTTGTCGCCTTCAGTGTCATTGGTAAGCAAAGATAATTATTATTTTAGATTATATTATACTGATGTTAGATTATTGTGTTATTGTTATAGCACAATATATGTGTTTGAGTGAGATATTTGTTTTCTTCCTGGCAGGAACCTACTGTCTGATGAACCTACTGACCGCCATCATCTATAACCAGTTCAGAGGATATTTATTGGTGAGTCATACATATGACATCATCCTATGAATTATTTTGTACTTTATTTATTGTTTGCTTCGTTTGCTTCTGTAGCTGCATCTCTGTCCTGCCAGAATGTTGTGGAGAGGATGGTTGTGTTGGGTCTGAGCTCTGACTCATGAGCTGGACACCAAATATGTTGGATTTTCGGTTGTCTATCCATTTATTGGCTATCATAAATTAAGAAAATATTAATATTAAAAATATTAATATTAAATAATAACTTTGAAATTAATTAAAGTCATTGGGGCACCAGCCTAAACTAATAGGCAAAATTGCCAATATTGTTTCAGTCTCAATTTATTACCTTTAATGTGGAACTCTTAATATTAATAATTAGCTTACTAACTATAACCAAATTACCATATCAACAGTAAATTAAAGTTGAAGGATTGGGATTCTACAAAGTGGAGGTTGGGAATATTCACGCTTGTGTAACATTGAACGCACCAGTAGTTATACTTACATACTACAATGGAGAGGAGTAAAAACACAATGTCTAATCTAGTATATACAGGTGTGTATATGTGTGTGTGTGTAGGTATATGTGTGTGTGTCTGTGGGGACACAAACAAAGTCAAGATGGCCGATTCAAAGTGGTCACTGTGACCACATGACCTGAACAAAGAAGACTACACAAGATGGCGGTAAACAAACAAAACTACTCAAAATGGCCACTGAGACCACCTGGTGTGTGTGGGAGGGAAGGTGTGAGTTTCTTTGTTAGCCTAGCTCATGTAATCTAAAGGTACCAGGTTAGAGGGAGGTTAGCTTCATAAAGGACCTGAGCTTCCTGAGGAAAAAGAGCTGACATCCATGTTCAGGGACCAGTCCACTTTACTGTCCAGATACACACCTAGGTATTTATAAGTGTGCACCACCTCAATTTCCTTCCCTCTAATGTTGACTGGCTGAAGGGGTGGGCCTAGACCTCCGAAAAGTCAATGACCATCTCCTTGGTCTTGGAGGTGTTCAGAAGGAGACAGTTCTTGTCGCTCCATTCACTGAAGGCCATCATCAGATCCCTGCACTCCCCTTCCTGCTTGTTCCTGATGCGGGCTACAACACTGGTCACTGGATCTTTTGTGACTGCGCATCAGACACACTGCTCACTCCACCTTGGTAAAAGATAAATAGGACAGGAGTTAAAGGACAGACTCATCTGGAGGTCTTTTGGCCACTACAATAGTTGTGTCATCTGAGTTTTTCTGGATGTGGCAAGACTCAGAGTTGTATTTAAAGTCTGCTGTATACAGGGTGAACAGGTATGGAGCCAGAACAGTCCCCTGTGGAGCCCCAGTGCTGCTCATCACAGTCCCTGAGACACAGTTACCCAGCCTGATGTACTGTAGTCGTCTTGTCAGGTAATCCACAATCCAGGACATGAAGCAGGGATCCACCCCCATCCCTTCCAGCTTGTCTTTAAGGATGGGGGGTTGGATGGTGTTAAATGCACTTGAAAAATCAAAGAACATAATCCTCATGTAACCACCTGGCTCATCCAAGTAAGAATGGGCCCGGTGGAGCATATAAAGGATGGCATCATCCATTCCAATATGTTCTTTGCAGGCGAACTGTAGGGGGTCAAGTGCATGTTCAACCTGTGGCCTCAGAAGGCTGAGAAGCAGCCACTCCAGGGTCTTCATGATGTGTGATGTGAGGGCCACAGTGCTGTACTGTATTCATTTATCTCAGCCAGTCGCCCTACTTTAGGTACCGGAACAAGACATGATATTTTCCACAGGACCCGGGTCCAGGTCCCTCCCTGTTTGTAGACTTAAGTTAAAGATCCTCTGGAGAGGCTCAGCCAGCTGGGCTGCACAGTCCTTTAACAGCCTCAGACACACACCATCCAGGCCTTACCAGGACATAGCCTCTTGAGTTCCTTCCTCACCTCCTCTGCTGTGAAGGACAGGAGACTTGACCCCAGTGTGGAGGGAATTGAGGCTGCAGTGTCAGGTTGTGAAGGAGATGCTGTAGGAGAAGCTGCAGCTAAAGCAGTGGGAGAGAGAACAGGTGAGGCTGTGTCAAACCTCTTGTAGGCTGAACTCATTGGCCTTGTCCGCATCACCAGATGTTGCCTGGCTGTTCTTCTCGTTATTTCCTCATCCCCTTCCACAACTCTCCGGTGCTGTTGTGCTGCAGCTTCCTCTCTACTTTCTTTTTGTAGTCCTCCGTTGACTGATTTAATCTCCTCTTCAGCTCATGTTGCACACCCCTGAGCTTCTCCATGTCTCCATCCCTGAAGGCCTCCTTTTTCTGGTTGAGGAGGGTCTTGATGTTACTGGTGATCCAGGGTTTGTTGTTTGGAAAGCATTGTACAGTCCTTGCTGGTATTACAGTGTCAAGCAAGGTCAAGGTCAGGGTCCTTGCTGTTATATGTGACTCCAACAGTACATTCTAATCTGTGCACTCAAAACAGTCTTTTAGAGACTCACTTGCCTCTGGGGTCCAGTTCCTGAATGAGTGGTTGCAGCCTGCCTCAGTACAAAGGGCTTGTAGGAAGGTTGAAGAAAAACCAGATTATGATCTGATCTGCCAAGTGGTGGTAGAGCTGAAGCAGTGTAGGCCTCCTATACATTTGCATACAACAGATCAAGTGTTTTATTTTCCCTTGTGGGACAGTTAACATACTGGGTGAAGCCAGTCAGGTGAGAGGTGAGAGTGACATGGTTAAAATCCCCCGATATTGCAATGAATGCATCAGGGTGTTGGGTCTGTACTCCCGCAACAGTCTCGTGAATGACGTCACACTTGGTTGAATGTAAACAATGACAACGATGTGTCAGAACACCCTCGGTACATTATACTGTCTAAGACCAACCGCCAACAGTTCAATATCCCAACAACAGATCTTCTCCTTCACTCTGATATGACCGGGGTTGCACCATCTATTCTTCACAAGCAGAACCAGTCCTCCATCTTTATTCTCCCTACTTGCTCTGGCGTCTCTGTCCGCTCGTACTGCAGTGAAGCTGGGTAAATCCACACAATGGTTGGGAGTGTTGACGTTTAACCAGGTCTCCGTGAAACACGAGACTACACTCACGATATGCTCGCTGGTTCCAGTTCATCATACTTTTTAGCCAGGGAGTTGACATTTCCCATGAGGATCGATAGTAGAAAAGGCTTGTATCTCCATCTCCTAGCCTTTAGCTTAGCCCTGGTACGGCTTCTTCAGCTCAGCCAGTATGGGATGTTTAACTCAATATCTGGTACACTTTAAAGCCAGGAGTTCTTCCTTTGTGAACACTATTTTCTCCATCATCAGACGAAACAACGACGTAGAATAAAAAACATACATCGACAAAAAATATACTAATATATACAAATATATTGTGTAACCGGGGTGAAAATTATTCTATTATCAAAGTTCGTTATTTGACGGTTATTTTATTTTATTTTGAAAGGCCGTCGGGTTCTGCCGGTAACTTCCGGTTACGTAGGGTTGCGTCGTCACGCTGCAGGCTGCGGCTGTCCAATTGCGTCGCTCGCGGCGCCTGTTACAAACTGTCCCCTCTGTCTCTCATTCAGAAGGTGAGGGGAGGCACGCGGAGCAGCTGCTATAGGTCGGTCGCTACAAACAATTGCTATTGTTACTGGTAGATTCTTGTTTATATCATCCTAAATGCTTTTGTTACATCATTCAACTGTTTTAGACGTCAACCAGCGCCGATTCCGGAATTGGTGAGACTGACTGTTGTGATCGTTAGCATTTGCATTTGTCAATGTATTGGTGTGGATTAGCTACGGCACACCTAGCTGCTGTTTTTATGCTAATGCTTGCGGTTGACAATAACGATGTATCATGAGAGTAATGTGCCATTGCAGCGCAATTATAGAATGTTTATTTTGATTTATACGAATGGGGGGAAAATTCGTCATGATTATGTGTGATTGAATTGATGTTAATATGTTTAAACCAGATGCACTTTATTGAGGAATGCTTATTCTATTGTTGCTTATGAGGTATTGAATTAGATTTTATTAATTATTGTGTACACTGAATATAATTACCGGTAGTTGTTGGAATGTTTTATAGTTGAGGATAAACACAAGAAACTTGTGCTGTAAAAACTGGACCAGACTCAGTGAATAACTCCCTAAGCCCTACGATAACTATTAATTCAGCTGACTAATGAGCAGTGATAACTAACATGTCTTTGGGGTCATCAGGTGGGAACCTCCTTTCACCAGTGTTTCGTCTAGTTGGTCCCACGACACCTCCAGGAGGCTAGACAGTGATCACTGGCGTCCCAGAGTCACTCCCCTAATGCCAGCCATCACTGCTCCTCACACCACAACTATTTTCTCCTTTCTCCTACTTTCTCCTTTACCTTGCCTATGCTACCACACACAACATCATCAACTAGGACAAAACACACCAGCAGATTCAGCAAACAAACTCCCCTAACCAGTTGGAGAAAATGGCGGCCATTTTGAATGAGGGAGGTAGAGTCAGGGAGAGGTGCCTGTTTGGGCTAGCTCTCCCCCGCCGGGTTAGGCTGTGCTCTACCTCCCCCTACTCCCCCACTCTCCAACAACTCACCTAAAACAAACAAACTCGCCTAGACAGTCAGAGACACACTACAAACCAATTCAGAGCAATACAAACAAACCAACTCACCTGAACTAACCGCATGGTCTCAAAGAGGCTCACACAGGCCACACCCTCCACTTAAAAACACTTCCTCTTCCTGGATTTTCTTCCTTGCTTCTCCTTAGAGTCTGTCTATCCTAAGTGCTCCCCCTGCTGGGCCCCCAGCTACCATTACTTCTTCTAATCCAAATCCACTGACTGGATCTTGCTGCCTCATCTGACATGTCTTTTACTATTTTCCTCACACTCTGTCCACTTGCTCCTAGCTCCCTTACCAAAGAGACAACAGACCTTGCTACAAATCCTCTACATCCTACTTCTACTGGACAAATCCTAACTTTCCATCCTCGCTGCTCTGCTTCTGCCTCTAACTCTACATACCTGAGCTTTTTCCTTTCATATGCTTCTTCAACTGAAGCCTCCCATGGAACAGTCAGCTCTATGAAATATACTTTCATTCTACTCCTAGACCACAAGACTATGTCAGGCCTTAACTTTGTACTGGCTATTTCCTGGGGAACAACAAGCTTTCCTCCTAAATCTACCTGCATTTCCCAATCACAAGCATCCTCTAAGCTGCCTTGCCTCCTTGCTGTCTTACCAACTTTCTCTCCCTCTTGAACAAACTTTATTGCAACTCTCTTTGTTTTAGACCCTCCTAAATTTGCCTGCCTCCGTAGGTCTTCTATTCCTGCAGCTAAGCTTTTTAAAACCTGGTTATGTCGCCACGTGTACCGGCCTTGCGACAGACTAACCTTACAGCCTGACAAAATGTGCTTTAGAGTTGCCGTACCTGAACACAATGCACATAGCGGGTCTCCATTTACCCAGAGTTTTAGGTTCTGGGGAGTTGGCAATACATCATATGTTGCCCCTATCAAGAATCTAATGCTACTTTCCTCCATACTCCACAGCTCTTTCCAGCTAAGCTTTTTCTTATCTACACCTTCCCAATTTAACCACTGTCCCTGCTTAGCCTGAGCCACTGCCTTTGCACCCCTTAATATCTCCTCCTGTCTACGAACCTGTTCCACCACTAGCTTTCTCTTTTCCTTGGGACCTGCTCTACTCCACACCGGTTTGCCTGGGCCAAGCCCCAAGCCTCCCCGGCCTATTTGGACATTACCCACAATCTCTGTATGCCTGAGCGTTGCTTCTGCCTCCTGCACTGCCATTCTTGGATTCCACTTTCTCCCCTTGATTGGGTTTGGAACCACCTTACTGACTACCACATCTTTACTCCCAGATAACAGGAGCTCTGTCCTAACCTTAGTACATTTAAACTCCTCCACCAGACTAGTGACTGGGAGCTGAAGTATGCCTTTCCCATACAGTGCCACCGTACTTAAGCATCTAGGAACACCTAGCCACTTCCTAATGTAAAAGCTAACTAATCTTTCCATTTTTTCTGCAGCAGATAATGGAATCTCATAAACAGACATTGGCCACATCAGTCTGGGAAATAATCCGAACTGCAAACACCACAACTTCAATTTTCCTGGAAGCCCTGATTTATCTATTCTATCCAGTCCCTCGGCAACATCTTTCCGAAACTGCACTACCTGTTCTCCGTCCTTCAAGTCTGCCTTGTACCACCTACCTAGACTCTTTACTGATTTTTCCCTAATTATTGGAATTTCCTCTTCGTCTATTACAAACTTCCTATCACTTAGCTTCCCTCTACTTAATGAGATACTTCTAGACTTACTAGGCTTAATTTTCATACTAGCCCACTTTAAGTTTTTATTAAGTCTCTCAAGTACTCTTTTCATACATGGCACCGTTGTAGTTATCAACGTCATGTCATCCATGTAGGCCCTAATTGGTGTAAGGCGCATCCCATCCTGCCGCCTCTCTCCACCTACAACCCACTTAGAAGCCCTAATGATTACCTCCATCGCCATTGTGAATGCCAATGGAGAAATCGTGCACCCTGCCATAATGCCTATTTCTAGCCTCTGCCACCCTGTCGTAAAGCCTGCTGTACTTACGCATAGTTTAATGTCTTGGAAATACGACCTTACTAAATTAACCACTACTCCAGGCACTCTAAAATAATCAAACGCCTCCCAAATAAGGCTATGTGGCACTGAACCAAACGCATTTGCTAGATCCAAAAATATGACATGCAAGTCTCTTTTCTCTGTCTTGGCTGCCTGAATCTGATGCCAAATCATGCTAGTGTGCTCTATACACCCTGCGAAACCTGGTATTCCTGCCTTCTGTACTGCAGTATCTATTAGGCTATTCCTTTCTAAATAACTAGCTAATCTCCGTGCGACTATGCTAAAGAAGATCTTCCCCTCCACATTAAGTAGCGAGATCATGCGAAACTGACTCAGGTCTGAGGATTCCTTCTCCTTAGGAATAAAAACACCTCCTGCCCTACGCCATGCTCTAGGAATAACCTGTTTCTCCCAAACTATTCTTAATTGCCTCCACAAAAACTTTAGGATATCAGGTGCGCTTTTATAAACCCGGTAGGGGACTCCATTTGGCCCTGGGGCCGAAGAAGCCTTTGCACGCCTGACTACCTCCTCAACCTCCTTCCACCTGGGTGGTCTAACATCCATCTCATGAACTATCTGTCCTAATGGTGGCATGTCAGGTGGGAGGCCTACTACTTTATTCTGCTCCAAGTCTGAATACGTGTTTCTTAAATACTTTTGCACTTCTAACTTTGTTGCTTTAAGCTGCCCTCCCTTTTCCTGGTTAAACAATCCTTTAACAAACTTGAAGGGGTCCCTGTAAAACGCTGTCCTTACATATTCTTTCTTCTTTCTCTTTTTCCTAAGATATTCAGCCCTTCTAAGTACTGCTAGCCTGCCTCTCAAATCTTCTTGCAACACGTCGATTCCCCCCCTCTCTTCCTCTGTTGCCCTTTTCCACTGCTTTCTTAATTAGAAATATGGTCCTGTTTATATTACACAGGCCAGGGTTCCTGTGAGGACAGAGTCGAAACGATGGCGAGCTAAGACACTGGCTTGGAGCGAGCTGAGCAATCCCAGTAAAAGAGCCTCTCCTGGTCTGGTAGGAGGCTCTGGCAGCCTTGTTCCCACCCCTCACCTTTTCTTTTACACACACACACACACACACACACACACACACACGCACTTTAAGGCTTTTAGTCACTGGAAAAAACAACTTAGACTCAATTGCGGCGCACACGCTGGACAAGTTCAGTGCCTCTCATTCTCCATGCGCGGTGCTTCAGCATTACTTAATATTGTGTGTGTGGACTGTGGAACTATTGCCATATTAGTTCAACCTGGGACTGTGCGTTTTGCTTGATTTTGAATGTTGATGATGCATCAGAATTGTGAGTGCACTTTATTATCCAGTTAATTTAATCTGCAGACTGTAAATATTGGGGTTCACTGTATATATTGTCACATGCTAATATATGGTACCAGCCGCATTTGAAGTGCTGTTTGTGTGTATTTATTGTACCATTACCTCCAAGAAGCAAACCTGTCTTCTGATTAATCTAGTCATAACATAACCTGCGCACTGGTTACAATTGCAAAAAACTACTAGCTATGCGGCTTTGCTGCCATTTGTTGTCAGCGCATCATTTGAATGAATGCTTCAAGCACACCAAAGGTTGAGACAAACAAATGTGTTTTAAGAAGAAATTTGTTGGAAGTTAAAGAGTCACAGTGTCTGATTTCAGTCAGGAGAGAGCTCCAGAGTGTCGCAGCTCTAATAGCAAATGCCCGGTCACCTTTAGTCACAAACCATGACCTTGGGGTGACTAGCAGGTGTGCACCCGCAGATCTCAGATTTCTGGGTTGGGCACATTCCTTGTCAAGCAGCAACATTTTGTACTGAAGCCGGTGGATGAAAACCTGGCTGATACTTGAATAAAGTGCATTATAATTATCAAGCCAAGAATAAATAAAAGCATGTTCAACTTTCTGTAGGTCAGTGATGAAAGTGATCAGATTTTAGAAATGATCCTGAGCTGGTCAAAACAAAACTGAACCACATGTTTGACTTGGTTGTCAAAACCTAGGTTGGCAACAAATTTTAATCCTAGAGTCCTAGCAGGTGGCTTAATATAATTGGACAGGTCTCCAAGATTTGCACTGAGGAAACATATGGAATGTGGGGGACCAAACAGAATTTTTTCTTCAGTTGCATCATTGTTGATTTTGAAAGAATTTTGGGACATCCAGGATTTAATGTCTGAAAGGCAGGCCGTAGGAGTATAGAAATGATAAGACACATAGTGATTCATCATAATCTTGCCAAGTGGAAGCATGTAAATTGAAAATAGAAGGGGGCCAAGAACAGAAACCTTGAGGAACACCCCATTTTAACTCAGCCGTTGAAGGGAGATTGAGTTATTAAAGAACGAAAAGGTTCTGTTTGAGAGGTAGGAGCATAATAGGGTTAGAGCTGAGCCCTTAATCTCAATTAATGTGCATGGGGAATAGGGAAAACCCTTGGCGGTGAAAGGTAGTCAGGTGATAGTGTTTTCATATGCCACAGAATACGCCCCGTAACTAATTTTAGAGGTAGGTAGAAAAAGGCAGCAAGACAAAGCTGGTTTCAAGCAGTTTTATTTCCACTCAGACTGAAGGGTAGTGACATGTTAGTGGCAGCAGAGGCTGAAGAAGCTGGAGCTGTTGGGGCTGAGGCAGGACACACCAGGGAGAGAAAACAAGAAGGAGGAACCTGCCATTTAAAGGAGCACAACAGTCAATTAACTAAATCTAAATCCTCATGTTCAAAGATACATATGCTGACATTTAGAAATGTCACTGCTGGATCCAACATATCCACATGATGCAAACTCTCCTCGTACATACAATACATAGAATAGAGTAAGAAGAGAGTCACATGACTGGATAGAAAAAATGCTTCTTCAGGTCACCCTTTAATCCTCCACCTTAAGATAAATAAATAGATAGATAGCTCAGCTACTTGCAGTAGATGACAGCCAACAGTGTTGCCCTGTGACCGTGACTTCAGACTTTCCCTCTCTATGCTGACTTTATGTCAGCGTAGAGAGGGAAAGTCTCGATTAGTCTCTTAATTAATCATGACTGTTTTACATACAATAAACCAGTCAGAGTGCCATCTCCTGTTCCCTTTAAGAGACAGGTGAGCCTGCACCTAGGTGGATTGCTATTATAACAACAGATTTGCCAGGTAGTCACAAAGAACATTTCTCTACAGAGGAAACGCTATCTGACGTTGGAAAAGACTTCAACACAACACCCACATCTTGTGGAAAATGGAATTATGGCTGAAACTGTGTTGGTCTGAAACTAGGAAAGACACTTGTGTTTCGCTTTGCAGTGGGTGTGATATGACTCACAGGCCATCACTTCACCTGAAAGGGTGTGTGGAACAGGATGTGAGATGTGACTGCCATCTGCTGGAGGAGGAGTCTAACTGGATTATAACATGAACTGACAAAGTTTATAGGATTCAATTTCAATTTGTATTTCATCATGATCTGACTTCCTAATGTATATCCAATTAGAGACATGAATCACAAGTCACACAAATAATGTTAAACATTCAGGATTTGTGGAGAATATGCTTCATCTGTGAGAGTGAGATGAAGTTAAAAACAGAAATCCACAGACTGGATTGAAGCTCTCAGAACTGAACTGAACCTTGCTGGAAACAAAGACTTGAAGCAAGAGAAGAACACTGCTAAAAGTTCAACAAGTTCAATACTACATGAACCAGCAACTCACTAATTACTGTAACACAGAATCTGCAGAATTAGGAGAAATGTAAAAACAACACATCTTTCTCAGGGGAGTGAACTGCAGTGATTAGTACTTCTGTGCAGCAGCTACGGCTTTAGTGCACAGATTTCAGTTCCAGTGTCTGTCCAGGAAACAAATTGGGCAACCCTACTATGGCGACAAGAGCCTGGGAAAATGTGTTGTCATAGTAACATCTGTTACAGCAGTAAAACTACAATGTGTCATTTTGGGATTTTGTTTATGTACAGGTTAAAAAAACACTCACATTTATTCACCAGTGAGTTTTAAAGGTGTTGGTTGGTGTGTTTTGTACTTTGGACAGAGCCAGGCTGGTTCCTCTGTTTGTATCTGTCTTTTCCCTTGGAAAGGAAGTGAATGAGTGTTTCCCAAAATATTTATCAGTTTCATTCAAACAGGTTGAAGGTTCAATGCCTTGCTCGCTTGCTTTGTGAATTCAGTAACTTTGATGAGTAATAAACACCGACAGTGATTTTTAGGTGTGTGCTCCTAACCTCTGTGTTTTCACCTTCAGAAAATCTTTACAATCAACCCTGAGCCCAGGAGACAGAGGAGATAAAAACTTGTCATATTCAGGACATCAAAGTCTTTCTGCTTGTGTCTTCATCCAGATGTCTGTCCAGACTTCCATCATCAGGAGACGACTGGGTATCAGAGCTGCTTTCCAAGTCCTCAGCTGCCAAGGAGCCCAACGGGCCACTGAGTAAGACATACTCCCCCACGCACGCACGCACTCACTCACACACACACACACACACACACACACACAGCCCCTTACCCTATCCTCAACCATCACAACCAATGACAACACAAACCACAACCCTCACCTGAACCCTAAACCCCTGGTCCTTAGTGGTCTTGTTCTCTTTGTCAGGGAGCGTGTGCGTGTTGATGCCGTGCTGGAGGTGATGTCCAGAGTCCAGATGAAGAGCTACTACAGAGCAGCCATCACTACAGTCAGAACCAACACACACACTCAGACACAGTCACATCTTCACACACATACTTTCACACAAACTCACACTGCACACATACAGGTATTAATAATAGAACTAACATCCACTCTCGCAGCTCACTGGGACACTTTAATGGAGCAGATCTTAATGTTATTAGTAACGTGTTACTCCTCCATATGCTCCTTAAAAATTTGTGAACTTTGAATTTTAACATGATGTGTTTCATACTGAAATACATGATGCCAGAAACAACACATCCTCTGGTTCTTAAAACTTTCCTCTTGACTTGACTCTTCTGCTCTCCATCCTGTCAGGAGGCTCAGAGGTTTGCAGACCTCGGCTTCATGGATCGAGAGCAGTTCAGGAAGATATTTGAAGAACTGGATAAAGACCGCATCAAGGAGGTAGATCGGTGCCCCATTCACCCAACATTGAGATGTCTTCATTTTATATCTATCTAAAGGGTCAAAGGTCAACTTCTGTCTGTTATCCAAAACATAACTGTGAGGTGGTAATTTATTTAGACTTCTGTCTCTGACTCTGTGTGTGTGTGTGTGTGTGTGTGTGTGTGTGTGTGTGTTCCTCCCAGCACCCTCCCTTGCCTCAGTACAACTCTCTGATCCTGCAGAGACTTCAGGTGATCTTCAGTCACTACTATCTCACTATATTTGGCAACGCAGTTGCACTGGCCAATGTCATCTGCATATGTGTAAGTTGCACTCTCACACATACACACACACACTGACCTTCACTTAATTCTAATGTGAACCATAAAACCAAGTCTTAACCACCAAACAGCCTTTGAACTCACCAGTCTAAAACTCAAACTGGTCCTCACAAAAATAGAAGTACACAAACACACACTGACCAAGCTGGTAGCATATTGTAAGGTAACCTGTGTGTGTTTCAGACCATCCTGGTGTTGAACTCTGAGAAGTCCACAGCAGAGCGAGATAACTACATCTTAGAGGTGAGCTGACACTTTAGAGGTCCTCTGGAGTCTTCTGGAGGTCCATGGTCCTGATCAGTGTGGTGACTGATTTCGCTCTTCCCCTGTCCACCTGTCAGATCATCAACCTGTGCTTCATCCTCTTCTACCTGTTTGAAATGTGTGTGAAGATCTTTGCCTTTGGCTGGAGAGGGTATCTCTCCTACAGGAACAACATCTTTGACGGCTTCCTCACCATCCTGCTCTTGGTAATGTTGCTCTGCCCACCCACTCTTATCATTTTAATATTTAGTATAATATATACTAAAGGCCATATTTAGAAGAACTTAAATATGTGTTTTATTCCACCACTCCTGAGCCCTGTCACCCAACCTTCAATAAAGCAGCAGAAGACGATCTCAGTGTTCTTGGAGGTCTATAGTTAATTGGGGAGCTAGAAGTTCAACTTGGTGCTTTGTATATAAGGAGGTTGACCTTAAAATCAATTCTAGATGTACCAGGAAGCTAAAACTGGTTCTAGTTCATACCTGAGCTGCAGAATTTTGAATGAAGCGCCAGAGAACTCTCTTTGCAAGATCATGTTTGGATCTTGATGTAAAAATTCAGACATGTTTATGGTGTTGAGATCTGATCCAGACAATAATCTGAATCTGGTGAAAGAAAATGTTTGGTCTTGGTCTGGTCAGGATTCTTCTCAAAACATTAACAAAGTAGTGATACTTCTGAACTGTGAAGTTTTCATGTTGTAAAATTATTTGGCTGACATGACATCATGTGGTGCTGCAGATGTAATTTACAAAGTTCACTACGGTTAAGTTTTGTTTACTTTTATTAAAAAAAAAACTTCCTGTGTCTGTTTTCTGTTACAAAGTAATACGTAGTGTATTGATATTATACTTTTTAAAAATTGTTTCAGTTGCCTGTTGTTACTGGTTTGTGTATTTTCACAAAGCTGATACACTGAGGCTCTTTTGACACTTTGTATAGTTCCTTCTGCTTCATGTGAAACTTGTATCTGTGCTGACTGTCACCAGTTGTGTGTCCTCTCTAAATGTATCATGTCTCCTCTGTGCAAACAAAATGACACAAACTGTGAGTTCACCCTGAAATGGGGATGTGTATCATCAAGATTTTAATGTTACTACTACTTTCACTGATACTGCTTATGGATTCAGTACTGTAACAGTACTATTATCTGTACTTTTTCTAATACTCTTTTTCATCACAGTGAACAGTCTACTGTGGTACATTTTGGTTTCGACTCTGTCTTGATGTATGTGTATACATCAAGTATTATATGTCCATGTTTATAACAGCTCTGGTGCCAATTTTTCAGGTGCAAATGTGACATAATCTGCCTCAAACACATGCAGAAAAACAACAGGAGCAGTGTTGGGTCTATGCTCTGTCTCATGAGTGGGACACCATATGTTGGACCTTCGGTTGTTTATCAATTTATTGGCTATCTACATACTAGTATTAAAAAAAATTAATATTAAATGATAACTTTAAAATTAATTAAAGTCCTCGGGGGCACCAGCCTAAAAAAAGCGAGGATAGCCAATGTTAATTCAGTTTCAGATTCAGTATTAATATTCATAGGGGACTCTGATTAATAATTAACTTAATAACTATATCCAAATTGCCATTTCAATAGTAAGTTGTATTTGAAGGATTGGAATTCTACTGAGTAGATGTTGGCAATACCCACCATTGTGCAACACACCAATAGTTGTGTTGTTGTGGTTTGTGTTGCCATTGGTTGTGATGGTTGAGGATAGGGTAAGGGGCTGTGTGTTTGTGGGTGTGGCAGGGGGGGGTTATGGGGGCAAGATGGCTGATTCAAAATGGTCGCTGTGACCACATGGCCTGAACAAAGAAGACTACACAAGATAGTGGTAAACAAAGAAACTTGAAATGGCTGCTGAGGCCACCTGTGTGTGTGGGAGGGAAGCTGTGAGTTTCTTTGTTGGCCTAACTCATATAGTCTAAAGGTAACAGGTTAGAGGGGGAAGGTTAGCTGCATGCAGGTTCTAGAACTGAGATGTACTACAGGTATGTGTGTGAACATACAAGTACTCAATTAACTGTGTGACTAACCACAACCTAAGCAAATATTACAACAACAAAACATTAACCAACATGTACATTAACACAGGTTAAGAGTTCTGCTGCTTAGCTGTTCTGTGTTAGGTGCGGTTAGACCCAGTCAGTTAATGTTACCCAGTCCTTGGGGGAAAAAAAGCAAAGAGGTCCTTTCCAGTGTTGTTGAGTTGGGTGGCTTCCTGGTGAAGTGCTGTCTGGCTGTGTGGTCTCTGCGTTGTCAAGGAGACCACTGTTTTCTCCTTTGTTCTTCTCACAGAGTTAGCTGTTTCACACTAACTCTGCTGTGACTCCTGTTACTTGGGAAATCAGCTGGCAGACTTTGTGTCATAGCCACTGGCACTGAAGTTAACTTGTGCACTCTGTGTTGAAAAGCAGAGTGAGGGAGAGTGTTACAGTCTGGGGGTCACATGTCACACTCTGACCAACACTGACTGGTCAGTGAGGTCCCTGGAGGAGGGTTGTCCCAAGGTGTGAACAGTGGGAAAGTGAGTTCTATTTTCTTTGGAAGCAAAGAAACGTGGTCTCCACCACCATGAATGTAGTGAGTCCCAACAGCAGTCAAGTCAACAGAGGTTAGTTGTGTATTCTACACCTCTGAAGACCAGGAGCAAACACAGGGCTGATGGGACCAAACATGCTTTTAGGTTTATATTCGAGTATTAAAGAGAACCATGATGGAATTATTTAATAATTTAACTGATTATTTTTAAAATCTCTTATGTCATGTTAATATTGATCCGTCACCATTGATCACTTTAGGTTTCAACATTGATCTCATGTTTTTATTTTCCCCTTTTAGGCCCTGCAGATCACTATTTATGCCACATACAGACTTCCATACTCTCACTGGTGGGTTTTTATTTCTTACAGTTTTAAAATGAATGTTTGTATGTTCAGTTGTAGTTTGTATCTCTCACTTGATCATTTATTTATTTTGAATCAATATCAAAATTAACTCTCTAGGGACCCGTCCTCTCATGGAGTCATGTCTCTGTGGGAGATGGTTCGCTTGGTCAACATGCTGATTGTCTTCCGCTTCCTGCGAATCATCCCAGACATCAAGGTACACACCAGAACAGAAATTCTGAAATCAACTCAACAGTTAACCACAAACAGTTACTAATCAAAATGTTGGTGATTACACTTCGAATATATTCTTTCCAGTAAAAAGCTGACATGTAGAACATAACATTCACTGTTCTTATGGCATAACTTGATTCCCCCCAAGGATAAAATCATAACTTCAGGTCATGTCATAATCTAAACTAATCTTCATTTATCAACAGTGATCCAGTGATTGAAGCGCCGTTATAGTCTCAAAGTAATTAAATTGTTAAATAGTTAAACATATTAGAATGAAATAATTAAGAAATAAATCAATTACAGGAAAAAAAAATGTGTAATTTGTGAAATCATTTAGGGAATTATTAAAACTATGGCTAACAGGAGCTAACTTGTTAAATGTGAAGCAGCTGTTGAGCTTGCTGTCATGAGAACCAGAGGGTCATGTGATTGTTCGAAAATCAAGATGGTGACGACATGACTGACGAAAAATGTCATGAAATAAATGTATCATTTAGAAAAACACCATAACAAGACTTTTGACAAAAGGGAATTTTAAAAAATTAAAATAATATTGAATGCAGTTATTAACTGAATATAGAATTTAGGTATTATGAAAATTATTTTTAAAAATTACAAAATAATTAATAGATTTAATAATAATTTCATGAATTACAGTTAGGCCCAGAAATATTTGGACAGTGACACAATCTTCATGATTTGGGCTCTGCATGCCACCACATAATTAATTCAAGGGGTTGAACAAAAATATATGATTAAACATGTAGGAATTGTAGCTATTTTTATACAAACGCTCCTCATTTCAGGGGCTCAAAAGTAATTGGACAAATAAACATAACCCTAAGTAAAATGTTACTTTTCAATATTTTGTTGAGAATCCTTTGCAGGCAATGACTGCCTGAAGTCTGGAACCCATGGACATCACCAAACGCTGGGTTTCCTCCTTTCTGATGCTTTGCCAGGCCTTTACTGCAGCTGTCTTCAGTTGTTGCCTGTTTGTGGCAAGTTTTGTCTTGAGCAAGTGAAATGCATGCTCAATTGGGTTGAGATCTGGTGATTGACTCGGCCATTGCAGAATATTCCACTTCTTTGCTTTAAAAAACTCCTGGGTTGCTTTTGCAGTATGTTTTGGATCATTGTCCATCTGTACTGTGAAGCGCCGTCCAATCAACTTTGCTGCATTTGGCTGAATCTGAGCAGAAAGTATATCCCTATACACTTCAGAATTCATCCGGCTGCTTCTGTCTTTTGTCACATCATCAATAAACACAAGTGACCCAGTGCCATTGGAAGCCATGCATGCCCATGCCATCACACTGCCTCCACCATGTTTTACAGAAGATGTGGTGTGCTTTGGATCATGAGCTGTTCCAATTCTTCTCCAAACTTTCTTCTTCCCATCATTCTGGTACAGGTTGATCTTAGTCTCATCTGTCCAAAGAATGCAGTTCCAGAACTGGGCTGGCTTCTCCAGGTGTTTTTTGGCAAAGTCAATTCTGGCCTTTCTATTTTTGAGGCTGATTAATGGTTTGCACCTTGCATCCTTTTTATTTACTCTCATGAAGTCTTCTCTTTATGATAGACTTAGATACTGATACACCTACTTCCTGGAGAGTGTTCTTCACTTGAGTGGATGTTGTGAAGGGGTTTTTCTTCACCATGAAAAGGATTCTGCGATCATCCACCACTGTTGTCTTCTGTGGACGTCCAGGCCTTTTTGAGTTCCCAAGCTCACCAGTGCACTCTTTTTTTCTCAGAATGTACCAAACTGTTGATTTGGCTACTCCTAAAATTTCTGCTATCTCTCTGATGGATTTCTTCTTTTTTCAGCCTCAGGATGGTCTGTTTCACCTCCATTGAGAGCTCCTTTGACCACATCTTGTGTGTTCACAGCAACAGCTTCCAAATGCAAACGCCACACCTGGAATCAACTCCAGACCTTTTAACTGCCTAATTGATGACAGGTTAATGAGGGAAGAGCCCATGCAGCCTTGTTATTTTTTTATGCAGCGTTCTGAGTCAATTGTCCAATTACTTTTGGTCCCTTGAAAAAGAGGTGGCTATGTATTAAAGAGCTGTAATTCCTAAACCCTTGCTCCAATTTGGATGTGAATACTCTCATCTTACAGCTGAGAGTCTGCACTTTAAGCCCATATTGATTATATAATTGTATCCTGAATATGTTTTTGTAAACAGCTAAAATAACAAAACTTGTGTCACTGTCCAAATATTTCTGGGCCTAACTGTATTTCACAAATTATTGCTTCATTATATACTTAACAGAATTTATTTTATAATATTCATGGACTCCATGGCAACATCACACGTTTACACTGTTTACATCAGCTCAGACACACAGTCTTCTCCAGCCTCATCATGAACTCACGTATGTGTCCCTCATATCCCATTTTGTCTCTCATTGTCTTGTTCTCCAGCTCATGGCTCTGGTTGCGAGCACTCTGCTGGACCTGGTGAAAAACCTCAGAGCCTTTGCAGGGATCCTGGTGGTAAGTGACATTAGCATTCAATCAACCAGCTGATATGCTTTAAACATATGATACCTATCACTGTGAAAACTGTAACAGGTTGAATAAATCCATGCGCTTTGATTGATTGACACCATTTACCTTCTCTGGCTCCTAGAACCTTTTCAAACTCTCTGTGAAAACGTATTATCCAGTCTTCTGTTTTCTACCTACTGGACATAGATGGTTTTCACCTGACAATAGTTTACTCGATAAGGAGCCAGTGTGTGTTTTCTTGATGCTCTCTGAACAGGTGGTGTACTATGTGTTTGCTGTGTTTGGAATCTGGCTGTTTGAAGGAGCCATTAAACCTCCTCCAGAGATCAGGTATGAAGTGAGGAAAAACATGATCATCATCTCTGTACAGATCAGATTCAGCAGGGTTTCAGTGTGAAATAAAAGTTTGTTTTGTTTTATACATTTCACCAAAATACAAATTTCACTCACATCTTTTATCAGTTATAACAGTCATTAAACTTGCTTTCATTAAAAGGTAAAGGTTAACATCTGTTTAAGGCTTGTTAAAGTTTCACAGACAGCTGGTGTCAGACTGATGAGATGAGGCCAGTTAGAAACAACACAGTGTTGTAGGTTCTTCATTTATCAGCTAAGTTTCACGAATGAACGTAGGATACATTAGCGCCTTCTAGCAGAATCAACCCCATTCCCCCACCAAACACTGAGGGGTTGAGCTACATTGTGGAAAATGTAAGTGCAACGTTTTGGAGGGTTTTAGTGTAATAAAAAAAAAAACAACATCACTGGTTCTGCTCCATTGATCTTTATCTTTTTTTTAACTATCCATCATGAGTCCAGCACTGTTAAAAATAGATAGATAGATAGATAGATACTTTATCTATCCCCCCAGGGGAAATTCACAAAGGAACATGATGCTAAATGAATGGAGTACTCTTCAAAGCACTGGGACAAACTGGGTTATTTAGTGTCTGGTTCAGTGATCTCTGATTATGTGTGTGTGCTAATATGCGTATACTGTGTGTGTGTGTGTGTGTGTGTGTGTGTGTGTGTGTGTGTGTGTGTGTGTGTGTGTGTGTGTGTGTGTGTGTGTGTGTGTCCGTCCGTCCCAGTGTGCTTTCCAACACCTCCATGGAGAACATCACCTCTAACCTCACCATGGAATGTGGTACATATGAACAGCTCCAGTACTGGCCAAATAATTTTGATGATTTTGCCGTGAGTAACAACATTGTTGTGTTTGGTTCAGTTATTTGTGTTGCAGACACTTTATGAGTGTCAGGTTACCCTCAATATGTGACTATGCAACAAACATGACTGTTTTACAAAATCTATTCACACTGTTTACTCCCCCAAACATATGTTGTTCTAAAACATGTTCAGACCAGACAAAAGTTTACATTAGACTTTTGATACATGAAATCGAATCTTAGTAATGTTTTATGAAAACATAGAGGGCGATGGGTAAAGGTGTGTGGGGTAAATGGCATACATTGAATACCTGTTAGAACAACACTTAGAAAGAAAAAACAACTATTTCTCTATATGTTATTTAGAACCAAAGACTTGCCCACACGCAAATGTATAATATGAACATACAATTGAATTTCCATATATGAAATATATATTCATATAAAATAAAAAATATAGTCTATATGTATGTATATGTAAAACCTATTAGAAATTAGAACATTCCATATAGGCCTATAAAGGTTTATGGTAAGGTTTAGGTTTATGTATGTATGATTATATGGTAGACATATGTTACATACATATATATCCATGCCAAAGCCTGTCAGTATATGTTTATATTAATCTATGTCAATGTCTATAGAGTCCAATAGACCACTTTCTCAGAATGGGAAGATAGACATTGAAATTAAAAAGAAATTAATAAAAAAAAAACATAAGCAAATAAAATGTATATATGTATGTTGTTTTAATGAACTTGCATATATAAATTGAATATATATCCTTAACCTATATGCAACATGTTATACCATATAAAAAATCATCAGAGATATTTTTAATATATGTACATATACAAATAATAAAAACTATGGGTATTTCATATATTTATACACTTATATCTTAATATATCCAGAGGATGTATATATGTGATAATATATCCACTTATAGGTAACATATATGGCAACGTCACTCTTGATATAGGGACATGTCACAGGGATGTCATACAGTATATTACATTCCTGTATGGATGAGAATGAAAAACAAGGGCCACCATGTTGCCAGGAGGAAGAAAAGAAAACAAATGTAAAAATATGTCCTACAATAACATGACTTCTTTTACAGTAACAAACTTCTGCTGGAAATGAAAACTATAGTGTTTGTAAAATGTATATGTAAAAAATGAGCTGCCAGAAGGAGGAGATCATATAAAATGTATCCCCTTTGTCAGAGATAAACATAAGAGGATCTGAAGTTCTTACAATAAATACATCTTGCTCGCACAAGGTTTTAATGTCATGTGACATGGTGAAAGCGCCAGTGAAAGTCGGACAAAGTTCTAACTAGCATGCCCTACAATGACTATCACTGTCAATTATATTACCACCCCCCCACCCCCCCATCAGGCCTCCATCATTTTGCTGTATGATGTCATGATAGTCAACAACTGGCAGGCCTTCATGGATGCATACAGCAGATACACCACCGAGTAAGACAAACACATTTTACAAGTATCAATGCTGGTGATGATGATGATGATGATGATAAGGACATCGTATTTTTCCCAGGTGGGCTAAGATCTACTTTGTGTGTTGGTGGCTCACATCCTCTGTCATGTGGGTCAACCTTTTTGTGGCGCTCATCCTAGAGGTCAGTTCACTGAGACAACACATGCATAAATTAATTTATTTAAACACTACAAACATCGCTCCAACTACAAGTAACCATGGAAACGCAATTCTTGTTTACAACAATTAATCAATTGATGGCAATTAAAACACAGGAGTAACACTAACCCAAGTCTGTGTTCCTTGTTCTCTAATAGAACTTCATCTACAGGTGGGACCGCAGTCACAGCTGCTCTGTGACAGATGTGGAGAGGATCAGATATGAGACCTCGGTCCAGCTCATGTTCAAGTAGGTTAATGCTGCTGTTGTTGTAAATCTCTGAAGCTGTGAAGCCACAGCTCACTGCCTGTCCCATCGTTTCTCTGCAGGGAGCAAATCCAGGAGCCAACAGAGGAAGAGTTACTCTGTCAACTACATCAACACCCACACTTACACCTACACTGATGACCCACACACAAACACAAACACACACACACAGCACCTGCCTACAACAGAGACACTGCTAGTAAATGAGTCTACTGTGTGAGAGAAGCACTGAGAGGTCAATGTTATAGCTTTCTACTACAATTTATTTTAATCTGTATTATTGTCATTTATTGTTTATCATTTATTTCACTACTGAAACCAGTAGCACAAGTTTTTATTATTGGTTATTCATGAGTAAAACCACTGCACGCTGCGGTTTCAGTTACACAAAGATTTCTTGTTGGTGTGGGCTCTGGAGGCAGATGTCGTATCACTGGCTGAGATGAACATGAGTTCAAGAAGTTAAAGAACCAAAAGTTATGTGCCAACTCCACAGTGAATTGCTATACAGCACCTATGTATGTTTCTGCAATAACTGCACCGGAAATTAATCAAACTGACATCAGCACACAGAGAAAATCTACTTTTACAAATGTAATTTACTTTATTTTTGTTTGAGAAACTGTGGCAGTGATTTAGTATCTAATGTTGAGAAGAGGATCTAGAGCAGTCTTTCTCACTAATTGATTAAATCAGAGGAGCTTAATTAATTGAAATATTGGATTTTGCATTACAGTTGTTAAATCCAGGTATATTGGCTCATCGCAGTCTAGTACATGTGTTAGCAAAGAGTGAGTCCTGCTGCTGTGAAATGAGAGTAACCTACGTGGTGCTTGTTTACAAAGACAGAGCAGATTTAATGTTTGACTGGATGCAGGCCATAAAATTCTGAAGGAAACTCAGATGTTCACCTCACCAGCTCCGAATGACTTCTTTCTCCTTTCTCAATCAAACTACAACATGTTTAAGTCTTTCCATGCAATGGACTATCCCTGATAGGAAGGGGTGTTTTCTCCTGGAGAACAACAGGGAGCTGGAAGATAATGACAGCACAGAAGACGGCAGCAGCTGTGCTCAACCTTCCTTGAGGCAAAGCTGTCCTTGTAACTACATTGGAGATGGTTGTAGCCTGAAAAGACAAAGCTGTGTTGACATTATTGGAGAAACAGGGCTCTTGCTCTGAGCAAAATTCCTGGAGGGAGTGGGGAGTGAAATTTGCAAAATACAAATACACACAAGAGCTACAGGCTCACAAAGGTCAGTGAAGCTCAGGTCAAAGGCCAGCACAGATACTTTGCCATAGTGCAGCTTTGCATGGCGCACGGTGCAAATGAGGGATGGACTGTCATGACATACACAGTAATGGAGGAGAAGCACTCGCAGGTTTTTACAATAATGTGAACACAGCTGTGTGGTCATGAGTACCCTGAATGCCTCTTCACCAGCAGAGGAAAACCACATCACCTGGACTTGATCCACTCAAGTTTAGTAAATAGGTTTTGATATTAGTTCAGCTTGTCATATTACTACCATTCCCTCTACAGCTTCTTCTGTTGATCTCCATTATGAGGTTAGAGTGGGTGAGCAGCAGCAGGTGTGACGGGAGCAGCTTGCTGTGTGGCCTGTTTCCTCTCAGTTTTGAAGCAAGGGGCTCACTGCTTCACTAACACCAGTGTCAGCTCAGTTTTATCAGTTGGATATGACTGGAGCCCAAACCATGTTAGCAAAAATGTCAAAGAGAGGCCTGGGTGTTATTTATTTATTTCCTGTTTTGCTCATTTGTTGTAGATACTGTGGCTAATATTTTTATCCTGGATTTATTTCAGGATTTTTAATCTGTGTTTGTAAAATGTGTGGATGCAGTTATTCCAAGGGAGGTCCTGGAGAGGATGTCTGTTGTGTGTTTTCCATGCTGCAACCAGTGCATACAGGAGCCACTGTCCTTTAGAGGGCTCCTGCATGCTACTGCACAAAGTGAAACGGTCATCAGATACAGGGGCCAGATTATTTTTCTGGGTCCATGTAAACGCAGTCATTCATAAGGAAATGTTATAAATGTTTCTGTCTCACTGTGATACTTACTAAACACCAACCACTTGTTCCTTAATGGTCTAATTTAGCACACACACACAGGTTTTTTGGACTTCCTGCGAGCACAACGATCAACAGCTAGACACATCAAACCAAAATCGAGCCTTTGAAAATTCTTGGTGAAAGTAAATTTAGTTTTTCATACTTAAATGTTTGAACATAGTTTACATATTTTCTATGTCCAGAACATGTAGGTAGTCATGTGAGACTATGTTAGAGGAGCTTCAGATGAATATACTCTGGGACTATCTGTGTTGCTGCAGAGGCTGGAGGTTGCACACTCACACATCATGATATCTGCCATGATGCTGGTGTCTTGAGAACTCAAAGGGTAAAAAGGGACAAACTCACTGTCAGTGACTGACTCGTGTTGTTTGAATGGAGATTCTTCTCTTCATGTGCCTTGGTGTTTTTATGAATACAGTTCAAATGTATTTTATTTGGGGACACAATTTTTATACAAAGAAGTTCAGATGTATATTAAAGTGAAATGCAATATAGTAATATTTGACATTAACTGGAGTTACAGATTGTATTTAAGTCTGCATGTTGTGAACTGTTTGTATAAAAAAAAAATGGTTAAAATTTTAAATAAACATTTTGTAAAAATTCAAAGTCTTATTTGTGATTTTATTGATCTTTATGAAGAGAAGCTTCAGTACAACAAGATACAATTACAATGTGTTATTTGTCTTTTAGTATATCATTAATAATCTGACTATGAAGATATTTTTATACAAAACAACTGAGTGTTTGTGACAGTGGAGTTAGAAATTGTATAAAATAGTCACTAATTCCACAGTCAAAGGTCTCACAAGTTGTTTTGGACCAAAAATACCTTCATAGTTGCAGGTGTTTGTTATATGTGAAACCATGGCATGGCAAATTAAAGAGCTTTTAGTCTTGAAACCTTACTTTTGTAGCGATCTGGCATCAGTCCCAAGTAAAGAAGAAGTAAAGAAGTTTATTGTAGAGTGCGGAGTTATGGACCCAAAATGCATGTTCTAGATCCTGTTCCAGAGCTCCTTGGCCAATGGCATAGTCCCCCAGCTGTGTCCCCCACATTCCTAAAAAGGGCACCATCAAGGTCTTGAATGACCTCAGTCTCTATGGCCTGTGGCTCTCACCTCCTCTGTAATGAGGGCAATGGAGGGGATCATCAAAAACCACATTATGATGGCAACAAATTCACAGATGGACCCTCTCCAGTTTGCATACAGAGCAGGCAGAGGGGTTGACGACGCAACACCATGCATAAGCATCTGGAACTCCCGAACATTACAAGCAGACTCCTGTTTGCAGACTTCTCTTCTTCTCTTCTGGTCAAGTACGCTGATGACACAGTTCTTCTGTTCCTGCTTTCACACTCCTCACAGCACTACAGCTCAGCTCCTTGTGTGTTTGTGGAGTGGTGCAATAATGCCTGGAACTGAACGTAAGCAAGACTATTCTCCAACAAACAGAGGGAACTGGCTGCAGCAGTCACCAGCACGATTCATGGGAAGCCTGTGGAGACAGTTGAGTATACGTAAGTACCTGGGCACAATCTTTGAAAACCTGCTGAAATTTGCCTCTAACACGGAGAACACCCTCGGGAAATGCCAACAGTGGCAGTACCTCCTCAGGTAGCTCACGTCCTTCGGGGTCTACTTGTCCACTCCATCAGCCTCCAGAACAGAAACCGTCTGCAGAGTACAGTCAAGGTCTGCTCCATGTAGCGTACATTTCTGGCCTGGCATCAGTCACAAGCCATTAAAGAAGTTCATTGTAAGGACATGCAGAGTTACGGACCCAAAATTGGCACTTTGTTATTCTTCAAACTATCAAATTGATAGGAAAAACAGAGACAAAGGACCCTTCTCTCACAAACAGACCATGCTGTTAGCATGTCAGAGAGACACAGAACCTGACCATGGGTCAAAGGGTCAGCTGCACAGGATCAACCAATGGACAAAAGGCAAACCATTTTGTAACAACAAGACTGTCTATTGATATTTGTTTGTTTTTTATATAGAAAAGTAACACCAAAAGGACTAATTATCACAAAGGTGTGAATCCTGGCCTCTCTGTGCCGTGCATGAATACACACACACACATACACACCAACCTCCCTTCTTCTGTCTTTCTTTAGACAAGAGTCATAAACTACAACCATTCCAATCCTAAGTAGTGACCAGCAGAACACTCTTCACAGACACAGATCTGATGAAGAATATATAATTAAATATCGAACTGTTCTGTATCTCATGAGATGTTTCTATGTAATATGTCAATCCCAAACTATCCTATAGAATGGTTGAAATGCAACATGTAAACTTTAAGACAATGTCTTTAATGTCTTCAATGTCTTTCCCATTTGAAGCTTTTTGACAGATTTAAGAGTCACCTGGTCAATGCCAGTCTTCTCTAAACTATCCAGCCAAAGTTAAGTGCTTTAGATTTTATTTCGCATCAACCCGCAAGAAACGCCAGCAGATAACACATCTGACTATGACTGCCTGCAGAGAAGTCTACCAGAAATCAACAGTGCCTGAGACAGAAAGTCTCCTGGCAAACTCCACCAGAGCTGAACCGCTGAGACACCGGCAGAATTCATCACCGTCATATCAGCACACGGCCTACACCTAGATCATTCGTCTCGAGGGTTACTGTGGCAACCACAGCCACAGCTTTGTGTGGCGAGAGGGGTTTAGTAAGGAATAGAATGAATTAATAAGTTACTTTTTAGTGCTACACGACAACGCCACCTGGGGGAATATCGCCCCCAGGAAATTAGTTAAGGACGCAGGTCTGAATGCACTCAGACAGACTCAGAACGTAAATTTAAGATATAAAAAATTTTTATATTCAATTATTTAAAAAAACGATTAAACAATTCAACAATGACGTTAGCTTTTTCAATGCTGCAACACTTTAACCACAGATACTCTTCACAACAGGTACTTTAGCACATGAGTGGTGGACGTTTTGAAAATGTAACCGGTAGGTTATGTCCTCCCCGCCACTTGGGGTTGCTGTGTAGCCACTGCAGCATCCCAGTTCCTTCCGGTCCCACACCTGCAGCAAGTTCCCCAATTAGCAGCACATAAACACAGGTGGTAGCACACTAGCCAGAGACCTCTTGCCGCTGTTCCCTGTTTGGTGCCATTACACTTTGTGGAACCAACAAATGCTGTCTGTGTTCCCCCATGGCTGCCACATCATAAGCATTGATTGGGTATTATACAGCCAAGCTGTGATTGCCACTGCTGCTTTGTAACCTGTTGAAACTCACTTGAATTTTTTTTAATTTCTTTTGAGTTTTAAGTACTAGCTTTTCTTCAGTGATTTTAGTGTATTTATGTTTTTTTAGTATATCTGTATTTTGTTTTACATTTTGGTGTAGTGGTGAGGCTTATTTTATATAATGTGATTGTTTTAAAGTCATTTGATTCATACAGAGGTGATTTAGCACTAACATGTAAAAGGTGGCCTTGTGACTTATTTGTGTGTTCTTTTTATATATAGATAGATAGATAGATAGATATTTTTACTGTGATTTGTTTGTTGTGTTCTATTTTAACACCGACCTATAAGTGTGACACCTTTGTATGTTTCTGTTTTTAGTCCAGCTCTCCACCTCCCTAATGATTTTCTTAGTTTAGTTTTTAATTATTCTAAGATCACTGAAGCCTAGATACTGACCAATCTTCAGTTTGATGTTATTTTATTGCTACTGTATTGTATTAAGCGTTGCATCACTGAAAGAGTAAATGAAAAAGAAAACTGTTTATCTTGAAACGACATCTCTGTTAAATCTTTGTGAAACTTACTTGTGCATTCAAAGTAGTATTCAATCATACTGTGTATTCCCTGGGTGGAATTCCCAGGCTGGCGTTGTCGGGTTTGTTAACTCGAGTTTTAGCCAAGACCTGATCAAGTTACAAAAAGAAAAGAAATAAAACAATGAAAACAAAAGCAAAATATTTAACAATCAAATAAAACAAAACAAAATATTTATCAAATAAATCAAGCAAATCAAAATGTGAACACGAGAACAAAACCAACACAAGAAAACAAAAGCAAATCATTTAGTAATGCACTCAAAGAAAAGAAACCTGCAAACTCAATCAGAAGGAAATTAATCAGAATCCCCAACTACATATGATTGGCACAGATGATTGATAACTTGTTTGAGTATACAGTGACAATGAAAATTATAGCGCGTCACTGAAGGTGATCATCAACGAGACAGGGGAATAAAACAGACCCGTGGCGATATCACAGCCACGACCAGATGGGAGCAAACTTCACAAGACAGCAGTAGAGTCCCGGTGCACCAGGGCGTAGAGCCAGGGAATGGCGCACCGCAGCGCGCAGTGAATGGACCACCGTGCGCACAGCCAGGCCCAAACGTGCCACGGGGCATCAACACAGCTCCCGCCAGAGAGGAGAGGGAGAGCAGCACGCCATGGTTAAACGCTGCTGAGAGACTAGGAAAAGTAAAAGTTAGCAGCCAGCCAGCAAGCCGAGTTACAGCTGCCGATTAGGTGAGCAGACATACCTGAGGAGAGTGAACCAAACAGGACGGGCCAACAGCACGGACAACTCCGGTTCCTCACAGCCAGCAGACCAACCCACTGCAAGGCACAATAAAGAGCAGGTGTCATGCCCAGAGACCGCAAGATACCCCAATACCACCAAGCGAGACGGACTTACAATTTTGGAGCGGTGGAGAAGATTCAGCACATCAGCCACGCCAACCGTCACACGGTTCAGACCACACACAGCGCCACACCACACATGAACGCCAGCTTCGAGGGAGACGAGAGCAAACTGAACAAAGAAACACCTGAACAGCTATAGTGCTGGCGGCTCCGCCCCGCAATCAGCAAAGGACCCACACCTGATGTGGATCAAGCAAGAAGAAGGGAAGGGACAGACAGAAGACCATCCTGCTACACTTGGGTTCCAGCCAGGTCTCGAGCTACAGCACAACTCACAGTAGGCTGGTCTTAACATTCTGGTCATGACTGGGTTGATGTTGAAATATAACAATATTTTATCATCAAATTTCATTCGTAGACGTAGTGATCATTAGCTGTATAGCAATAGTGTATAGCCTAAACATATTCTCTCCCACCATTGCACAACTCATCACACGGCTCATTTCATTATTAGTTTCATCTTTATGATTATTACACTTTGCATTTACTCTGTAGATAGTAGTTTAGTTAATAAACTTCTTTATTTACACCCAGTTGTTGTCCTGTTGTGTTCTTTTGAAGTAGAGAGTTATGGCTTCTGATATGAGATTGATAACATTAATCAATGAAGTAATTCATTGTTGTCCTCCCTGAGGACTGGTGCCCCCTTTCAACGAAAGCAAATTCTAAATTGGATTGTTAACACTACACCTGCATTTGAGTGGCTCCCCTCAGGACCCCGGTTTTGCTGCCCAGACAGAGAGGAGAAAGACAACCTTTGTCCCCAAGGCTCCCTCCTCCCCCACACCCAGACTTCATGCACAGATCACCTCTGCTGCACACACGCTCATTCAATGAATCCACTTTGACCCTGCTACTATTGGACTTTGCTGCTACCTATGTAGCATAGTTTCTTTTATCGCACTAGGACTATCTGTCATAAAGCCAATATTTTAATCATATTGATATTGGGTCCATGCTCTACCTCATGAGCGGGACACAGTATGTTGGACCTTAGGTTGTTTATAAATGTATTGGCTATCATAAATTAAGAAAATATGAATATTTAAAATATTGATATTAAATAATAACTTTAAAATGAAATAAAGTCCTTGGGGGCAGATTGCCAATTCAAAATGATCGCTGTGACCACATGGCCTGAACAAAGATAGTGGTAAACAAAAGAACTACTCAAAATGGCCCCTGAGACCACCTGGTGTACCTAGCTCATGTAGTCTGAGGGTACCAGGTAGAGGGAGCAGGTAAGCTGCATGCAGGTTCTAGGAGGTGTGTGAACATACAAGTACCCAATTAACTGTGATTAACCACAATCTAAGCAAACATTACTGCTGCTTGGTTGTGCTGTGCAAGGTGAGGTTAGGCCCAGTCAGTTACCATTGCCCAGTCCTTGTAACAAAACAAAGAGGTGCATTCCAGTGTTGTTGAAGAGTCCAGTGAGTTTGTTGGCTTCCTGGTGGAGTGAAGTCCTGTCACATATCTGTGCTGCTGTGCATCGTCCATACGGTCCACCAGTATCACAATGTTGAGCAGTCTGTCCAAAAATATCAGAATGTGGTCTTTGTTGTATTGACCAAGGTTGGCATGGCAATGGAGAACAGCATCTACAATGGCTCTGTGAACAACGCGACCAAGAAATGATGGACACAGTGTGATTGGTGGAATCCTGAAATATGCAGTGAATAAGTGAATAATATTCTGGTTATGTACCCATGCTCTAAATGTCCGGACAACAGAGGCTGCAGTAAATCAGCTCATGTTGGGCTGGACCCTCTGTCCAGCCTCTCTTAATGTCAACCTATGGTTGATAACATGGTCTAGCAACTCATGTATGTTGATCTGTATATACTGCAGACACACAAGTAAAAACTGTTCTGTCTATCTCAAGCCATCTCCCCTTCGGTCTGATATAGCACAAGATTGATCACATTAATCAATGAAGCTATTCAGTGTCTGGGTAATGTTAACTGACTGGGTCTAACCTCACCTAGCATAGCACAGCTAAGCAGCAGAAGTCTAAACCTTTGTTAATGTACATGTTGGTTTATGTTTTGTTGTTGTTATGTTTGCTACAACCCTCATGCAGCTAACCTTCCCCCTTAACCTGGTACCTTTAGATTACAGAGATAGGCTAGCAAAGAAACTTAACACCTTCTCTCCCCCACATACCAGGTGGTCTTGGCCTCCATTTTGAGTAGTTTCTTTGTTTACAGCCATCTTGTGTAGTCTTCTTTGCTCAGGTCATGTGGTCACAGCAACCATTTTGAATCAGTCATCTTGCCTTTGTGTGTGTCCCCACAGACACACCCCCATACACACACACATGTATATACACCTGTGTTGGGACTCATCATTCAAGGGACCAGATGTTTCTTTGCTCCACTGGACAAAGGAACTCACACTCCACAGTTCCTCACCGTTCACACCTGGGGATGACCCTTCCCCCAATGGACCTTACTGGCCAGCCAGCGTGGGTCAGCGTGTGACATGTGACCCCCAAGGGTGTCACCAAACAAAACCAGATCTCCTTCTCCTCTTCTTTCTTCTCCCTCGGCTTGCTCTGGAGAGCAGCTCCAGCTCTCTCCTCTCGGTTCTTCAAAGGGCAACAAGGCCCCAGCCCAGGTCAGCCCTGCTACCTGAGAAACCAGCTCTCTCACCGGCCTGCTACCAGCAGCCTGACAACACTCTTCTCCTCAATAGCAGCGACCTGCTTCGGATTAACTGTGAGTGAACCAAATCCTCATCAGAATCAGCAGCTACGACACAAGGCCAGCTGGTTTTCCAAGCAACAGGAGTTGTAGCAGAGTTAGCATGGAACAGCTAACTCTGTGAGGAGAACAAAGGAGATAACTGCAAAGCAACACAACCAGACAGGACTTTACTCCACCAGGAAACCTCTCAACTCACTGGACTTTACAACAACACTGGAAAGGACCTCTTTGTTTGTTCCAAGGACTGGGTAACGTTAACTGACTGGGCCTAACCTTTCCCAGCACAGCATAGCACAGCACAGCATAGCTAAGCAGCAGAAGTCTTAACTTTGTTACTATACTTGTTGATTGATGATTGATAAAAAAATATGATAGGATAAAAAATGAAAGAAAAAAAGACAATAACATCCCATCAGTAAAATCTTAAAATCTATTCTAAAACTAAAAGGAAGCCAGTGTAAAGAAGCTAAGATTGGAGTGATGTGATGTCGTCTGTTGAAACTGGTAAGAAGTCTAGATGCTTCATTTTGAACTAGTTGGAGGCGAGACATTGTTTTATGGGTAATTGTGGAAAGAAGAGAGTTGCAGTTAAGGTGTTTTATGTGTGACTCAAAGGTGAGGTTGCAATCAAATATTACTCCTAAGTTCCTGGATTTAAGATAAACACAAGAAACTTGTGCTGTAAAAACTGGACCAGACTCAGTGAATAACTCCCTAAGCCCTATGATAACTATTAATTCAGCTACACAGACTAATGAGCAGTGATAACTAACATGTCTTTGGGGTCATCAGGTGGGAACCTCCTTTCACCAGTGTTTCGTCTGTCTAGTTGGTCCCACGACACCTCCAGGAGGCTAGACAGTGATCACTGGCGTCCCAGAGTCACCCCCGTAATGCCAGCCATCACTGCTCCTCACACCACAACTATTTTCTCCTTTACCTTGCCTATGCTACCACACACAACATCATCAACTAGGACAAAACACACTAGCAGATTCAGCAAACAAACTCCCCTAACCAGTTGGAGAAAATGGCAGCCATTTTGAATGAGGGAGGTAGAGTCAGGGAGAGGTGCCTGTTTGGGCTAGCTCTCCCCCGCCGGGTTAGGCTGTGCTCTACCTCCCCCTACTCCCCCACTCTCCAACAACTCACCTAAAACAAACAAACTCGCCTAGACAGTCAGAGACACACTACAAACCAATTCAGAGCAATACAAACAAACCAACTCACCTGAAATAACCGCATGGTCTCAAAGAGGCTCACACAGGCCACACCCTCCACTTAAAAACACTTCCTCTTCCTGGATTTTCTTCCTTGCTTCTCCTAAGAGTCTGTCTATCCTAAGTGCTCCCCCTGCTGGGCCCCCAGCTACCATTAGTTCTTCTAATCCAAATCCACCCTGGAAGTAGGTTTGACATTAGTGGAGCACCAAGGCTGTTCTTGATGAGATGGTAGGGCTTTGTAGATTGAACAGTATTGCTTCTGATTTTGAGTGATTCAGTTGAAGAATGTTTTCAGCCAACCAACAGTTGTTGCTGCTGTCGCTGAGTCTATGACAGCAGCCAGGCTTCTAGGGTCCTCAGGTCTCAAGGGGAGGTATATCTGTGTGTTGTCTGCATAGCAATGAAAGGAGACATTGTGGCGTTTAATTATTTGGCCAAGAGGCAGCATATAAATAGCGGATGAAATAGGACCCAAAACTGAACCTTGCGGTATACCACAGGCAATGTTAGTGGTACAAGATGAGTAATTACTGATGGTGACCACAAAGGTTCCTTCTGAAAGATAAGAATAAAACCAACTAAGTGCAGTGTCCTTGATACCAACCCAGTTACTAAGACAATCAATTAAAATAGTGTGATCCACTGTATCAAAGGCTGCACTCAAATCTAAAAGAATCACTGTGGCATTGTAATAGGTTGAAAATGCTATATGTTTAATTTTTTGTTTAAACAGACACCCCCATTTTTTAGATGACACTATAAAGAACTACTCTAACAGGTACTTGAATGCATCGTGGATTTACTCCACCAGGTCAGTAGATGACGCCCTTGCACTTCTGTGGATCAGCCAGAGATATCGCTAAGCCCCACCTAGCGGGAGTCAGAAATAAAATGGCACTGGCTGGATAAAGACAGTAATCCGTGTGTCTCTTTATTGATCAGCGGGTACTGTTAAAAAAAAACATTTAAAACTCTTAAGTTTGGCGCGTCAAGTGGTGCAGTGGGTTGAGAAGGCACCCCATATGTAGAGGCTACAGTCCTCGCTGCAGCAGGCGAATCCCGCATTCGGACGGCCCTTTACTGCATGTCGTTCCCCCTCTCTCTGCCTGCTCATTTCCTGCCTCTCTCTACTATCCTGTCCAAGAAAGGCACGAAAGCCCAAAAAAATATACTTTAAAACTCTTAAGTTTATGCTCACACAAATGTGAATAATTAAGGAACTTTGCTGTGTGTTGAGATGACTGTGACAGATATATGAATTGTTGTGATGCATAGTTAATCGAGTGAATCTGCTGAGGGTCATACACAGTTAGCATGCTAGTTCGCCTGCTTCATGCAGTGAAACAAGGTTATATGTTTACAATTGTCTTTTGCCATGAACTTTTCTATTGTTGTTTAGTCAACGCGGCCGCTATGTTATACAACATACATACATACATACCAAATGTATCAACCAAATATGTTGTCTTGATGCAGTTATGTCCAAATTGTTCGTTTTTGTTGTGGATTTGGTATTTTGTTAGTCATGGGTTTATGTTTCAGAAATTATAGGCACATTTAATTTAGCTTTCTGATTATTTACGTTTTATTTGCATTTATTTTGCATTTGAAAATATTTTATTATAAACTTGCATGCATCTTAATTGTACATACAATACAGTACAAATACTGATATTGAAATATATATTTTTGTATTGTCTGAGGAGTAGTTTTAGAGTGAGTGATAGGTAAATATTATTGATATTGTGTCAGAACTAAAATGGCGCTGGCTGGATAAAGACAGTAATCCATGTGTCTCTACATTGATCCACAGCCAGTGAACCACAGATCCACAGAGCTGCCTTGCCTGTGTATCTCATGTTGCCGGTCTGGATACCCCTAGGTCTGGCGCAGGTTACATTTGGGGGCTGGTCCAGGATGATCTAGCATTCCTGACTGATGAAGTGAGTACTGAGACGACGTTAACCTGCGTCCAAAGCTTCAGGGAAGGCTGTAACCCAGTACGTCATCCAGAGAGCTAAAGGCACCTGTGTAACGTCATCATGGCCACTGTCACCCCACGGCGGATGCTGATCTTCAAGATCCAAAAGAGACTTTCTGATTTGAATGAAAGTCAGCTACTGACAATTGCAAGTTTGATTGATGATGGCGGAATAACTCACAACATTGATGACCTGAGTGAACCAGAACTGTATGAGCTGGTTGTCGATTACATAAGAACTGAGAGATTGAGAGTCCTGGAAGATGAAGGCATGGCTCAGCTCCTTCTCCTCAACGACATGCTGAGTGACCTGCCAGACATCGGAGCCAGTCTGGCCTCGCCCCTAGAGATGGGAGATGTGACGACCCATCAATAGGTATGCTCCACTCAACCTCATCCTGACCACAACCATCCAGACGAACATCCAACTACATCGAGCACAGATATTCCCACTCATCCATCGAACACGGACAGAGACATTCACACCCTGCCACCCTCACCACGGGACAGAGATGTGCGTCCATTTGCAGAGAATGGAGACATTCCCTCACTTCCATCACCTACAGGGAGGGGCAGTGGTATGACGGACAGGAACCTCGCCTCTCTAGCATCAGCCAAGTCACTCACAGCAGGTGTCGGTGGTGTTCCCCTTGGTAGGGTGAGTCCATCTTCCAGTGCTGGATGTTTAAGGTTGTTGCAGCTCTGCTCCCACGCAGAGTTTAAGTTACATGGTGGAAAAATCACTGATGTTGGTTCTGATATGTCTTACATTAATCTTTGTTAGCAAATAGATGAAGGTATACAAGAAGGTTTTACTGAGTCAGAGGAAATTTGCATTGTGATTAAAATCATAAAACCTGGTACATTCAGAGATACGTTAACTAATAAAAGTGACTTAACTGTTGATGAGCTAAAGTGGTTTCTCCGCACACACATTAGAGACAAAAACAGTACTGAGCTTTTTCAAGGGTCAAGAGAGCCCACAGCAGTTTTTTGTACAGAATAATGGGTTTAAAACCTTATGTTTTATTTGAGTCACAGCAGCCTGGTGCCAAGTTTAGCTATGACTAAAAGCTTGTTCAAGGTACCTATCTCCACACACTATACCAAGGGTTAAATGAGAAAATGTTTGCCATGACCTCAAACCCCTCCTAACAGACTTACAGGTTAGTGATGACTTTCTCTTAGATCAAATCACTAAGTTTACCTGTGAGGAGGCAGAGAGAGTAAAACACCTTGGCACTGTAGCTAAAACTCGACCAGTGACTGTAAGCACAGCTCAGCTTGACAGTACTGACTCAGCTAAGAAAGCTAAAGTTGACGCTGAGTTACAGGCTAATTGTGCTGCTATTAGAGAACTGACTGCACAAGTGTCCTCTGACCTACCTTACTGTGGCTTACGGCACAGGTGTCCCCTTTGATGGATGGGCAGATGTTGAACTCCAGGTCTGTAGTAAAAATTATGGACATGTCACCATACAAGTGCCATTATTGATCAGCCATAACTGTCTTAGCTGTCCCCTTTTAGGCAGTAATGTTTTAGCTGAGATAATCCAATCAAACAAAGAACAGGGAGGTGAGACCGATATTTCTGCTTTACTCAAAGAAGCTTTAAGCATCAGTGACAGTGCAGTGAAAGCCCTAGTTTCCACTGTCCAGGTTTTCACCCCCAACAAGACAGCCTTTGAGTGCGGTATGGGAACAGGAAAGAGAGGTGTAACTATTTGTGCTGGGCTGATTTGTGAGGTTAAGGGAATGTCCAAGGGGTGGGGGCAATGCTTTTTCAACCCAACCTAGTGAGTAACTGTCCTCAGGAATTAGAGCTGTTTCCAGCCTTAGTAGATTTTCCAAGTGGATCCACAAAAGTTGTTAAAAATCTCTCTTCATAACCCCACTAAACATGATATCTACCTAACAAAGATAACAGTTCTAGGCACTTTGGAATAAGTCACAGAAGTGAAACCAGTTAACTGTTTTCCAGGTGGTTCAGAGACAATGTGCTATCCCACTGTAAACTCAGCTCAGCTAAGCACAGACAAGCAGAGACAAACAAGTGATCAACATGATCAAAATCATGACAAAACAGAGATGGCACCCACCTGTTGATGTGTTGCACCTGGAAGAGGATGAACAAAAAACAGTCAGAGACATGTATCAAGAGTCAGATGCTTTTGCTAAGGACGATTCCGACATTGGTTGCATCCCAAACTTGCCGCTGAAAATCCACCTAAAGGATGAAACGCCAGTCCAAACATCCTACAATTCAATTCCCAAGCCCTTGTACAAAGGGGTAAAGGAATATATCCAAAACCTGCTCAACCACAGCTGGATCAGAAAGTCCACCTTACCCTACTCGTCTCCAGTGGTCTGTGTCAGAAAAAAATACAAGAGCTTGTGTCTGTATGTTGACTTTCGGGGAGTGAACAGCAAAACTGTCCCCAACCGCCACCCTCTTCCACGCATCCAAGATCTGCTGGATAACTTGGGACGCTACTTGTGGTTCTCAATACTCGACCATGGCAGTGCTTACCACAAGGGCTTTGTGACCTCCTTTAGCACGCCTTGGGGGCTCTACGAGTTGAACCGCCTCCCCTTTGGCCATACCAATGCCCTGGCAGCATTTCAAAGGTGCATGGGGGGAGTCCTCGACGGCCTGAGGGATGAGTGCTCCTCTCCATATTTGGATGACGTACTCTGTTTTTCCAAGACTTTTCATGACCATGTTGATGACCTGAGGCGGGTGCTCTGCCATCTGTGAGAGCATGGTGTTAAACTGCATCCAAAAAAATGTGAGCTATTCAAAAAGCAGATATGTAGGGTGTCTAGTGACCAGTGAAGGTGTTAAGATAGATCCTAAAGACCTAGAGGCAGTTCAGCATTTGAAGGACAGAGAGCCAAAGAATGTGGGAGAGGTCAGAGCCCTCCTAGGGTTTTTAGGCTTTTGTAAAACCTTAATACAGGACTTTTCTAGGATAACCAGGCCTCTTTTTAAGCTCATAGAAAGTCCAAGTGAGTCTAGCCAGAGACCCATCCCAGCTAGATAAAACAAGATCAAGCATAAGGGCGCAAGCAGTGGCCAGCTCTCACCCAAAGCACCTGTCCAGTGTACACAGAACACAATGCGGTGGTGTCATGCCTTGTTGACATGCTCACCACTCCACCCATCTTGGCCTACCCAGACTTTGATTTGCTCTTCATCCTTCACACCGACACCTCAGATGAAGGTCTGGGGGTGGTGCTCTATCAACAACAACAAAACAAACTTATCGCTTATGGCTCAAGGACATTCACGTATGCTGAAAAAAACTATCATCTCCATTCTGGCAAGCTTGAGTTTCATGCGTTAAAGTGGGAAATCTGCGATAAATTTAGAGATTACCTCTATTATGCACCCACCTTCACTGTATACACAGATAATAATCCCCTTACTTATGTATTGAGCACTGCCAAGTTGAACGCAGTTGGACATTGGTGGGTGGGTGTTGAAGAAAATTCACTCAAGTCCTTAGTTTGAAGTTTGCTGTACGGAAGTAAGTTTAATGGTATCCCAGGATACGGTGAGCCAACTGACACAGAGCGGGTCTGAGGCAGTAGACTGACCCCGAGTGTAGGGCAGGGGCCCAGTTATACAGAGAAAGACAAAGGAATGGACACTGTATTTGCATATACCTGGGGTTACAGACATTTGGTCAGACAGGAAAGGAAGTTATAACAAAAGGTAATGTTTATCAAGAGTAGTGTAGCACCTTGGTTCACGTTATCGGGGGTAGGGGGTAGGAGGTAGGGGTTGGATCAGCATATCTATGGATAGGGCAGGCAGGGCCCCTAGACTGAATTAACATTACAGGTAAGATGTTGCTTAGTAAGATATTGTTAAGACAATGAAGTGTTGGTGATGTAAGGGGAAGACAGACGGTGGTGGAGAATAAACAGGGAAGGTGGTATCTCCTTGATCAAGGATCAAGGAGTCAACTCAGTGGGGTTTTAGGGTTGTTTCTAGGTGCTAGCCAGTCTATACTAAAGAATGTGTATTTTCTTCCTCATGGGCAAGTTAGCCGACTTCCATTTCACCATCAGATATCGGCCAGGCAAGTCAAATTCAGACGCCGACACCCTCCAATATCCAGTGCAACTTCAGGACCACCTGAACGAGTACACTGAAATAATGCCCCCAGATGTGGTCTGCCATCTGGCAGGGGGATAAAGCTCAGAGAGACAGTGACATGCCATAGGTAGCTGCGTCCAGCTGCGTCCTGGTACAGATGAAACATCTCATGAAGGAATTTTGGTTATCACTCTGGAAAGTGTTCAAGCTGCTCAGAAGGAAAATGCTCCCATCTGTGAGGTGATTAACCTGAAAAAAAGAGGATTGAATCCAAATGATAAAGACAAGAGACAAATGGAACAAGAGACATGCAGACTAGTACAAGAATGGAACAGACTCACACTAGACAAGGGAATATTTTACAGGCAGACAAAAACAGTTGGTTCTCTCTAGTAAGCTGAAGTCGACTGTGCTTAAACACCTGCATGGCAATATGGGTCATGTTGGCAGATTAGGTCATTCATTTTGCTCGAGAAAGGTTTTATTGGCCTTTTATGCAACGTGAAATTGAAGACTGTGTCATTGTCTTAAGCAGAAGCTGCCAAGCATCCCAGAGAGAGCACCTATGGGTTCAATAACAACTAATGCCCCCTTTGAGCTCATCTCTGTTGACTATCTCCATCTCAAACCAAGCAAAGGTGGCTATGAGTAAATCTTTGTCCTGGTTAATAACTTTACCCGCTTTGCACAAGCCTACCCAACCAAGAACAAGTCAGGCAGAACGGCAGCTGAGAAGATATTTCATGACTTTATTCCACGCTTCAGGTACCCTGAAAAGCTACATCAGGGGCGGGAAATCGAGAACAGCCTTTTCCAGATTCTCCAGCAGCTGGCAAGAATTGCCCATTGGGGGGGCGTGGCCAGCGCGCTATGGAGTAGCTGTGTTCCGAGGAGGCTCTGCTCGATTTTTATTTAAACATAAATTTCCCATTGAGATAACACTTTAAAACTTGCTAATAGTCAAAGTTCAACATATAATGATGATGAAGACAAGGAACAACACAGGAGGGGAAAAGAATGACAAAGCGACCGATGAACTCGGAGAAATGGGTGAGACGGTCGGAAAGTTAGCTACTGAGCTAAACGAAGCTGGCTTAGGTGCAGCTTCCTCGTGCACGGAGGTGAAGCCATCCACAGCAGACCTCATGAGAGCCATCACCTCTTTGAGCGAAAACGTGACAACCAAATCCACGGCCATCTCAGACACCATGGGCGCTATGCAAGTTACTCTGGCTTCTGTGACAGGGAAGGTACGTGACATGGAGGAGGCCGTAAATTAACACGATGGCAAACTAACTTCACTGGAGACGTTATACAAAAACCTACAAGACGATCTGAATGAACAACGTAAGAAAGTAGCAGACCTGGAATCCCGGTCAAGACGCCAGAACGTCAGAATCATTGGTGTCCCTGAAGGAGCAGAGAAGGGTAAACCAGTGGAGTTTATCACCAAGTTGATTCCAGCTCTGTTCGGGGCTGAACATTTCACAAATCCGACGGTGGTCGTGGACCGAGCACACCGTTCCCTGGGCCCGAAGCCGACGGACGGAGCTCGCCCACGGCCGTTCATAGTCAGACTCCACTACTACCAGACCCGGGAGCTCATCCTCAAACTCGCCGCACAGAAATCCCCGCTACAATACAACGGGACGAAGCTCTTCATCTTCCCGGATCTAACAGCGGAGGTCCTCAACCAACGCAGAGTGTTTAATGATGTCCGCAAGACGTGCAAGGCGGCCGGTCTCCGCTACGGCTTCCTTCACCCGGCTAGATTTCGTGTGACCATGGATGGTGTCAGCAAGATCTTCAACAACCCGGATGAAGCAGAACACTTCCTCCGTGATAAGTTATCCGCCTCCTCGCCTTAAAACATTAGTCACCAAAAAGGGATGAACATGTACTTTTAATAGAGTCTTTCGAGCGGAGCCTGGGAGGGAAAGGAGCGATGCCAACGCACCAAAGGAAAGTAGGGAAATTTGAAACGGGTTTCAGTTGTCGAAGCCTGTCAAGTTCAGAGGGGTGGGGGGGTAAGTTGTTCAGGGCGTTCAAACTGTTGATGTTTTATGTTGGTGGTATAAGGGATACATGTTATGCTAGGATGTTGACAGAGAAAAAGTATGTTGATAAGAGTATGAATGGCACATAATATCAGCAGCAAGTTACACAATGGCACAGTTAAGATATTAAGCTGGAACGTAAAAGGCCTGGGTAACCCAGTGAAGAGGGCTAGGGTTCTTACCCATCTTAAATCATTAAACCCCAATGTGGTTTTATTACAAGAGACTCATGCCAAACGCTCGGTCCAGATGGTGCTACGTGCCAACTGGCTGGGCCAGATGTATCAGGCTAATTTTGGGGCTAAGGCCAGAGGAGTGGCAATTTTGTTTAGGAGGAACATACCTTTTATCCAGAATAAGAGAATAGCAGACCCCAACGGTCGATTTCTGGTAGTGTCTGGCAGCCTGTGTTCCACCCCAGTGACTTTTGTGAATATATATGGTCCAAATTTTGACTGCCCAGAGTTCTTTAGAGAAGTATTCAACTCTATCCCAAATATAGACCAAATGAATGTTATTATCGGGGGCGATATGAATTGTGTTCTAGATGTAAGATTAGATAAAAAAATTTCGAAATCGCTGCAACAATCAAAATCAGGGCAGTGTTTAAATACAGTCCTCAAAAACTTAAATATTGTGGATATCTGGAGGTTGTTGTTTCCTACTAGTAGAGAGTTCTCTTACTTCTCTCCAGTCCATAAATCCTATTCTCGCATCGATTATTTTTTCCTTGATTCAAAACTTATTCCAGCAGTGATTGATGTCACGTATCACCCCATATTAGTTTCAGATCATAGCCCTGTTTCCTTAACTCTAAAAGTGGAAAACTTGAGCACAAGAGGCTGCAATAATTGGCGCTTTGATGCTGCCCTTTTGAAAGATGAAGTCTTTCACAAACGTATGGAGGAGCACATCAGATTTTTTCTTGAGGCAAATGATAAAGGTGATGTTGATGACTCGGTCTTATGGGATAGTTTAAAGGCAGTCATGAGAGGACATATTATTTCATATACATCGTGGAAGAGTAAAAAGCAGAATGCAGCTTTGAAAGACATGGAGTCTGAATTACGCCGGCTAGAACAGTCCTACCAGTCTACACCAACTACAGACACCTTGGGTGAGATCACCAAGTTGAAGTGTGAGTACAATACCATACTTTCTAAACGCGTGTGCTCTCAAATGGTTACCTCAAGGCAGAGATTATTTGAGTTAGGCGATAAGCCACATAGATTGCTGGCAAGGCAACTGAGACATTCTCAGGCGTCACAGGCTATACTCCGAATAAAGAACAAAAGAGGACAGATTGTTACAGATCAACAGGGAATAAATAAATGCTTTGAAGATTTGTATCGTAATCTATATAGCTCAAACAATACTACTAGTCAGGATGAGGTTAATGAGTTCCTGGAGAAGTGTGATCTACCCAAACTTGATCAGGATGCTGCAGCAGAGTTAGATGCTGAGATCACGCTGGATGAAGTTAAAGCAACAATAGCCCAGCTCCCAAATAATAAGGCTCCTGGGCCCGATGGGTTTGGGGCAGAATTTTATAAGGCTTACAGCTCTTTGCTGGCACCTTTAATCCTCCGTATATTTAATCGCTCTTGGGAAGTGGGCTCCTTAACCAACACTCTATATCAGGGCAATATTGCTCTACTGCTAAAAAAGGACCGGGACCCCACACCTGTCTCTCTTCTCCCGTTGGAAACAAAAGTATTAAGCAAAATTTTAGCTAATCGTCTCAACAGTCATATTTCTCGAATCATTCACCCAGATCAGACAGGGTTTATCCCTGATCGACATATATACTTTAACATGAGAAGACTATTTAACATACTATATAGTCCTCTTCGCAACACGGAAGATTCGGTTATAATATCCCTTGATGCTGAAAAAGCTTTTGACCAGGTAGAATGGCCATATATGCTGTCTGTGTTGGTAAGATTTGGATTGGGCAATTCGTTCATTAAATGGATCAAGATATTATACAAGGAACCCACAGCCTCTGTAATCACAAACCTAAATAAATCCGGTCCTTTTCGGCTATATCGAGGTACACGCCAAGGGGATCCTCTGTCTCCATTTATCTTTGCTCTGTCTCTGGAACCATTAGCCTCCTATATACGCTCTAGCCCTGAAATACGCCCTATAATACATCTAGGAACCCAACATAAGATCTCGGCCTACGCTGATGACGTTGTATTATTTATTTCAGATCCCGAAGCCTCTATACCTCCACTGCTGCAGTTAATAAATAAATTTGGCTCATTTTCAGGATACAAGATAAATTGGGGTAAAAGTGAACTAATGCCATTGTCAAAGTCAGTAGATAGGACATTCCTCAAGACAGCTCCATTTAGAATTGTATCAGAAAAGTTCACAAGTCTGGGTATTATAGTCACAAGGAAGTTGAGTCAGCTACTACGCCATAACTGGGATGAGAAAATTGATCAGTTGGAGAGGAATATACAGCTCCGGAACACTTTACCTATTTCAATGGTAGGGCGTATTAACCCCATCGAGATGGTGGTCTTGCCAAGGTTTCTTTATATATTTCAATCTATCCCAGTATGCATCCCTCAAAATCATTTCAGGAAGCTGGATTCTATTATATCATCCTTTGTTTGGTCCGGCAAAATACCTAGGATTTCGAAGAAACATCTTATTAAAAGTCGGTCCGAGGGAGGTTTTGGCCTGCCTCAATTTAGATCCTATTATTTGGCTGCTCATTTAAAGATTTTTTCGTTTTGGATGGAGTGTTTACCAGGCAATAACCTGGAGGAGATGCCTGCATGGTTACAAATTGAACACCTCTCCTGTCAGCGCACCTCTCTACCAGCACTTATTAACAGCCCAGTAAAGATTAAGAAGCACTTGTATAAAGATAACCCGATAATATGCAACTATTTAAAGATATGGAAACAGGTAATAACAACTCTGAAAACACCCAAAGTTTATTTGGATTCTCCTATTTGCTGTAACCATGCTTTTAAACCTGCACTGGATGATGTAGTTTTCTCAAACTGGAGAGAGAAGGGTATTATCATTTTGAGAAATGTTTATATTGGGGGTCATTTGGCCTCCTTTCAACAGTTACAGCGGACATTTCAGCTACCAACTTCCCACTTTTTCCGATTCCTACAGTTGAGGCATTTTGTGAAAACTCATGTTCCACAATATGAACGTAAACCACAGCACGTAGCATTAGATAGTTTCTTACAAATCAAACCATATACGAGAGGGGCAATATCTAAATTCTATGGTATCATTCAGAATGTGAATAACACATTGTCAGACCCATTTAAAGTGGCTTGGGGGAGAGAATTGAATAGGGAAATCTCAAATGAGATGTGGGAAAATTGTATTAAGAACATCCATGATAGCTCAATCAATGCAAGACATAGTCTGATACAATTCAAGGTAGTACATAGACTACACTATTCTCCCTCCAGGTTGCAAGAAATATTTCTGGATGTGTCACCCCAATGTATTAGGTGTCGAAGTGAAGAAGGAACACTATCCCACCTATTTTTGTCATGTCATAAGCTACAATCATTCTGGGCCTCCTTGTTTGACTTTTTCACTAAGGCCTTTAATCATCCATGTCACCCAGACCCATTCACTGTGTTGTTTGGGGTGGCCAACCCAGACAGTGCGAAAAGTGGTTGTGAAGCTAAGGCTATCTCCCTCTCAACATTGTTAGCCAGAAAATTAATTCTGCAGTCTTGGAAATGTGAGAGGTCTCCTACATTTGAAATGTGGCTGAGGGAGTTGGGAAATGTATTACACTTGGAGAAAATCAGGTACATTATGTCTGCTAAAGAGGAAGTCTTTTTTAAAATCTGGCAGCCTTTTCTCGATTTAATGTCTAAAAACTGAACTAGTGCTATTCTATCACTGCGCCATTACCTATGCTCTATGTCCTGTTTGTCGCATGTCAAAAACCTCTGTCAAGAATCTGTACTGTTCTGTGTTCTCTTTCTTTGTTATGAAAACAATAAAAAGGAAATACACAAAAAAGAATTGCCCATTCTCGAAGTACCCCCTATCATCCGCAGGGGAATCCCATTGAGCATCTGAATAGGACAATTCTACAGATGCTCTGCACTCTGCAAGAGGAGAAAAAGGCTAAGTGGAAGGACCATCTACCCCACATAGTCCACGTGTACAACTGTACGAGACATAAGGGAACAGGCTGTTCACTGTTCTTTCTCCTCTATGGAAGAGCCCCGTGCTTGCCTGTTGATTTGCTTTTTGATCTAAAACCTGAACAAGAGCCACAGTCCAGACTAGAGTATGCACAGAAATGGGATTCTTGCATGCAGGAGGTATACAAGATTGCCTCAGATAACAGTGAAAAGTCCTCAGCTAAGGGAAAGAAGTTCTATGATAGGTGTAACGTTAACACTATAATTTAAAATTTGCTCCCAGTCCTCTGGGAGGACAACAATGAATTACTTCATTGATAAATTTATCAATCTCATATCAGAAGCCATGACTTCTCGATTCAATGGATCCCCAGTCTCTACGTCAAAAGAACACAACAGGACAACAACGTGGTGTAAATAAAGAAGTTTATTAACTAAACTACTAAATGCAAGGTGTAATAATCATAAAGATGAAAATAATAATGAAATGAGCTGTGTGATGAGTTGGCAATGGTGGGAGAGAATATGTTCTGGCTATATACTATGTCTATACAGCTAATGATACTATGTCTATGAATGAGATTTGTTAATTAAATATTACTATATTTCGACATCAACTCAGTCATGAGAAGAAGGTTGAGACCAGCCTACTGTGAGTTGCGCTGGAGACCCTTGGCTGGAACCCAGGTGGCTGTGAGAGATCCACATAGATGCGGGATCTATGTGGATTCTCTTGGTGGCCATGTCCCTTTATCACGGTGGCGGATTCTGCTGGTGTCTCAGTGGTTCAGCTCTGGTGGAGTTTGCCAGGAGACCTTCTGTCTCAGGCACTCTTGATTTCTGGTAGGCCTGGATTTCTGGTCGTGGTCAGATGTATTATCTGCTGGCGTGTCTTGTGGGTTGATGCAATAAACTCTAAGGCACTTCACTTCGGCTGGACACCTTCAGAGGAGACTGGCGTTAACCAGATGACTCTAAACTGTCAAAAGTCTTTAATCTTTAAAAAGGAAAACTTGATAATAATTAAAAGTTACAAAATTACTCTGAGGCACTTCTGTTGTTTTGGTTCAGTTGGTCTTGACTTGGCTTATAAAAATAAAAGATCGCTCATGTAGACAAAAAGAGTGTTACTTGGAACATGTGGCAAAGAAAGAATAAAGATGCAGACAAAACAACCAAGTGCAAAAATGGTCTAAGAGCCATGAGTTTGTGGCTAACAGCTTAGAGCAAAGAGCCGGGATGTTGGTAAGGGCCTGGACTACAGAGCTAATGAGCCGGGCTTTGACCTTTGAGCAATGTGTGAATTGATCACAACTGTTTTATATATATTTTATATATATAGTTCAATTCTACAGTTTACCTATAAACTCACGCATCCGTCTTCCACCATGACCATAAAACATTAATTGAAATAACATATATATATATAGACACAAAAAAACAGGCAGGGGTAATATGAGTAATGAGTTCATATTACATCCTTCAAACCTGAAATTAATCATAATACAAATGATCACTGATCAAACAACAATATAAACATTTCCTAAAGCTAATAGTCTATAAATGTGGATTACACACTGAAAAAAGTGAAACCACTATGCAATTCATTTAAAGTACATTTTCATATTTGGCTAACGTAAATTTATGGTTCCTGGTTCAAACATGCTTCTTTCAGTTTGCTTTAAAGGAAATAACACTCCCCTAGGAATAAATTGAAAACAACACTTGAACTTAAGTAGTTATTTCACTTCAAACTAGAGGTTTTCATGTCCTGTGACCAAATGACCCTCTCTGTCTCTTGGAGTTTCGCTGTCTGCCATACTTCTCCCTCGATTGGAAATTTACATCCTTTTGTTAAACGCTTTTAAACAAGGTAAATTCAAAATATTGCTTTATCAAGAGCAATGTGTGTTTTATATGCATATTTATGGTTAGTGGCAGGTTGGACAGCAACTTTACAGCCTGTAAGGTTAGCTAAACCAAGTGATTTGCATTCATCCTGCAAAGAGCAATACTTTTCTTTGCTCTATTTGACATGTGCAACATTAATATTTTTGTTGAAATCATTTTTGCTGTCATGTATGGAAAAATACAGGTCAGTATGATTGGCCTCGTTTCTCTAATGTTGAGAGGGCATGGTAGAGACCGAGGGGCCGAGGGGGGGCTATACACTATACACATAATGTGACAATGGTGACGCATGTTGGCCTGGCTTGTCTCTCCTCCACACCTGATATTTTCAAACAGCTTCATGTTCATTTTCGGTTCACAGCATGTAACGTTAACAGTTGACTCGAGCCATTTCAGACATGCACAGTGCACCCCGATATTAGTTAAACGTGTTGGCTTCATACAACTGACCTGCACGTGACAGCGCAATTCTGCTCAGCGAGAACACGGAGCAGTGAGTAGAGCTCGCTAGACCCTATGCACTGCCTCAGTACTGTCCAGTGAAACTTTCAGGGGAGCGGGGGTCGTTGCGTACTGATACCAGAGGAAGATTTAATTCTTTCATCCATTATATAAAGCAGTACAGTACACCACCAGTATGTTTAACAGTCTGTAAGTCGTTAATTTAATGATGAATAATGATTACTATAGCAACAAAAATAAATGTGAAATCTCACCTTTTCCTTTGTGTTTACAGGTTTGCTGTTGTTCCCTGAAAAGGTTACAATTTTTGCTGAATTTGGTAAGTCCCCAAATGAACTTTTAGGTTAGTGTGATCAATTCAAAATATTTACTTGTTGATACTACTTAAATGAAATTAATAAGTACCCACTTTTAAAGGCATTGCTTTCCTGTTGAAGACGTAACTGACAACAAACGTAAACTGTTTGCGCATACAATTCTGGGGTTTGACCAAAAGTACCAATCCAGTCCTGACATCCCCTATCGTAAGAAACTTGCCATGAAATTGAGCCAAATTGATTCAAAGTGCATGTTTTGGCCCCTGATGCACACCACATAGTTGTAATGTAATAACATTTGCATGTGCTATTTTGTTTTTTAAAGATCTATGCTGAATTCATGAGAATAACAACTGTTCCACTTGAACCGCGATTCCTGGCTTCCTTGGATAAGCACCACAGCAAGCTGATTGAGATCATCAGAAACAAGGGAGGAGCTGTCAGAGAGAAGATTCGGAATATACTTAAAGTTCTTGATCAGGTAATTTACTTGCCCAATACATCAAAATTTGCCTTATATCACATAAATAGTGACATTGTAAATAGAAGCAAAAGTATTCATTTTTACAACACATTTGATTTTGTAGTTACAGACCTTTTAACTTGTTTGCTCAAAACTTTTGTAAATCACAACTGTAACTCCAAGTGCCTTCAGTTTGCATCTTCAGTCAAGTTACAAATTTGGACTTAATTTTGCATTATGGGTGTTTTTGTGCTCTCACCTATAGAGCCTCGAGGTGAATCTAAAATGAGAATACTTGCTGAAGGGCCTTATTGTGCATCTTGGGGAAGATGTGGACAAACTCTTCAAGGAGTATTTGGTAAGTATACTGTGGCACACAGTAGTAGGAAGCGTGCATTTTCTGCAGCTTGCATTGTTTTCAATGTACATGATGTTATCAGTTTCCAGGTGGAGTAATGAGCAGTGACAGTGTAGTGTATTATCCACTTCATTTCCTTATGTTACAACATTCTAAATTGTTGCATGTTCTTCTTCTATGTGTGTCTCATCCTAAAGTCCAAGAAGGGTGTCAACTAAGACTTTGTCAAAGGTTTCCTTGAACCATCCATTATAAGTTGAGGTTAAGGAATGTGCATTAAGGGGCAAAACTGTTTATACATCAGGTTTCTGTTAAATACGATATGAGAGACTCAGGATGTGGGGGTCCTTGCTGGCCCAACAGGTTAAAGGCCAAAGACCAAAAGCGACAGTCCAGATGTGGTCAATCTCTGGGTGAAGGCTCCCCTATTGAAAGAAGGGTAAATCCCAAAGGAGGGTTGAGACCGATAAATAGAGGGGTTTTGGAGACGTTAGAGGAGAGATCTCACATTGGCAGAGATGTTCCAGGATTCGGCATTTTTTGACACTGTTTCTTTCTTGTAAATAAATTTCTTTTTGATTGCAAGTAAAGACGTGTCAGCAGTGATCACTTCTTCACATCAGCACCTCAAGATACCACAACAGTTATATATTATATTCGTACACAAATCAAACTTAACACTGGAATGAGAATTTCCTTTTCTTTAATATTAATTGATTTCAAATGTTCTTATATTTTTTTTCATGACTGGCGGTGGTTACTTCAGGCCAGGACACAACTCATTTGGACTACCTAAGGTAAGTTGCACTGCTACAGACCAGGCTGAAATGTGGTTGTATGTAACTTACAGGATGGTGTGTTGGAAGTGAAAAAAATATTTGAAAAAAAAAAAAAACATAATTTCAACACTTACAGTAAATGTGAAATGCAGGGGATTGTTTACAGGCCTTTTTCAACTTGAGCCGTAACAACAACTTTTAATGTACAGTACTAATAGTTTTAATGGTATAATCAGCACAACTCGGTCTTTGTAGAATGGAGGACAAATGTCTATAAATCAAAATTAGATTTCTAATTTATAGAAAAAAGTATTACACTATTTAACACAGAAAATACAGCCGTCAGATTTCTTGTAGACCCAGCACACTTCCAGTATGAGTCTGAATACATATATTTAAGTACATAGATGCAAATGAACACTGTAAACATGATGAAAGACACACTGTCATAATATGATCACACAAACTAACTCTAACATATCTTTAACCCTCATGACATGTACAGCAGAGCTTCCTTTCGTTCCTGTCAACCGCTCCAGAGTGGTGTCTGCTGATGGCAGAAGGATTACACAACCTCTGGTTGGGACCCTGGTCAGTTCCACAACCTTTGGCTTGGTGTCCAATGTGATGCCCGCTCGTTTTATCTGTGAACCTGCGTACTTTCACTTCATCAAGAACAAAGGTATGCAAGCCCAAAATAGTAAAAATAGTAATGTCTCATTTTAACTTAATCTTAATTCAGTTTTACACAGAACAGGGATCAGCTTTATATATATAAATATATTTTTAATAGTGAAATTGCAACAAAAAAAAATAATGCTTTTAAACAACAAAAAAAATAAAGCAAAAAAATAATGCTTTTAATGTACATATGGGCATTTGGGTTTTGCTTTAAGACAGACTTGTGAACTTATCCCTTGAAATCTAATTAGAGAGGGCTGGCTACATTTGATGAATAAATTTTGTGTTTAAATGATTGCCTTTGTGTTGGGCTATGTGGCAAAAAAATCACATCACAATCTTATTCATGATATCCAAAAGCTGAGATGAGATCTAGTCATATCACCATATTGATATTGATATAGTGATCCACCAGCAAACAAATCCACCTATGATCAGTGACACTCAGTCCACTTCATCTCTGTCTATTTCATTTGAGTCTGATGACGGTGCTTCGTTGGCATCAAATGACACAATTATCCTCCCATCCCCTGAGTCTGTGTCATCTCGAACACAACAGTGGCCAGAGGACTTTGCAATTCCCCAATTTTCATATGATACAGAGCTACAGCTAGAGAAGGGGAATACTGAGTACTGTGCGAGCCAAAAACTGTTGACTGTCAGCTCCCAAATGTTGTCGGATATCCTGAAAAGAGTAGCAGAAGAAATTTACCGTTACAAGGCCTACCCAGAGGAAGCACATTTCTGCGCAGCTGCAGAGGCCCTAATCAAAAAGCACCCATGTTTGAAAGAACCTGGCTCATTCAATGGCTGCTACGGTTGGAAACAGCGACTGAAGTACAAAATGGCAAACTACAGGACTCAGCTCAAATTACAGGGGTATCCAGAGCTGTGTGTAAACTCCCTGAAATCTAAAGCTACTACAGATGCTTTCCCTGCTAAAAAAGTGAAGAAGCCAAAACGGTCTGAAGCTAACTTTTATCCATCCTTTCCTACTGGTGAGACTCTGGACAGCCTGGAAAAAGTGAGACTAGAACTTCTGACAGAGATCGGGATAAGGGACAATGAAAGGGTCATTGCAAACAAAATGGCTAACACGTTTGCCTACAGATGACATGAGGTGGTAAACCAAGAACCAAGCATTCAGGACTTCAAGGACAGATGGCCTGCACTCTTCACACAGAAAGAGGTAAGAATGGAACTGAAGTGATCAAAGTCTGTATGCTTCAGTATTTATTACAGTGAGCGTTCATGAATTCATAACTTGATGTGGTTGAGATTGTATAACACTGAACTTAATGACAGAATTTAAATATTTAATTTCCACATATGTTATACTTTTTTAGGGTATAGACATTTTGGCAGGTCTGCTTCAGTGGTTACTTTGTGTGTTCTGAGTTTGTATACAGGATGAGACCAGTTGCATTTTTTTCCATAATACAATATCTACTGTCATTTGTGTTTTATTTTTAGATTAATACAGAGTTCCAGAGGCTCATGGCTGTTCCTCTTGAGGGGAAGTTCATGGCTCAGTTAGCTGATCAAAGTCATCTGCCAAAAGACTGCGAACATCATGGACACATTGGACAAGGTAAATCTGTACCATCAAATGAGAAGTACATCTCAGTTCTGCACGTCTCAGTTCTGCACGTCTCAGAACCTGCATGAAGCTAACCACCTCCCTCTAACCTGGTACCTTTAGATTACATGAGCTAGGCTAACAAAGAAACTCACACCTTCCCTCTCACACACACCAGGTGGTCTCAGCGGCCATTTTGAGTAGTTTCTTTGTTTACCAACAGCTTGTGTAGTCTTCTTTGTTCAGGTCATGTGGTCACAGTGACCACTTTGAATCGGCCATCTTGCCTTTGTTTGTATCCCCACAGACACACACACACACATACCCCTACACACACACATACACACACCTGTATATACTAGATTAGACATTGTGTTTTACTCTGCTCCATTGTAAATAAATGCCTTTAAGTATAACTACTGGTGTGTTTAATGTTCCACAAGCGTGAATATTACCAACCTCTACTTTGTAGAATTCTGATACTTCAACTTTAACTTACTGTTGATTTGGTAATTTGGTTATAGTTAGTGAGCGAATTGTTAATCAGAGTTCCAGATTAATGGTAATCAAATTGAGACTAAAAACTATATTGCCTATTTTGCCTATTAGTTTAGGCTGGTGCCCCGAGGACTTTAATTAATTTTAAAGTTATTAATTTAACATTAATATTTTTAATATTAATATTTTTCTTAATTCTTCTAAGGAGATTCAAGCACTGAGAGCACTTTAAACAACGCTATTGAACAGTATTGCATTCTCAGGTGTAACTGATAACTTTATGACATGTAAGCATGAAATCCATCATATTGTTCATGAATGCTGCTCAAATAGACAGGAAAACTTATTCTCAAATGTCCTGTGTTGAAATCACACTTAATGTGAAAGCTGACAGTTTGCAGACACAGAGACAGCTTCTATCGAACAAAGCAGCAGATTTAAGCGCTGAGAGCACTTTAAGAGCGCTATTGAACAGTATTGCATGCTCAGGTGTAACTGATAACTTTANTTGCATGCTCAGGTGTAACTGATAACTTTAGGACATGTAAGCATGAAATCCATCATATTCTTCAAGAATGCTACTAAAATAGACAGGAAAACGTGTCCTCAAGTGTTCTGTACAGAAATAACA
>NW_019174259.1:0-1556 GCF_002260705.1 Seriola dumerili
CTTACACTTTCTCCTTTCACACATCTTTAAAACTCTTCTCTTTTTTTTTTCAAATAGAAAAAAAACGAGTCCAACAAATATTTGAGGGATCATTCATCTATATCATGTTATTTTCTCTCTCTCACCCCCCGCCCTCATGCCAAACCACTTTTTTCATCTCTCTTTTTGTATTTTTTGTTCCACAAGGCAAGTTTCATTAAAGATCCAATTATGCAAATCAGGTGCTGGAGAGGCAGTTGAATATGCACTATAATGGTGTACAGTAATCGTTCGACACAATATACGGCATCCGGGGCCAGATTTACGAGCGCAACAGAACTGCAACGCCTCCGTCCTTTGGTGAAAACCTCTTGATCATAATTAAAGGTGCAGGAGTTCTCTCCAGCATCGTCATCCCCTCCCTTTTCTCCCTCTTTTTCTCCACTGCTTCCCTCTTTCCCTTTTTTTTTTTTTTTTTTTTCCTCTCCCTCTATCTTGTGCTACTTTGGCGTGCTCATTAGCAGAGGTCTGGGACTTTTACAGAGGTCACATCCGGGAGGTAGAGCAGCTAAAGAGCAGACATGACATGTGGGATGCAGTCAGTGATGGTATGTGAAGTGGGTAATAGACATAACCTGCCTCACGCACACTTACACACAAACGCATACACACACACACACACACACGTAACCTTCCATTTCATGAACACTGGAGGTATTTACCACAGTCTTAGCTGAGCGTGGCTGAATGCTAAGCAGTAACAATTCTCTGCTTCAGGACCTCTGATTGATGTGTGCTTGCCTGTTTGTGTTAAGCTGTTGTCTACGGAAATGACACGGCTGAAGACGCAGCCGCCGTTCGACACATCAAAAGGGAAAATGGTCATGACATCGCATGACACATCCTTACATCCGAAATGCTAACGAACTTTGAGGGAAAAACAAAAAACAAAACAAAATAAAGCCAAACTCTATAATAATGCCTTAATGACAGAGGGTGTGTGTGTGTGTGTGGGTGGGTGGGGGTTCAGCAGGGAAGCCAGGGGGGAAAACAAAGGAGGAATATCACGGGTTGTAAGAATAGGGTGTTTTACATTTTTCTGAACACATTCCTCGTTGGTGTTGTTGAAGCGAGCGCCAACTGATTAAAACAGAGAGGCCGAGGCCAGGCCGTCACCTTGACACTGGACTTTCTCAGGGCTGAGCGGTTAAACTAGCCCCCCAAAAATAAACACGCGCAGTCGACAGGTTCATGTGCACATATACACACTGTTGCGCTGTCACGCACGCACATTCCCAGGCTTATTTAACAAAGTCTGCAACTGGAAACAGCAAAAGAGAAAAAAGATTTTTGCAACAAAAATCCTCCTTGCACCCACTCCCATGCCCACCTCTCCCTCTGGAGACCACTTCTTCTTATCATCCAGACCTCACCCGCCCTCACCCCCAACCCCACGACTCCTCCGGCTGCCCAGACAGGCAGACGCTCCTTGTGATGGCACCCCGGCATGAGAGGACTGAGTCAAGCCTATCTGTCAGAGCCTCATCTGCCCCACACTCTTTATTCTTAGATCAAAC
>NW_019174260.1:0-11810 GCF_002260705.1 Seriola dumerili
CGCTCCGAAAACTTTTGGGAAATTATTAAAACACAGAATTTAACCATGTCCCCCGGCAGCATATGAGAGGGAGCCGCCCCACTTGACGGCCCTTTGGAAGGCGAGCGGACTCAGAAGGCTTGGGGCTGACATATGTTTATCTCAGCGTGACGAATTCGCCGAGTCTGCATTGCGCCCGAAGCAAGAGACTAGCTCTCGCCGCGGCGCCCCCCCCCTCTCCTCCCCTCCCCCCTCCCCCGGCGGGCCGCCGGCGCCCCCCCCGGTTAAGTCACAAGCCATTGTGCCCAGCAAGCAGATGCTAGCTGCCCCCCCCCGGTGGGCCCGCCAGCGCCCCCCCCCCCCCTCCGGCACAGCCATTGCGCCCAGCAAGCAGAAGCTAGCCGTCCCGCCGGCCCCCCCCCTGCCCATTATCAATCTCTCCTGGGCGGCCTCCCGCCGGCGTGCTCCCCCCCCTTCCGGCACAGCCATTGCGCCCAGCAAGCTCATGAGCTAGGCCGCCCCCCCCACCCCCCCGGCGGCTCCCCGCCAGCGGCCCAGCAAGCAGTTAGTCTTAGCCGCCTGGCAGCCCCCGGCGGCGGCCCCCCCCCCTCTGTGTGCCCCCCCCCTCTCCGGCACAGCCATTGCACCCAGGCATAGCAGAGGCTAAGCCGCCCACCCCTCCTCCGGCACAGCCATTGTGCCCAAACAAGCAGGCTAGCCGGCGGCGGCGCCCCCCCCCCCCCCCCCCTCGGCATTCATCAGTTTGTGTTTGTTATTTCTATAAAATAAATGGAGTAATCTGTCCGGTACTGTCAAATAAACACATGTGTAAGACTTTTTATTACTTTCTTTTTGCAAAATCAACCAGGTCGGTGCCAGAAGAGGCCAAACGCAAGGCAGCTAGTCAACCAAACTTATCATTGTAATATCCAAACAATACATACTGGTTGCGTCACCCTGGTCCCATTATCATTTCCTAGTTATACGACGCTAACCTCGGCCCCCCATCTCAGAAAGGAAAGTTGATTGGTGGCCCCACTGAAAAAAAGTTTGGGCGACCGCTTGGTTGGGCACCTCAGCATATGAAGTATGACTCAATGGCGGGACCTTCGCGAAGGGACGCCGACTCAGGAAGGGCTGGCGGCTGACATATGTTACTCAGGGGATGCAGCCGTAGTTCCGTAGACCACCCAATTTGTGGACTTTTTGGACAAGAATTTTTCATCGCAGCAAGCGTGCGTCTCGGAGACGCTTTAACGAGGCATCCCTTACCGACAGGAGGACGCGACTTAGAAGCCTGGGGCTGACACTATGTTACTCAGGGTTACGAAGCCGAGTCCGTAGGACCACCAAATTGTGGGACTTTGCAGAAAACTTTTGGGAAATTATTAAACCACAGAATATTAAACCATGTCCCCCGGCAGCACTATGAGAGACCGGCCTCATGGCGGCCCTTCGGAGGGAGCGACTTCAGAAGGCTTGGGCTGACAATATGTTACTCAAAAGTGGTGAGAAGCCGAGTCCGTTAACATCCAAATTTTTGGGACTTTCGTTGAGAAAACTTTTTGGAAATTATTTAAAACATCAGAATTTAACCATGTCCCCCAAGGCAGCATATGATTTAGGGACCTGCCGCATCGGCGGCCCTTTGGAAGGGATGCGACTTAGAAGCCTGGTGGCTTAACCATATGTTACTCAAGCGTTGGGACGAGGCCGAGTCCGTACGAAACCACCAAATTTGTGGACTTTCGAGAAGAAATTTTATCTTTTGAAATTATTAAAAAACACAGGATATTTAACCGTGTCCCCGGGCCAGGCATGCAGAGACCGACGTATGGCGGCCTTCGGAAGGAGCGACTCAGAAGGCTTGGGCTGCATATGATTACTCCAGGGTACGAAGCGAGTACCGTAGACACCCAATTTGTGGACTTTCGATGTATAAAACTTTTTGGAAATTATTAAAACACAAATTTAACCGTGTTTTCCCCGCAGCATATTGAGTTAGACCGCCCATGCGGCCCTTCGGAAGGGGAGCGGACTCCAGAAGCTGCTTGGAGCTGAGAGCATATGTTTTACTCAGGGTGACGAGCCGAGTCCGTATGGACACCATAACTTTGTGTGGCACTTTCGAGATAAAACTTTTTTGGAATTTATTAAAACACAGTAATTTTAACCGTTGCTCCCCCGGCAGCATATGAGCCTGAAGACCGCCCTGGCGGCCCTTCGGAAGGGAGCGACTTAAAGCCCTGGGGGCTGACCATATGTTACTCAGCGTGACGAGCCTGAGTCCGTAGACACCACAATTTGTGGGTACCTATTCTGCAGGAAAATTTGTTTGGGAATATTAAAACACAGATTCTAACCGTGTCTCCCGGCAGCATATGGAGAGAGTCCGGCCCATGAACGGCCCTTCGGAGGGCAGCGACCTCAGTAAGGCATGGGGGCTGACATATGCTTTTACCTCAAGAGTGAACGAGCCGAGTCTGCATTCGTGCCCCAAGCAAGCAGAGCTTAGCCGCCCCCCCCCGTTGGGGCCCTGCGCAGCGCCCTCTCCCCCCTTCCGGGCCACAAAGCCATTATCGCGCCCAGCAAGCAAGCTAAGCCCGGCCCCAGCGGCGCCCACCCCCCCCCGGCCGGGCCCCGTCCGGCGCCTCCCCCCCCCTCCGGCACAAACCAATTCGCGCCCAGCGCAAGCACGAGCTAGCCGCCCTCTCCCCACCCCCTCGTGGTGGCCGCCAGGCCCCCAGCAAGCAGAGCTAGCCGTCCCTGGCGGCGCCCCCCCCCCCCCCCCCCAGGCACAGCCATTGGTGCCCAAGCAAAGCAGAGCTAAGCCGCCCACCCCGCCCGCCCCCCCGGTGCCCCCCCTCCGGCACAGCCATTTCCCAACCCAGTAAGCAGAGCCATATTGCCGCCACCCCCTCGGCATCAGCCACTTGTCCCAACAAGCAGAGCTACCGGCCGGCGGCGCCCCCCCCCCCTCCGAGCCGACAGCCATGCGCCCAGCAAAGCAGAGCAAGCCGCCCCCCCACCCCCCCCGGCGGACCCGCCAGCGCGCCAGCAACGTCAGAGCTAGCCGCCTGGCGGCCCCCGCGGCGACCCCCCCCCCCGTCCACTGGTGTGCCCACCCCCCCCCCTCCCCTCCCGGCACACGCCATTGCAACCCAGCAAGCAGCAGCTTAGCCGCCCCCCTCCTCTACCGGGCACAGCCATTCGTGTCCAACAAGCAGGGCTTAGCGGTCCGGCGGCGGGTCCCCCCCTCGCCCCCCCCCCCGGCATTACCATCAGTTTGTGTTGTTTATTTTCTATCAAAATAAATGGTCTAAGTATCTTGTGGTACTTTTCAAAATAAACCACATTGCGTGGAAGACTTTTATTGACTTCGTTTTTGCAAATTCAACAGGTGCGTGCCAAAGCCCATACGAAGGGCCAGCTTACACAAATTTATCATTGTTAATAATTCCACAATAATACGGTGGTCACCCTGGCCCATATCATTTCCTGTTATAGGATCCTAACCTTCGGCCCCCCATTCAGAAAGAGAAAAGTTGATTGGTGGCCCCGAGCTGAAAAAATTTGGGGGACCGCTGGTGTGGCACCTCCAGCATATTAGAGATGACCCATGCGCGGACCTTTTCGGTTGAACGGGAGCGACTCAGAAGGTCTGGGGCGCTGACATATGTTACGTTCAGGGTGATTGAGCCGAGTCCGTAGACACCCAATTTGTGGGATCTTTTGACAAAAATTTCATCGCACAGCAACGCGTGCCTCGGGAGACTTTTACACGAGGGTCTGATGCCCTCCCGAAGGCGAGCGAGCTAGAAGCCTGGGGCTGACATATGTTACTCAGGGTGACGAGCCGAGTCCGTAGACACCAAAATGTGGACTTTTCGAGAAAACTTCTTTGGAAATTATTAAAACACAGACATCTTAAACCATGTCCGCCCGGCAGTCATAAGTTGCGAGAGGGAACCGCCCATGGCGTCCCTTCGGAAGGGGAGCGACTCAGAAGGCTTTGGGCTGACATTATGTTACTCAGGGTGACGAGCGCGACGTCCGTAGACACAAATTTTGTTGGACTTCGAAAAACATTTATTGAAATTATTTAAAACACAGAAATTAACCATGTCCCCCCGGCAGCATATGATTGAGAACCGCCTCATGGCGGCTCCTTCGGAAGGGTAGCTGACTTTTATGACGCTCGCTGGGCTGACAAATGTTACTCAGCGTGACGAGCCCGACGGTCCGTTAGACACCAAATTGTGGACTTTCGAGAAATCTGTTTTTTTTGGAAATTATTAAAACACAGTCATTTAACCGTTGTCCCCCGGGCAGCATCTGAGAGACCGCCTTATGGCGGGCCCTTCGTGAAGGGAGCGACTCACGAACAGGCTTTGGGCTGACATATGTGTTACTCAGGGTGGACGAGCCGAGTCCGTAGACCACCAAATTTGTGGACTGTTCGGATGGAAAACTTTTTGAAATTATAGAAACACAGAATTTAACCGTGTCCCGGCAGACATTGAAGACCGCCCATGGCGGCACCTGCGGAACTTGGGAGCGACTCAGAAGGCTTGGGCTGCATATGTTTACTCAGTCAGAGCTGGTTGACGACCGAGTCCGTAGACCAACCAAATTTTGGTGGACTTCTCGAGAAAACTTTTTGGAAGATTATGAAAACACCAGAATTTAACCGTGGTCCCCCGGGCAGCATATGAGAGAACCGCCCATGACGGCCCTTCGCGAAGGGAGCGACTCAGAAGGCTGGGGCTGGAACATTATGTTACTTCAGCGTGACGAGCCGAGTCTGCATTGTGCCCCAGCAAGCAGAGCTTAGCCGCCCCCCCCCGGTGGCCCGCCGGCGCCCCCCCCCCCTCCCGGCACAGCCATTGCGCCCAGCAAGCAGAGCTAGCCGCCCGCCCCCCACCCGCCCGGTGGCCCCGCCAGCGGGCCCAGCAAGCAGAGCTAGCCGCCCGGCGGCGCCCCCCCCCCCCCCCCCCCCCCCAGCATCAGCCATTGTTGCCCAGCAAAGCAGAGGCTAGCCGCCCCCGCCCCCCCCCTCTCCCCCCCCCGCAGGGCCCCCCCCACCCCTGCCGGACACAGCGCACTTCGCACCCAGTTAAGCAGCAGACACAAGCCGCCCCCCCCCTATCGTAGCTCCCGAGCACAGCCATCTGTGCACAGCACAGAGCCTAGCGGCCGGGCCGGCGCTGCGCCCCACCCCCCCCCAGGCATTACCCATCAGCTTTGCTGTTGTTTATTTTCAAATATCTTTTTATTGAGGACAAGGTGTATTAAGAGAACAGTTGTACAAAAAGGGTAATATTTTCCCTTTTTCACCAGAACACATATACAAACCGAATACGTCCTACCCCACCCACCCCCACCACCGTACAACATCGAGTGCATCCTAATCTAAGGAAGATGAGTAAAGAAAATAGATGAAATATAAAAGCTTATGAAATTGAAATTATTAAGCGGTATTCAGTCAAACAGGGGTAGGTAGTTAACCATTAAGCAGCAGAAAGAAAAAAAAACAAAGAAAAAAAAAAAGAAAAAAGTGGCAGGTAGCTAATTTTGAAAGTAAAGCTAAGAATAACGTGAGGAGGCACTCGTTTGCTCGGCGACACCATGCATCCGCTACCCCTCAGGACCTAGTAAACATGGATTCACGATTTGTCAGGAAGCGGTTTTAAGTTTGTTAATGAAAGACATCTATTGGGACTCCAGGTGCCGAGCTAGAGAGAGGTCTTATCGACCCTCTTTCAGTGGTGTTTTATCTTTTCACAAGAACTTAAGAAATGAAGGCACCTAAACTGTCACTCATCCAGTGAAGAGGCATATGGGTGGTCTGGAGGGATGTCCAGTGCAATAAGATCCTCCTACGAGCCAAGTAGAGTTGCAAAATGCTTATATAACGTCCTTATGCTTATTGATAGTTGCTGTTCGGCTGGCACTGCGTATACGAAGATGGACAGAGTAGGACGTTAGGTTGCAGAATTTTAGGATAAATGCCGTCTGACAAGAGGTCTTGAAGATTGCTGGACAGTAGTCTGAGAGGGCAAGACATGACCAGAAACCATGTGGTCTTAGTGTTTGCCGAGGCAGGCATTGGCATTCTGCTGCAATTGCGTTATCCATCTCGGGGATGAAAATCTGCCAGCCTCGATTTGGAAGAGGTGGCGTGCGGTTGCAAGACTTTAAACTGAATACCCTAAGCCTAGCAATGAAGTAGTTCCATTGACTCTCTTCAGAGGCCTCGCCCAGGATTCACTCAGGTATTACATCCCCAAGCTACCTCCTCCATTTCCCCTTTAATCTTATTGAGAGAGGTGCTCCTCAGAGATGATATGTTGGAGATAGATTCTTGAAATGAAGCCTTATTAGGGTTGAGGGGAATTTCGGAGGATGTCGCGTCCATAGCCAGTAGCGTTGGGTGTTGGGCGCTCCCGGGAAGGTCTTGCTATTGCTAAATTTTGCAGAAATGTCGGAACCTGGAAATATCAGACAAAAAAGGGCTTGAGGTTGGGGAGGTTGAATTCTGTGAGGAGTGACTAAAGATAGAGAAGTACACCCTCGCTGTAGAGAAATCGTTAAATTTGGAAGAAGAGAGCCTAGTTCTTTTCCACCTGTGGCAAAGGCGTTTGTCTGAATCTATGGCGGTGACAAAAGAGGTGATTATCACAGATAGGGGGCCAATGAGAAAAATCAGTAAACCAAAGTTGGTTTCGAATTATTGTGACCAAATTCCGTAAAAGTATTAATAACAAACAGGGTTAGAAGAATTAAAGTGGTTAGTAGACAAAGAGGGAGGCGGGCGAAGTAACCAGTTTGGCGGGAAGTTCGATGATCAATCCTCCACGACTCTATTTTCAATTTCACACCATGACAGCTTTGGGAGCAATTGAATTTACCAGTATATGATTTTTGTTAATATTTGGCTGCCAGTTTGATAAGTTGAAGCCAAAATTTGGCAAAGCCCAATCCACCCTGGGATCGATGTCGCTGCAGAAGTCGTTTTTGTCTATTTGTCTAGGGGCTTTCCCCCCCAAAATGAATTGGAGATATTTAATTCTGGACTTTTATCAAGGACTGAAAAAAGGATTTTGGCGAGAAATAGTAGGGTAAGACACTTTATAAAAAGATAGAGGAAACGGTCCTGGGAACACGTTTCATTTTTATACAGTTGATCTTTCCAGCCCAATGAGAGAGATTGAATGGACCTCCAATTTTGCAAGTCGTTTTTAGTTTATCAATGAGGGGAGTTTGATAGTTTTCTCTTAATGTAATAGTTTAGAGAAGGTCCGACGTAATATTGATTTCCTAGATATCTACAAACCAGATTATATTATTCGACTGGGAATGGCATGGTACCTTTGTGTGGAATTGTCAAGAGCTAGGTGTTTCCACCGGAAATCCATTCTCACTTTTCGTAAGGTTAGTCTAATATATCCCGAAAAGGATACCAAACCCTATGAACACGCTGAACTAGTGTAGGAACAACACCGCACCGGGTCAGACACACTTACAAACAAGTCTCAATGTCATCGGCGGTTGATATATAGAGCCACCTTGTGTTCCCTCTCCCCATCTAGATATTCGCATTTATATTCTGGGGAAGATCTTAACATGGATGACAGAGGGCTCAATGGCGCGAATGCAAACAAGAGTGGACTTAGTGGGCACCCCTGGACGTAATCGCCCCTGTGCCCTACAATAAAACGAGTGAAAAAAATTCCGAGGCTGGCCTTCCCTCCGGCTCTCCCGCTTTGTAACCACTTGAATGCCTTTGGTGAGGCGCCTGTATAGAAAGTTTTAACTCCACCCCCAATAAAAAAGTGGGGACCAAAACCAAGAGGGCTCCGCAGACATTCAAATACAAATACGCCCACTCACCCTGTCAAAAGCCTTTCTCTGATCCAGGGCGGGAGCAACCCACTTCTGGTACCTCCCTCGTATGCATGGGAGGATACGGACATTGAAGTAAGGTTCGGTGATGTTAGAGAGAGGATCGCGAGCAAAGTGGCGACCAGTCATAAAACCTTGTTGCTTGATCGGGGGAGATCACCTCATCCAGTAACAGATTTCCAGGCGACCGCGGCAAGAGGGCCTTGCCAGAATTTTAATGTCGCTATTTAAACAACGAGATCGGTGCCGATATGAATCCCAACACTGTGTCTTGTTCCTTCCCGGGCTTCGGTAATAAAGTTGTTATGGATTGCCTCAGTTAGTGTTTTAACGCAAGCGCCCAGTACCCAGCGAATCATCTAAACATGTCCAAAAATAAAGTTGGCGTCAGTTTGGGCTTGAAAATTTTTTGTAGAATTCAATTAGGATATCCATCGGGGCCCGGGCCTTGCCGCCCTTTGCATCGGCCCGAAATGTTGCATTTGATACTTCCTGTCAGTCTGTAAAAGGTAGTTCTCAGGTTCTGCTTTATGAGCCAGATTAAGATAAACAGGGGCGGTCTAAAGTATCTTGAAAAAGTTGTGCATAACTGGGTTATCATCACTGGGTGTGCGTGCTTGGAAGATAGTATATTAGTTATTGAGTAAAATGCCTTGAAGGTATTGTGATTTCGACAGACGGGGGTCTGTAGTAAGCTCCCCATTTCTTGTTTGTATTTGTTGTAGAATCTGAATATGGGTGGAAGAACTTTTAACATTTTAAATTGATTGCTAGCTAAATCAGTCTTGCCGGCCTTTCGCCCATGTTCGTAGACAAACGCCTTCGTGATTTCAGTTTAAATACGTCTGTCGTTTCAGACGACATAAATTCATATTTTTGGCTTTGAAGATCCAGACTTGTCTTTATATAAAGTTCCGGCCCAGTGGGAGAGAGAGAGTTATGACGATTCTATACTCATATATACTGAACTTGCAGAAGTTGTTCTTGTTCTAGCTTCCTAGGCTTTATTTAACTCCTGGGATGTGTAGGAGATAATCATCTCCCCTTATTACCACTTTAAGAGTGTGTCTGCCAAAGCAAAAGAAGGGGAGGACACCATCCTTGTTTATTGTTTGGTTTCTAGGAATATTATCAATGGCCTGTTGAAAATCGACTGGCTAGGTAATCCTTCGTCTGTTCCAGTAGTGTGGAGTATCGAAATCTCCATGGGGCAGCCGGTCAGAGAAGTTGGAGTGGAAGAAAAGTTTATCTAATATTACTGGGCGATGGTCGATTTCAGAGGTAATATCGATAGTCATATTCTTATAATTTTTGACAAAGGGGATTAATAGGCTGTCTATGAAAAAATAATCGATTCTGCCTATACGAAGGAGTGTACATGTGAAAAAAAATGAGAAACTTTACTAATGAGGGAATGCGAAAGCGCCCCGATGGGGTCAAAACATCCAATTTGGCTTTCATAAACCTGACGTGTTTTTAGCTGTTATTGGAGGGGATTTTGGATTTTTCTTCTGGGTGGTAGAACGGTCCAAGGAGGGTTTTGAATTGTTACAGTTTAAGTCTCCTCCAAATAAATCAAGCATGCGCGGAGTTAGGTCCAGCGATTAGCCCGAGATTACTTTTTATTGAATTCTCCTCCCACCCCCAGTTGGGTGCGTATATGTTAACAATAGAATCGGGTTTGTTTGGTAAGGGACCCTGAAACGATAATAAAAACGGGGCCTATGTGGCGTCATCAGATATAATTTTTGTGGCAGTTGGAAGAGTGTTTTTTTTGAATGAATTTAATATTGCTTGTGCCACGTTTATCTGGAGTTGAAAATTTGAATGAAAAAATTTGGCTCAACCCGACTGTTTTTTTAATTCTGATGTGGTCTTTAACCATTAATATGTGTTTTTCCTGTAAAAATGGCTATTAACTTCACATTTTAAAAGATTTTCAGATGTGCCAAATATTCTAGCATCGTTGCTTTTTTCCTCACTGTAAACTCCTAGAAACGATGCCTGTTTTTATCACTAGCCACAAGTTATGAGCTTTCAGTTCTGCCTCTGCGTGGTTATTTCCCCTTTATCAGGGTCCGTTCACCCACAACCCTTTAACATTCCATTAAATAAGTCTTACATTTGCCCCTCCTTGTTACTCTGATTTACATCCTGTGTTCCTGTTCACTTGGATTGATGTCTACTAGTCTTATCAGATAAGGTTGTGTGGGAACACTGATGGTCCGTGCCGCACCACAGCCCAGCTCTCCTATCTCCAAGAGGCCTGAAGAAAGCCTCCACTATATAAAATACTATAGTGAGAGAGACACGGTGGGAAAAATAAGCTGCAGGAACTGCTTGGGATATGATTGAGATTTCCCAGAGATGCACTCCGTCCCAATTCACCTAATAGCCCTAAAAGAACCTCCCAAATAAACAACAGAACGATGATTAAAACAAAATAAAAAAAACAATGGCCTATGCTTTACCTCACCAAAACTGAGGAAACTGCAGGCTCACCATATCTCCCCTGCTCTTCCTTGAGTGCGTCGTCTCTAGTTAACCCGATTTTCACTTCAGGTACTCCCGATGCAAAAGTTAATGTTATGTAATTTATATAACGTTTATATGAAGTTGTCTGTTGTAGAAAAAAAAAAAAAAATAAGTAATCATGCATTTTTTTAATAAAACAAACGCAAAGACAAATGCAGGGGCGGCTTTAACCGAGGTGTCAGGTATTAAAATTGCTTACTGAAAGGGTAATCTTATTTGAAGTATTATAAATATTTACAATCCCACAAACCGGTTGTTTCAAACAACATTGTGTCATAGGAGTAATCAAATACATCAATGGGTAAAAGCAAGTAACGATAATAATGTTACTTATTATCTCCGTGGTTTCTTAAATACGGAAAAGGAGATACCTGGGACCAACGGTGAAAAACCTGATGGTGATAAATATTGATAATGAATGTAACAGTTCCCAGTGTGAGTTAAGCCGATGTGTCTGGTGTATGGTAGCCATTCTACTCGATGAATGTAGTGCCAACAGTCACAGGACGTTTATATTAGGCCTACTCCTTAGTACCCGGCGCTTGTAAAACTCCTGGGCGTATTCACGGCAATTCCGGCACCATTGCTGTCTGATAAGGCGGAACGTGTCCGCCGCCTCAAAAGTTACTACCAGACGGGCCGGGTACATCAGACGGAACCGGACTCCCTTCTGGTAGAGAGCCCGTTTCACTTCGTTGAAGGCTGCTCGTTTCCTCGCCAGCGCGGAGCTCAGGTCAGGGTAAACCCTCAGAGGTGTCCCCTGATAATTCACCTCATGGTTCCGGGACCACCGCAGGGCTGCTTCCCTCTGCTGGAAGCGGAGAAAGCGCACGACGAATGGTCTAGCTGGTTTCCCCTCCTTCGGTTTTGGGCCGAGTGACCGGTGAGCCCTCTCCAGTTCGGGCGGGTCAGAAAACACACCAGGGCCCATGCACTCCGCCAGGAGTTCAGAGATAAACTTGACCGGGTCCTTACCGTTCTCGCTGCCCTCCGGGATGCTCACTATTCTCAAGTTGGATCTGCGTGATCTGTTTTCCAAGTCGTCTACGCGGTCCCACAGTGCTTGATTCTGGGTGTAGAGAGATTTAATTGTGACTTCGGCTGTGGTCAGTCGTTCAAAGTTTTCCCCGGCGATAGTTTCTGTGGCTGAGAGGCGGGTCTGGAACGAGCCGACCGTGTCCCGGAGGGCATCCATGGTTGTCTGAAGTGGCTTTAAAGATTCTTGAATCAGCCCAGAGACATCATCCTTCAAACCGGCTCTCTGCTTCGCAAGCTCGGCAACCAGCTGCGACATGGAGATGGTGTCAGTAGCATCCTCCCGGACAGGTAAGCCAACGTTAGCAGGAGCAGTGTTAGCTGCCATGGCGGAGAGTTTGCTAGCTATGCTAGTG
>NW_019174261.1:0-163 GCF_002260705.1 Seriola dumerili
TATTAGTAACAGAAAGATGAACTGCATCCTAAATAGTAGGAATTTTAAATTAAGATATCAAAAACTGAAAAATCACTTAAAAGCTGGATATGTTGTGAACAGTTTAAAGTTTAAATAAAGTCTCTATCTGAAAGTATGCTTGAGTAGTTGAATTTCAAAGACG
>NW_019174262.1:0-121 GCF_002260705.1 Seriola dumerili
TACTATACTGTGACGTTTTTAGGCCTTCTTATGCAATGAACTTTTTAAGTCTTACTGTACTATTAATTTTTTATGTTGACAAATAATATGACGTTTTTTTGATATTCTTATGCCTTAGTAT
>NW_019174263.1:0-28700 GCF_002260705.1 Seriola dumerili
TTTCTTCTGTGACTCTGCAAACTTGTCAGCTTTCACATTAAGTGTGATTTCAACACAGAACACTTGAGGATAATTTTCCTGTCTATTTAGGCAGGAATCATGAAGAATATGATGTGCTTACATGTCCTAAAGTTATCAGTTACACCTGAGACATCGCCTCAATACTGTTTTCTTAACAGGCGCTCTTACAAGTTCTCTCCACGCTATTATAATCTTGTCTACTCGAACGTTCTCCACAAATAGAAGCTGTTCACTCTCTTGTGTCCTGCAAGTTTATCAGCTTCTCCATTACACAGTATTGATCCTTCACCTCACACGAACACTTGCATGGATAAGTTTTCCTCTGTCCCATGTTCTGTAACCATACAAAGCCCAGGCATTCATGATGAATATTCCATGAACATCACGATGCTTACACTGTCCTAAAGTTGCTCAGTCTTAACACAGAACTGAGCGCATAGCATCACGCCTGCAGTTCAAACCAGACGCTCTTCAAAAGTGCTCTCAGGCGCTTTCTACAATCTGCTACTTTAACTCGCCGAAACCAATCTAGAAGCCTGTGCTTCTGTGTCCTTCAAACATCTTGTCAGCTTTCACATTAACGAGTGTTGCTGACAGCTCTCGATATATCTCTCCACACCCAGAACACTTTCTCCAGAGAATATAATTTTCCTAGTCTACGATTGAGAACACTCTTCATCAAACGTAACTATGAATCGGACATCATGCTTTACATTTCTAAACCGTTTATCAGTTACACACATCACCCAGGAAACCTGAGCAGGCTCAGATTATATAAACTAATCTCTCAGTAAGCGCTCGTAACTGCTTCAACGTCCTTATAATCTGACCTGCTCTTTCTTCGATAGAAGCGTCTCTGCTTGTCGTGCAAACTGGTCAGCTTTTCGCATTAAAGTGTGATTTCAACACAGAAACACTTGTGAGGAGTTACGTTTTCTTGTCTTATTTGTAGCAGCATTCAGGAAGAATATATGGACATCATGCTTTACATGTCCTAAAGTTATCAGTTACACCTGAGCATGCAATACTGTTCAATAACGCTCTTAAAGTGCTCTCAGCGCCTTAAATCTGCTCTGCTTCCTCGATAGAAGCTGTCTCTGTGCCGCAAACTGTCTGCTTTCACAATTAAGTGTGATTTCAACACAGAAACACTTGAGGATAAGTTTTCCTGTCTATTTGAGCAGGCATTCATGAAGAATATGATGGACATTCATCTTCATGTCCTAAAGTTATCAGTTAACCTGAGCATGCAATACTGTTCAATAACGCTGTTAAAGTGCTCTCTCAGCGCTTAAAATCTGGCTGCTTTCCTCGCATAGAAGCTGTCTCTGTGCCGGCAAAAGCTGTCTTGCTTTCACATTTAAGTGTGATTTCATCACAACTCCTTGAGGATAAGTTTTCCTGTCTATTTTGAAGCAGCATTCATGAAGAATATGATGGACATCAATGCTTACATGTCCTAAAGTTAGTCAGTTACACCTGAGCATGCAATACTTTCAATAACGCTGGTTAAAATTGCTCTCAGCGCTTAAATCTGCCTCCTTTCCTCGATAGAAGCCTTTCCTCTGTGTCTGGCAAACTTAGTGTGGTGCGTTCACTTCGATGTATGTTATTTCTGTACAGAACCACACAGGATAAGTTTTCCTCTCTATTTGAGTAGCATTCATGAGGAATTCTTTACTATTCAGTGGTCATCCTCAATCGTATATTGCCTACACAGTATCTTAATCACTGGGTACTTCTGGTTTATCCAATGTATACACTCCTAATGAGCAACAATCCTCGACAATGCTTGGAAAGGGCTGATGTTGCTTTACACAAGTTTGTAATACAGGTAGAATTATTGTATGGTAAAGAACATGTCAGCTTTAATGTTCATCAACTTGTTAATTTAGTTGAGACTGTGAAGCTATGTGGTCAATTATGTGCATATCTGATTTTACCTTTAAAGGCAATAATCACAATCTAATGCTTTATTTGCATGGCAGCCAGTGTGTCCCCAGACAGACATGCCAACTCTACTCTGGTGTGACATTCCTATAGACGCATGAGTATGTATGTCAAAGAGAAAAATTCGGTTGTGTTTCAGTATTGAAGTCAACTACTTAGGAAAAGACATTTGGTGATTTGCATATGTAGCCAGGTGTAAAAAACACACACAGTCAAATGAGTACAATAGAAGAAGAGAGACAGTGTTTATTTTCTTTATCTTTATTTGGTTACATCGAAGTTTTAAAAGTCCTATTGCATTTGAATGCACCACTCAGTTCACGCAATCCCAGGTGGGGGTACCTAGCCTTCCACGGCCAATCAGAGGCTACGCAGGTTACGCTCAGCCTGTCGGATCAGAGGAGAAGTGCAGGCGCGTTGTTCTCCCGGTCTTTTCAGAAGCGAGGGCAGCTGCCTGTTAAGAGGAGGAGGAAAACAGGAGAAAAAACCCGGAGTTTACCTATGAAAAGGCGAAAGAGAGAGTCGGAGCACTTACCTTCTGGAGGTCCGGAGCCGAGTGACTGCACGAGGGAGAGAAGTTACGTCGGCTAACCACTTACTTTCCATCTGGATAGCTGCTGCGAGGTCTGACATCGGCGTGCTCCGCCTTAATACACAGAGCAACGGTGAGAAACGTGCTTTTTAGCTGTTCTGGTGCTATTTTCCTTTTGTTCTTCCGTGTGCTGAAAGAAAGCAGTGGTGATATTAAGGTTGTGTGAGTGAACTGAAGTGCATGCAATGGTGCAATATTTCTGAACATATGCATGTTGTGTTTATCATTTTATGCTGATGTGAATATAATTAAAGGGGAAGTGTTTATTTTGCTAATGCCAATTTAAAGGGAAAAGAGAGTAATTTGATATGTTGTGATGAATGTAAAATAATTTATTTTGTAATATGCAATTTATTGAAGACATTTATGTTATTTCAGCTGAGTTTAAAGTAACTAGAGGGTAAATTTTGGTGCAATTCTCTCGCATGTATAGGCCTATAGTGTAAGAGTAAACTAAGCACACTTCTTTAATACCTCTAAGTCTAACTCAGAATGTGTACTGTTATCTTATTTGCACATGGTTCTGGTATGGTTATGATAAATGATATTTTGAATGTTAATGGTTACTTACCATAAGTATTTCTGAAACACTGTTCACATGAACAAGTAAATGTGTGAGCACTTTAATGTTTAATTCTCATAAATGATACACTTAAGAGTGAACGTTGTACAACTGAGACAGATTTGAGATTTTGAATAGAGATGAAGATTTATGTCAGAATTGGATGTAATATTGTGCGGTTTTGACATTTGATATCACTAATGATGCATCTGAGAATGGACGGTGCTGAAAGTAAAATTGTGTGACCTTGTCTATAGGTCAGGTTTTTTAGGAGGACGGAAAGTCCTGAGGATCGGGACAAACTTCCGGCCGTAACAGATGGCGAGCCAACTACCTTGAAGAAAGATCAGCACCTAGAGGATCCACGTACACACTCATTCACACACTATACATTTACATTACACTACAAGGATCTTTGGAATCAGGTGAACCTGCCATAACTCTACAACAACAAACCTGTAACAATTCTTATTTTGTTTAAGGGCCCCAACGGACATTTTTTAAGTGTGCACACTACTTTTATTTTCTGACAGTTGGGTTACTATTTTATATTCTGTACAAGCCAGACAAATTATTTCATTCACTGAAAGAAAATATACGAATGGCTACTCAACTGTTATTCCTGCGTCTGCCTCATTATTGTTGCTCAGTACAGTGGCTCCTTCCGAATTTGGTGTCTTCTGATCCTGGTCCAGGTCTTGTTATTAGTCCAAGTCGTTATTATACTTGTAATTCACTTTTAAATCTCTAAAATTGGTTACACATATATTTGGTGCACCTAAGTTTTTACCATTCTTGCTCAGAAAACGTGCAGCTGTTGAAAGAAGTTTTAATGTGTTACCTAATGACAAGCCTGTACAAACAAGATTTTTGTACAAAGGCACACTCTACACAACTGAAGGATACACATGTATGCAGAAACGTGTCAATTCAGTGGCAATGCTGTGTGATGGAAGCTTTATGCAAATTCAGGATTTTGCACTGTTGAAAATTTAATGTCATTGTGCACTTACTGAGTGTACATGTAAAGAGATACCTTTGATTTTTGGATACCCTCTAAAAGTTAAACAGAGAGGTATGTTCAGAGATAGGCAGTTGCACATTTGTACTGATTTTGTCACAGAGGTCAATGAAAAACAAGAAACTATTACTGTTACAGCTTTGTCCCTATGTAAAAAATGTGTCTTATTAACAGTCAATGAGAGACAGTATGTCATTCCTTTAGTTAACACTGTTGAAATTGGAAACAAATGCAAAAGGAGTGATCAGAGAAGGATAAATTGTTGGTTTGTTAAAAATATACTGTATATACACTACCGTTCAAAAGTTTGGGGTCACCCAGACAATTTTGTGTTTTTCATGAAAACTCACACTTTTATTTATCAAATGAGTTGCAAAATGAATAGAAAATATAGTCAAGACATTGACAAGGTTAGAAATAATGATTTTTTATTTGAAATAATAATTTTCTCCTTCAAACTTTGCTTTCGTCAAAGAATGCTCCATTTGCAGCAATTACAGCATTGCAGACCTTTGGCATTCTAGCTGTTAATTTGTTGAGGTAATCTGGAGAAATTTCACCCCACGCTTCCTGAAGCCCCTCCCACAAGTTGGATTGGCTTGATGGGCACTTCTTGCGTACCATACGGTCAAGCTGCTCCCACAACAGCTCAATGGGGTTGAGATCTGGTGACTGCGCTGGCCACTCCATTACAGATAGAATACCAGCTGCCTGCTTCTTCCCTAAATAGTTCTTGCATAATTTGGAGGTGTGTTTTGGGTCATTGTCCTGTTGTAGGAGGAAATTGGCTCCAATCAAGCGCTGTCCACAGGGTATGGCATGGCGTTGCAAAATGGAGTGATAGCCTTCCTTATTCAAAATCCCTTTTATCTTGTACAAATCTCCCACTTTACCAGCACCAAAGCAACCCCAGACCATCACATTACCTCCACCATGCTTGACAGATGGCGTCAGGCACTCTTCCAGCATCTTTTCAGTTGTTCTGCGTCTCACAAATGTTCTTCTGTGTGATCCAAACACCTCAAACTTCGATTCGTCTGTCCATAACACTTTTTTCCAATCTTCCTCTGTCCAATGTCTGTGTTCTTTTGCCCATATTAATCTTTTCCTTTTATTGGCCAGTCTCAGATATGGCTTTTTCTTTGCCACTCTGCCCTGAAGGCCAGCATCCCGGAGTCGCCTCTTCACTGTAGACGTTGACACTGGCGTTTTGCGGGTACTATTTAATGAAGCTGCCAGTTGAGGACCTGTGAGGCGTCTATTTCTCAAACTAGAGACTCTAATGTACTTGTCTTCTTGCTCAGTTGTGCAGCGGGGCCTCCCACTTCTCTTTCTACTCTGGTTAGAGCCTGTTTGTGCTGTTCTCTGAAGGGAGTAGTACACACCGTTGTAGGAAATCTTCAGTTTCTTGGCAATTTCTCACATGGAATAGCCTTCATTTCTAAGAACAAGAATAGACTGTCGAGTTTCACATGTTCACATGTCAAGTTCTCTTTTTCTGACCATTTTGAGAGTTTAATCGAACCCACAAATGTGATGCTCCAGATTCTCAACTAGCTCAAAGGAAGGTCAGTTTTATAGCTTCTCTAACCAGCAAAACTGTTTTCAGCTGTGCTAACATAATTGCACAAGGGTTTTCTAATCATCCATTAGCCTTCTAACGCAATTAGCAAACACAATGTACCATTAGAACACTGGAGTGATGGTTGCTGGAAATGGGCCTCTATACACCTATGTAGATATTGCATTAAAAACCAGACGTTTGCAGCTAGAATAGTCATTTACCACATTAACAATGTATAGAGTGTATTTCTGATTAGTTTAATGTTATCTTCATTGAAAAAACAATGCTTTTCTATCAAAAATAAGGAATAAGGAAATTTCTAAGTGACCCCAAACTTTTGAACGGTAGTTGCTTAAAAGATTAATTAAATTTACTTTTGGAAGTAACAATGTAATATGTTATGATATGCATATTAAAGATATGCTAATTGTTATAAACATTAACAAATATAAACAAATAAACAATCATACAAATAATATTCATAATAGCTATTAATGTTGTACTATTATTATTACTTTTGTAATGTAATACTTCACAGAGCAACTGTTGAATGATATTTTAAAATTTCAAATGCTGCAGTCCATCTAAAGGTTCTATACTATACAAAAAGTGATTGTAATACAAAAACATTCATCATATTAAAAGATTTGTATATCAGCTTGGCTTAATGCTTTTGGGGGGATCTGGGGGGAAATCCATACTATTGTGTTTTAATAGAAGGCAAGTACACATTGAAGGGGACATATTATGCTCCTTTTCAACAAGTTCAAATAAGTCTCAGACGTCCCCAAAACATGTCTTTGAAGTTTCTAGCTAAAAAAATCCACTCCGATCCTATATTTCAGCATGCCTGTAAACCCCTCTGTTTCAGCCCTATTCAGAACAGGCTGTTTCTGTGTCTGTAGCTTTAAATGCAAATGAGCTGTGCCTGACCACGCCCCTCTCCGGAAGGGGATGCGGCTTGGGCTTCTGGCACCATGCTCTAATGTTTAAGGTAACCGTAACCGGCGACCTGGCGTCGGAAGCGCCAGGTTGCCGGTCAGAATCTGACCTAGAGGGAGAGGCTGCTGAAGAAGTTCAAACTCTACAACTGCAGCAGGACTTTTCTGAATGGTTGGTAACCAATTTTGTGTATTTTGACTTTACATTTTCAGTTTGTTGATGTGTGCTGTCACATAGTTACTAACATGTAGCTAGGTAGCTAATGCTAACTGTTACTGTCTCGTCATTACTGGGAGCTCTTTTGGTAAATAAGGATTGTGTAATGTAGTTATCTGTCATGCCTCCTTAGATATACTTTTACAGTCTATGAAAATGTTTGTTGTATGTGGACTGCTACAGGTGTTCAATATCGATATTAGTCAGATATTTTAATAGATGCTGACAAAGTAAATCATTTTGATTTTTATTAATTTTTCTCCATGTTTTGAGCAGAGATGCTCATCATAACATCTTCCTTTATGTAGTAAATTTATTTTGTGCATTACAATAAAAGCTGTAAATCAGCATAAACATGTCTGATAGCAACATTAATCTTTATTCAAAGACTAAACTGCAGTTTTCTACACTGCACTGTTGTCAAGCTCCACATTATATGCAATAAGTGACATGTTATAAATTATCTGTTATATGCGCTTGATATGTAGCCAAGCTTACTTCTTACCCACCTTAGCTCCACTGTGTCAGTTTTTGAATTTCATAAGCTTTTTATTCTGGTGAATGTTATCATTTTTCTTTATATTTTGGATAGGTGCTCCTGTGGAAACTGCAACCATGCCCACAGAAGCTGAGAATATCTGCTGTTAGGAGATACCACAGGTAGCATTCTCACTAGACAAACTAATCAGTAATTTGTTTCGATTACATTTATAATAAACCATAGCATTTACCATTTGTAATTCACTGTAGGTTACCAGACGGCTATGGGAGATCGAGGAAGATTTACCATGTATGGTAGGCCGTCCTGGGTTGGAGCCGCTCTGCCTCAATGTGTACTCCCTCCAGAATACCTGCAACATGTAACGCGCTGACTACGGTACTTTACGGTTGAGAGGAATACACCAGTACATTTTGCTTCTTTGTAAAAACATAGTTTCACTGTAAATAAAAGATGTTAGGCAGTCTTGTTTTACTTCAGTGCACATAATTTTACAATGGTAATAACACACCACAAATGGAGTAACACACACTCAAATAAATTAGTTTAGCTGCTCTTTGATTTGTAAAGTTTTTCTATCAGCAGATAGTGTGCATATAATATATGAATTCAGAGGAGTCATTTCTTTAGTAACGATCAAGCATTTATTTACATCAAATGAGGCACTTATAATCAGTTATAATAAATAAACTGTAGGATTCACTGGATCCATAAAAAAATTGTGAGACACAACATAGATATGTTTGCAAGACTAAATGCCCTGTCCAGTTGTTTTAGTCGGTACAGGTATCTAGCCTATAGGAGCTTTATGGGCTGGTGCTGGGGCTTCCTTGGTCGCAGAATCTGGGTCGTCATTCCAGCCTGCCTCGTCCTACGCATCAGTGCCGAGGTTCCTGACGCCACAGGCCAGTACGTGGGTTTCAGACTGCCCCATGATAGAACCGGGACACATAGCTGGATATGACCTCCTCCTTCTCAGGCCGCTCGAACTGTGCAGTGAGGTCCTCTGGGATGGGGATGGCCAAAGCAGCTTCTGTGTATGGTCCCAGGTCAACAAAGACTTTTTCAAATATGAGGTCCACCACATTCCCTGTTTGATAAAACACAAAAGATTTTGTTTACATTTTTCATTTTTTTTTTGTTTTTTTTTTACAAAACAATGACTGAAAGTCTGTTTCTAACTACCTCCTGACATTTTCTTTACTGTATTTTGTTGTTGGTGGAACTGTCATAACATTATACGTGCAATACTTAATACAATGTGTACAAAACATTTTTTGGTTGAAAAATAAAATAATATAACACTTATAGAATGTCGGCTCAGTCTTAACTGGTGTAGCTCTGCATTCTCCCTTCATGGCCTTTGGAAATTGGACCTTGAACAGTGGTTCACCTTCTTTTGTTTGGGCTTGTGGTCGGTCAGCATTTTCATTGTAGTACATGGCAGCCAGGTAGAGTCTGGAGGTACAGTAAAGAGAAAATCAAAGATGTTAATGTTGACAGAAACCTTAGCCTACACACTCTCACAAGTTCTAAGTAACCACAGCTTCATTTACCTGCACAGCATTCCAAGACTGATAAATGACTGTTAGGTTTATCAAAAGTAGATGCACTTCAGATGGCTACAGACCTGTACTTCTGATGTGAGGCTGAAGAGTCCTCAAGGATAACTGTGTGCCTACAGTGGGTCAGTCTGGCATGCAACATCCCTTGTTGCAGGAAGCTGTATAGATGCACTTGATGTGCTGGCCTGAACAGAGGAAACAGAGGTTACACCAACATCTCCTCAAATGTGTAGTTATGGCAACAGCTGCAAGCAGTGCAAAAATGATAACAACAAATGCACTCAATTGTGTGTAAACTGGGTTGTCAATAGCTTGTAAATGCTGCAAATAGCTCACTATATGTGCAAAACGCAAGAAATGTGTATTACAGACTATCCCCTTTCACATATTCCCTGTAACTGGTGCACTTATCTAGATATTCCCCACAGGCACTGTATCTGTAAACATGATATAAACGTTAAAACGGACATCATAAGGCATGACTCTCAATACTAACTTTCACAGCACTAACAAACAAGCCCAGACACCTATGCTAATCGCTGCAAAGCCTGTTTAGTCTGAATTTTACCGGCTTGACTTTACAGACAGCTAAAACGCCTTTCAAGTGTGATAAAGTTAGCAGGTTGGCTCTAATCAACGTCACACAGCGATACCAAGCAGCAGAATTGCATACAATCTGTACCCGGCTATACCCGGCTGTGTGCACGAGGCAAAACGTTAGCCACATTAGCTGCCATGCTAACAACACACGCAACAGGCTCTCGTGTACATACAGTAAAGCAACATAAAATGGTAAAACTTACAGCTCCCAAGTTTGAAGTTGGGTCTCGGACAGTTGGTGCTGATCCATGCTTTATCTTCAGAATGTAGCGAATCCCGCATTGTACTGTACGGGCCCTCATTGAGAAAGCAGTCCGACGTGAAATGGTTAGCCCGCTACAACTCCTAAAGTGTCCATCAAAAATAAAATAAAACAAATCCACTGGGTCTTCAGATCCTCAGACGTAGGGGGTAAAAGACTTCTGTGTTGGTTTGTACAGTCAATAACCGAGCAACTAGCGTGCATCGCTCATACCTTCGACACAGATTTACCGGAGCCGTGATGCGAGGGAATAAACGATAGCAGCTGCAAGGCGGACTCAGAAGGCGGAACACACGCTTAGCTCGGGGAGTGTCACCCACCTCGGGGGAGGTGGCATCTCCCTTCATGACGACATCAAGGGAAAATCTCCAATTGGCCTGTGTGAGCACACATTTCCTGAAAGGTGGCGCAAGCAAAAGACGGAGAGGATGGACTTTTCTCATGTTTGGGGGGTTTGTAGACAGGCCGGGGACACATATTACTGATAGAAAACCATGAAAAGTGCATTTTGCATAATATGTCCCCTTTAAATGGTTTCCCATCCACAGGATTGTTGTGGAAGTGGATTTGAAAGGGACCTTGTTTTAGTAAAATTAGTTGTCTAATGTAGGTGAATAGATGACCAAAGAGCTTTCTGTTTGGATCATAGTAAACCAAGATAATACCAAGGGAAATATACAAAAACTATATGGTAGCTATGTAGCATCATCGAGTGTGTTGTACAAAACAATGGTAGTAACATAGTTACCATAAAGTGCCATGTTAAAACCATAGTAGTGCCAGAGTTACCATGAAGTGCTATAGTAAACCATGATAGTACCACAGCTACCATGGAGTGCTATGGATAAACCATGGTAGGAGCATAGTAATCGTAATCACCATGAGGTACCATAGTAAAACCATGGTTACTGTATAAAAACCATTGGAAACCATAGTGAATTTTCATTAGGGGTGTATTTTGTTTTATTTGTACACTATTTCATTTTGACCAATTAGGCCAAATATTGTTTTTGTAGGGTATGAATAACACACACATACACAGACATGCACACGGTACAGTATACAGAATACCATATTTTAGTGTTTGCAGAATGACCAAAGATCTAGTTTATTGAACTGGGTTCCCTGAGCTGATGGAATTAGGTGGCCACAACAAATGTTGTCATTGTTAAATTCTTTTTTTTTTTTTTTTTTTTTTTTTTAATGGTACAGTATATGGCACATGCACAAATACACAGCCTAGTAAAGTCTAGGCAGGAAGACAACAGCAAGAAGCACCTGGGTTCAGCTTCAACCCTGGTTCTTTCTTGCAGTGTTGCTTGCATGTTCTCTAGAACAACCACATGCACATTTAATTAATTTAGGACTCTAAGTTGTCCATAGGTTTGACCGTGTGTGTGTGAGTGTGTGTGTGAGTGTGTGTTTGCCTAGATTGTTAGTATGGACATTAATTATTATAATAACAAGCTACATTTTTAATTACAGATAATTGCTGTCATTTTACATAGATTTGTATGTAATTTAAGAAAGCAGAAAAAATACTGTATAAATAATGCAATAATTTTTCTTTACAAAAATGGGAAATAAATGTAATTCACTGTTATTGGCATAACGCTTAAAATAAAAGTCCAGCGGTTAATTCACAGATAATTTCTGTAATTTTACAGACTTTTGTACACAATTTTAAAAAACAAAAAATTACTTTAAAATTAGGATTTCTTTTTACAGTGTAGCAATTCTCCCATAGACTGCAATACAAATTCAGAAGCTGATAGCAACCATTGTCTCAGCAGGTGGTAGTAACGCAGTATCTGGGCAGAAATTAACAAAGCTGATTCTTATTGGCTAATTAGACTCATTAACTTACACTGAAAAAAATAAACCTGAGCAAAATAAAGTTTGTATCTTTACATGAATATATCTTGTTTTTGAATTCAAAAGCTTTGTTCAAAATAGGAGACATTGTGATTTTTTTCCTTAACAAGATGTAACATAATCCCAGGCAATCTTCTTACATACAGCCACACAACAAACAATGATCTTGTTTTATTTACTCTGTCGCAATTTGATTGTGAAGTGGGAGGAGCCGCAAGTTCCAGAATATTCCTCTTGCAGGAACACACCTAGACATACAAGACTTTACACATGAAGCGGGGAGAAAAGAGGAGCAAAGAGGAGTGCAGGGGAGCGCACGGAAGAATTACATTAGCAGAGTAGTTGTAAGATACTGGCCTTTTGTTTTCATGTTGTGGAAATGAAATAAACCAGAGGCTTTTCGAATGATGATAACAGTAGCAATAGCTTTAAGTTAGTGGCGCATGTAACTTGAAAATAACGTTGGCAAGTGGTTATAAAATAGTTGCTTCCAATTTGTAGCTAATGTTAACACAATGTTATAAACCAAGGGCTGTGTTTTAAATTGCAGATAAGGTTGGCACGGGGCTACAAACTAGGTGCTGAAGCTAAACTGAATTGAAGCTAACTTTGGTGCCTTGCTAAATAGCTATCCTGCCAGGTGTAAACCTGGAGGGCATCATACAAATGGTCGTGTGTGCGCAGCTAATCTGGCATACGACTGACCTCATCGGCCCAATATTTGTGTGCACATTTAGGTTTCCTCCAGTGGTTGCTGTGTGTCACAAATTTTGGTAAAGCAATTTCTTTGACTTTTGACTTTTCAGCAGTTTTCTGATTACCTGTGTAATAGGGGTGGGCGATATGACGATATTAGATCGTGAAGGATTACAACGTGAAGACGATCTTTCAAAATGCAGAGATCGTGGGATCGTCTAGGGCACATTCTATAAATTGCAGTTCTATGCTGATGCACCGATGCACCAGACGTATTGACGTCGTCAACCTGACCGACCAATCATAGCGAATTACGGGCAGTGACGCGCTTTCCTACCCGCCTCCTTGTTTATGTGTGTAGCGGTAGCACATGAAGAGCGATGGCTGAAAGCCAAACAGAGTTGGTCACAAAAAAAATTCCACTTCAATTATATGGAATTGGTTTGGATTTTCCGCAAGTGATCAAGCTCAATTAAATGCAATTTGCAAAGTGTGTGCAGAAACCGTTCGCACGTCGGGTGGTAACACGACAAATCTGTTCAATCACCTGAAGAGGAAGCACCCCAAGCAGTATGCTGAGAGCCAAACAGCGAGGGGCCCGGCGGCACCGCAGGCCGAGGCAGCAGCTAGCGTGAGACCAAAACAGACAACATTAACACAGGCATTTGACAAAGGCACTCCATATGACAAGTCAAGCAAGCGATGGAAAGAGGTAACAGAAGCTGTTACCTTTTATCTCGCAAAGGATATGGTACCGTTCAAGACGGTAGAAAATGAGGGGTTCAAACGCCTGCTTAAAGTAGCTGACCCGCGGTACGAGCTGCCCAGCATTAAATACTTTTCCAACACTGCCATGCCATGTCTCTACTCTGTGTTAAGGATTCTCATTCAAACTCCACTTCAGTACAGCTTCCATCATTGCTTTATTTTTCCATAACCGACCGCTGGAACACACAAGCGTGAACAAAAACTTTTCCCGGGGTAAGCTACACATGTCATATCTGGGATCGGACAATAAACATCTTTCACAATAAAAGTACTGTGCATAACACAATGAGTAAAGGCGCTTTCTTTTACATTGCTTAACACCCCCACTCGCCTTTAACTTAATGGCTTTCCTGAGAACATAACATTTTATGTACTTTTATGTACCAAACATGTCTTTGACAAACCTTTTCAGTTTCAGTTTAGTAGCTGGTTTTGTCATTACATCAGCAAGCATTTGCTCAGTAGGACAATACTCCAGATGTATCTTGCCACTGTTTACCACCTCCCTCACCACTTTTGTTTGTGTATACTGGTACTTGTCCATTCCTTTAAGTAGCTGTCTCAAATATATACATTCCTGTATAGCTGATGCTAAGGCAATGTATTCTGCTTCACATGTAGAAAGTGCAACCGTTGGTTGTTTTCTAGATTTCCATGAAATTAGAGCTTCCTTCAATTAGGCTGACACAATAACCTGAGATACTACGCCTGTCTGCCCTCTCTGATGCCCAGTCTGCATCACTGTACACTTTCAAACCTAGTTTACTTGTGTCATTTCTTTTGAAGCATAGACCTTGTTCTGCTGTACCTTTAAGGTACCTAAACACATGTTTTACATTGCTCCAGTGTTCTTCAGTTGGATCATCAAAATGCTGTGAGAGTTTACTGACCACAAAACCTATGTCTGGTCTAGTGCATGTGGACAAATATACTAAACTTCCCACTGCCTCTCTGTACTTTCTTGAATTTGTCATTTTTACAGCATTTTCTGAGTAGTCAAGTTTTGGTTCACATGGGGTCTCTCTTGCCCTACAGTCTTCCATTTCAAATCTTTTCAGTATTTTGTTCACATATCTTTTCTGTGACATAACAACTTGACCCTCTGTTTGTTCAAAGTCTATTCCCAGAAAATGTCTGAGTCTCCCCATATCTTTCATTTTGAACTTTTCAGTTAGCATTGTTTTCACATTTGTTAATACACTTTCATTGCTAGCTGCTATTATCAGATCATCAACCCATATAATGAGGATTACCTTTTCATCATGTTTTTCTTTTGTATACACACAATGATCAGCAGGGTTCTGTGTGAAATCATTTCTGATCAAACATGCATGTAACATAGCATTCCAGTTTCTTCCGGACTGCTTGAGACCATAGAGAGACTTATGCAGTTTACACACTTGTTTTTCACCTGTGTCTGACCATGTCTCATAACCCTCTGGTTGTTCAATGTAAAGTTCAAAGTCAATAGGTGCATGTAAATATGCTGTCTTAACGTCCATCTGATGCAGCACCAGATTCTCCTGCGCTGCTTTCTGCATGATCACCCTCACACTGGTCATATCAGCAGTGGGTGAAAATGTCTCTTCGTAATCAGTTCCTTGTTTTTGACTGTAGCCTTTTGCTACGTATCTTACTTTGTACTTTTCTGATCCATCAGTGTCACTCTTGAGTGCATACACCCATTTGCCCCCCACTGCTCGTTTACCTGGTGGAAGATGGGTGAGGCTGAATGTTTCATTCTCCTCCAGTGACTGCATCTCCTCATTCATAGCGTTGATCCACTGCCTTGAGTTGGTTGAAGCAATGGCATCCTGGTAATTCTGAGGAATGTCACACACTGCTCTGTAACAGAAGTCAATACATGTTTGTAATTTGTCTACCTTTTCTTCCGTTTCAAAGTCCTGTAGGTAAGTTGGTTTCTTTCTTTTCCTCTTTGGGTTCCTCCTTGTTCTCTCAGCGTCGTCTTCTTGCTGAGGCACTTCAGTCTGTTTTGGAGCAGTCTCAGAAACATCACTATCATTATCATGACTTGATGCATTTTCTTTGTTTTCATCAACCATTTCTCCATCGTCATGACTTTTTGGCTGTACACCTCCATCACAATACTCAATGTGTGCTTCTGATGTTTGTGTATCTTTTTCATTTGCTGTTTTGGTTGTGAATTTCACTAACCTGTGCTTTTGGACTTTTTCTGTGTCTGGATAGTACACCAGATAAACTGGGCTGTTTTTATCATATCCTATAAAAACACCTTGCTGGCACCTGGAATCTAACTTCCCTTTCTCTTGTTTGTAGGCAAAACAGATGGACCCGAACTTCTGCAGTTTGGAAACATCCGGTTTCACACCTGTAAACATCTCATATGGAGTTTTTCTTGTGCGTCTGCTGTAGCACCTGTTTCTTACATAAGCAGCTGTCTCTACAGCATAGTTCCATAGTTTATCTGGTAATTTATTCTCTAACAGTAAACACCTGCCCATGTCATAGAGAGTTCGCCAACCTCTCTCTGCTGTGCCATTTTGGTGTGGCGAATAGGGCGCAGATTTTTCATGCCTTATCCTATTCTTGGTCAACAGTTCTTGGAAGTCTTTAGTTGTAAACTCAGTGCCGTTGTCTGAACGGACGCACTTGACTTCACCATAAGGTGCTATGTCTGCCAAGAATCTTTCTGTGGCATGAACTGCATCACTTTTGGCTTTAAGGAAGTAAACAAACATGGTACCTGAGTAGTCATCTGTAAAAGATTGAGCATATCTGTGTCCCTCTATGCTCGGGGTTCGCATTGGACCTGCTAGATCAGTGTGGACTAGCTGTAAGGGTTTTGTAGCTTTTCTGTCTGGCTCTCTATTTCTACTCTGTGTGAATTTTCCTTTTGTACACACTTCACATATCTGTGTTGGTCTGACCACACTCCCCTTTATCACCATGCCTTTTACAACACCTTGTAATTTTTGTACATCTTCATAGTTGCAATGACACATAATCTCACGCCAGGTTTGTATGTCGTGGGATACTTTACATTTATCAACATTCTGTTCAACAGTTGATAAATAATACAAATTGCCATTCTCATGAATGTTAAACCTGCTGCCATCTTTTGTGATCATGTGACTGTTCTCTTTCTTGAAGGTGACTGTTGCTCCTCCATTTGCTGCTCTCGCCACTGAGAAGATGTCCTGGGGGTACGATGGCATGTAGAGTGCTTGCCGAAGCTGTGCTCTGTGTTGTCGTCCGGTGTTGTCCAGGAGATTAATCACAGCTGTCCCTCTGCGTTGAGCGATTCCGTTGCACTTGGTCCCATCTGCCAGCTCGACTACGTGGGTCTCTGGCTTAAATGTGTCGTCGAAGCTCACAAACTTGCTCACATCGTTCACGATGTGAGAGGTTGCTCCTCCATCCACCATGATGCCTTTCAGCTTTATGTTATCTGCTGGTCTCTCAGTCTTTGTATGCCTCGCCATGAAGAGATGGTCGTCATCACCTTCTTGCTCTTTCTCTGCAACTTTTCTGGCACCATCTTGTTCCCCCTTTTTCTTGCACAGGGATTCTTTATGTGTGTTGCTTCTACAGTAACTGCACCACACTTTTCGTGTACATTGTCTTGCTTTGTGCCCTTTTATTCCACACCTGTAGCATGTCACACTTACATCTTCATGTCTTTTGTTATTAAAGTGTGTATTCATATTTTGCTTGTTATGTTTTATGTGTGTTTTCATTACATTGTCCATTGATTCAGCTGTTTTCATCTTTTCAGCTTCTTCATAGATTCTCAGCCTCCTTTTAAAGTCTGTGAATGTAACTTGGTCTTCATTTTGTGTTACATGGACAGCTAGGGGCTTGAACATGTCCGGTAGCCCGCCAAGTATCATGGCTATCATTAGTCCATCACTCATGGTTTCACCTGCATTTCTCAAAGCTGTGATAATATTTTCCGTTCTTATAATATAGTCTGTGACACTTTCGTTGTCTGCCATCCGTAGCTTGGTCAACGATGTGTATAAACTTATTATTCTTGGATTGCTTTTTCCCGAATAATGTTCTTTCAATATCTTCAGTGCCTCCCTGCCATTATCGGCAGCGTCATGTCTGATTAGCGATAGGCTTTTATCATCTATCAGCCTTATCAGTTCAGCATAGCAGTCAGCATTCTTCCGTCTGTCTAGAGCTAACTTCTCTTTATCATCATCCCTGGGCTCATGCAAAATAGTCTCTTTCAGGTTTAAGCTGTGCAGGTGACCAAGAAATCTCGTTTCCCAAAGGTCATACTTATCTTCTGTTCCGTCAAAAAATAGTTGCGGCATTAGCATCCCTGCCGCTCCTTTGTTCGTCATTTCGCGGTCTTTTCTTCTGCTAGCCTTCTAGCCTTTAGCTCTTAGCTCTGGCGTTCGCGTCATGCGTTGCGATATTCCTCATAACTTTGCCCGGTACTTATCTTCAAGTCGGCTCTCATTAGCTGCTAGCGGTGTCCGAAGCTGCCTGGGCCCATAACCTGTTAAGGATTCTCATTCAAACTCCACTTCAGTACAGCTTCCATCATTGCTTTATTTTTCCATAACCGACCGCTGGAACACACAAGCGTGAACAAAAACTTTTCCCGGGGTAAGCTACACATGTCATATCTGGGATCGGACAATAAACATCTTTCACAATAAAAGTACTGTGCATAACACAATGAGTAAAGGCGCTTTCTTTTACATTGCTTAACACTCTGAATGCCGAGAAAAGATTGAACGCAAAGTTCAGAAGGTCCAGTTTTTCGCAACAACGAGTGATCTGTGGTCCAGCCGCACTTCAGAGTCTTATTTGAGCCTGACCATTCATTATATTGACGACTGGAAGCTCTGCAGTGCGACTCTGCAAACATCATACTTCCCAGAAGATCACACGTGGGGGGCTCATAGCGCAAGGGCTGAGAGACGCTCTTCAATGCTGGGGACTCAAAGAGAATAACATGACCTGCATGACCACAGACAGTGGGACTAACATGGTGAAGGCCCTGGAACTAAACAACTGGACTCGTCTGCCCTGCTTTGGGCATAGACTGCACCTAGCCATTGGTGAGTGAACTTCAAATAAATTAATATAATGCAAAGATGGGGCTTGATGCTTAACAAATCTGGATCAGATAAAAAAAAAAAAAGATGATGATGATGATATTTGTTTGTGGTTGCTGACCTATTTAATATACGAATATTGAGACACCTGGGTTATGCAGACAATGAGGTGGATCCTCTTGAATGGTGGAAATTCCATGAGGGAAACTTTCCACGAGTTAGCCAACTAGCTCAAAAGTATCTGTGCATTCCAGCAACAAGTGCTCCCTCAGAACGAGTCTTCAGCACAGGTGGCAACATAGTAACTTGCCAAAGGGCTACTCTCAAGCCAGATAAAGTTGACAAAATGGTTTTCCTGGCTAAAAATCTGTGATAGGAATCTGTCATGATGTCTCCTTTTTAGAAGGAGATAAAAACCCTAAGATATGTTAACAGTAATATGTTCTAAAACTGCTGGATCTTTAATATTCAGGTTATACACATTGCAGTTTGATATTTTTTGTTCAAAACTTGCACTAAAAAAGATAACCATAGTCACTTTAGTTTGTATTTTTGCATTTCAATAAACTATTTAGTGTTTTAAAAATAAATCCTGTTTAAATGACTGTCAGTAATTTCTTTGATTGATATTTTATTTTCTGTTACTACTTTTGCAAGAGTGCACTTTATTAGAATGTTGTTGTTTAACTTAAACTTAACATTGTTTGCACATGCAGGCAAAACTGCGACTACTTGAAATAAAATCTGTTAAGAAAGGTGCTTTGGTCTAAATTGTCTGTTTTTCTTTTTCCAATTTAAGATCGTGATAAAATCGAAATTGTGATTTTATTTTTAAAAAATCGTGATATGATATTTTTGCCATATCGCCCACCCCTACTGTGTAATAAGCAAGCACTTCTTTGTTGGAGGGTGCATTCACTATTCAGTTCAAGCTGAATACTCTGTGTAGTTTTTCTCTTGCCCTGTTTCTTTCTAATTGTTTTCTTTCTGTATCTTGTGATGTTTCTCCATCTCACTCTTGGTCTTTACCACAGATCAAGGAGAAATTCCGTAGGATCACACTGAAGCCATTACGGTCCACATTAATGGGGAAGTTGGACCAATACACGCCCAAACTGTTGAGCCTGTACAGGAGGAAGGGGGGAGCCACTGGGAAGAAACCTGATGAGACCCTCTACATGTTAAATGAGGCATGTACAACAGTATAGAAGTTAGTTTTATGTAGCAGAATTGTACTGTACTGTCTGTACCTAACATAATGTCCTATTTTAAACTTTTATAGAACCAGAGAGAGAGAAGAGAAGTTGCTTCACTACCTTGGTGAGAGGATGGAGGAGTTAATCAAAGACTACCATGAAAGAAAATATACCTTTGCCCTGTCTGGGTGAGACAATATTATGCAAGCCCTAAAGACCTTTAATTGTTCTAGTTTTATCATATATCATTATTATCACCTCATGTTTTACCCCTCTCTCCCCATTTTCAAATGTAACGCAGTAACGCGTTTACTCAGAAACATTTTAACTGACTTACTTTGTTCTCTTATCTGAGAACATTTTTACACAGTGATTTACTTCTACTGATGTCTTTTCAGTAATAGTAGTGACGCCGTTCACGTGTTGATATGCTGACATTAGTGTGGTGTGCCATCTGAGTTTCTGTTACTGGTAGAGTATATTGCTGCTTTGTCTGAACACAGTTAATCTTGCTGTTTTCTTTCTTGCTGTTATCACAGAGTCTAACTACCTGCTGTACATTTACATTCCAGCACTCAGAGCTCTCTGCTCCTTTTAGCGACTTTCACTAACTCAGCAGTTGTTTACATGCTGTTCAGATCTGCTAGTTACTTTAGCTTTGCAGTTAGCACTAGCTTCTCTTTCTCTCCCTCCCTCTCGCTCGCTCGGTGTGGTATTGTTGTAACTTCACTGTAGAGGATTGTGATGTTTACTACATCTTCAGTGATGTCTGCTGTCTTTAGGCACAGCTCCACTCGCTAACCGAACTAAAATTTATTATAATTAATATTGATAATTATTAATGTTATTAGCTGTCATTACAGATGATGTAGCTCAGTATGTTTGATTGTTGAACACTTCAGATTCTGTGAAGCCATCTACACCAACACACTGGTGCTTTTCTACAACTCTGACAGCACCCAGCCCGACTCATCATGATCAATTACTTTTTTAAATGTTAATCGTTTTTGATCGTTACCCTCATGAAAAAGAAAAAGGTCAAATTAGGTTTCTGTATAACTGTCGCACTCAGGCGTTCATAAACATTCAGCATCATCATGAGCATCAGGTCATAATAAATCTAGACAAAGTCCTGAGGCCTCAGCCGTCTGAGGCCAGTCCTCTGACACCTCAGTCCTCTGAGACTTCAGTCCACTGAGACATGAGTGTCAGAGTGAACATGAACTGGCAGATAACACATCTGCCCATGACTGCCTGCAGAGAAGCCTACAGGACATTAAAAGTGCCAAAGACAGAAAGTCTGTTGGCCAAAATCACCAAAGCTGAAGCTGCTGTGGGACACGAGCAGAACCCGTTACCCTGGTAACACTCACAATGCTTCTGGAACATTTCCTTCCAACATGTCATTGACAATTACCAACCACCTCAGTAACCTGGGTTCCAGCCAAGGGTCTCCACCTGCAACAACTCACACTAGGCCGGTCTTAACATTCTGCTTGTGATGGGGTTGATGTCAAAATATGACAATATTTAATCATTAAATCTCATTCGTAGACGTAGTGATCATTAGCTGTATAGCCATAGCGTATAGCCATAACATATTCTCTCCCACCATTGCCACCTCATCACACAGTTCATTCTATTATTATTTTCATCTTGATGATTATAACACATTGCATTTACTCTGTAGAGATAGTAGTCTAGTCATTGAATCGAGAGACCATGTCTTCTGATATGAGACAGATCACATTAATCAATGAAATAATTCAATGTTGTCCTCCCTGAGGGCTGACTTCCTTTTCAACAAGAGCAAATTCTAAATTGTATTCATGCTACACCTTTTTGGTATACGCAGGTGAGCCCCCGCAAATTACTGATGTTTAAAGGTAAACTGCTTTATAGGTGTTTTATACTGGTTTTAATCCCCTGGGCTGTTTGTTATTGAGAGGAGGGACACCTCTGTGATTAATTCAGCTGCTGGTAAAAAAAAACTGCTGAATGTTTGGTTCATAAGTTATCAGAGAAACAATCAAAACGAAGGTTAGCATCAATCTCAGCTCCAACTCTTCCCTGACATCTCTGTCCTCTGTACATCGTCGGTCAAACACTGACTTTAAATGTGAAACTGCTTTATTCAGTGTTTTTTAATGGTGGGAATCACCGGGTCTGTTTGATTTCCTGAACCACTGACACTGAAGGAATTCAAAGTGGGAGGAGCTTACAGTAATGGTGGTGAAGACAACAACTCCCATGATCCAACGCCATTTCATGACATTACCTGTCTTTTCTTATTGTTTTGATTGAGAGACCCCTAGAGGCAGAAGGTACATACTGTGCCTTTAATGTCTCTGGTATCTGGATTCCTCCTCTCAGCTCCTACATCTACAAAACGAGCCCATAGGTCATCTGTGCAGCAGGTTATTATGACCTATCATTAAGTTTTGCTGCTAGGCAACATCTAGTGGTAGTAGTAATTATGACAGGAGCTGTTATGGTTTGGTTTTTGATTGTTTTTGCTTTTACTGTTTGGTTTTTGATTTATTTTGCTTTGTTACATTGAGCCTCCATTTAACCTCTGTCTCCTCTCTCACTCAGGGCAGCGCGCAGGGGCGGGGCCGGTTCTCAGCAGCAGCCTCATTGCTCTCACCTGTTCCTGATTCCCTGCAATCAGCCTGGTTACTTAAGCCTCTGCCAAACATTCCCCTGTGCCACACGATTCATTCGCATGCCTGCTGTTCCTTGCAACGTTCACGAGAACCTGCCTCACCTCCCGCTCTGTATTTCCAGCGTTTATTTCTTGTGTGCTAGTGAGTATTTTTTCCTCCTGGACAACTTCAGTTTATTCTAGAGTTTTTTGCCCCTCGTGGTATTTTGTATTATTGTTCTTTTGTTGTTCTGTCCCTCAGCAGCCGCTTGAGTGGTCCTTTGTTAGTTTTTCCCTGTTGGTGATTTTCAGTTTTTGTAAATAAACCTTGTTCATCTTCTGAATCTGCAATTGGGTTCTGGCTCTCCTTGATTCACACGTGACAGGAGCAAAGGGAAAAGTGCCGTTAAGTAATATAAAGAGAGACAAAGTTCACGTCAGGAGGAGGTTGTGGTGGATGGATGAATATGACACAGGAGAGCAGTTAGTTCAATTCCCACATTGTTTCTATTATCCATGACCTTTCGTTGTTATTACTGTAACCATGACAACAAAGATCATAGAATGTTTAGGAAGTATTTATTTTAACCCAACTCAATCTTTTCCTAAACCTTACCAAGCCATGACCGTTATTATAGTAACCATGTCAATGAAGGTAGGTATGTCACTGTTGGTTCAGTTCCCGTGTTTATTATTGTAACCATGACAACCAAAGTCTGTTTTTTCAGAGACACTGCTATGGGTTGTATCAGCGAGTTGATGGTTGTTCAGGGTGAAGGAGTTGAGATATTGTCACTGCATTTTCTATCAGGAGCAGAAAGAAAATAAAAAGGAAATGGTGGTGAGGGGTAGAAGGAAAAGGGAGAGAGGATGGAAGACAGCAAGAAGCAAGCAAAAGACAAGTGAATGTAGAGACAGAAGTGAAATGTGTAAATGACAGTTGGTCAGAAAGTAGCAAAGAAAGGAGCAGGAGGATCAAATGAAGAAACAGACTTACATATGGAGGTCTGAAATCACAATGTTAACAGTAGTTATATTAGGAATACAGACACCAACAGGTTACACACATTCAGGCTAAACAAAGAGACTGCAATCATATGAGGGGACACAACACACAGATGTGACAAGGACAACACTGCAGGTCTATAGGATAAACTCTTCCGATAACAATGTGATTTTAGTGGACAGATGAACCAGAGGAATTAAATGATTTCTTAGTCAAATAATTGACAGGAAGCTTTTCATAAAAATATCTTCAGCTACAGATCAGATGAAGAACAAGCTCACTAAGTAATGATTCATTTCATCAGTGATACTTTATAATAGATAGATGAACATTTTTAAGCCAGTCTGAAAACAACACTCACATGTCCATACACATGTTCATACAATCCCGTTTCCAAAAAAAGTTGGGATGCTGTGTAAAATGATTTGCAATGAAGCCCCATATTTAATTCAAAGTAGACAACATATTAAATGTTGAAACTCAGAAATTTCATTGTTTTTTGAAAATTATATGCTCATTTTGAATTTAAAAAAAAAAAAAAAGTTGGGACAGGGTGTTGTTTACCACTCTGTTGCATGACCCCTTCTTTTAACAAGATTCTGTCAACATTTGGGAGGAGAACAACTGTTTGTGAATGTTCTCATTCGTCCAGGTCATAGTTATCTCTCTCTCAAATTAAATCGAAGGCAACTGGACTTGTATTTGTCTGTGGAAGACGTTTCGCCTCTTATCCAAGCGGCTTCATCAATGATGAAGCCGCCAGTCCACAGTGCCTCTTATCCAAGCGGCTTCATCAATAATGAAGCCGCTTGGATAAGAGGCGAAACGTCTTCCACAGACAAATACAAGTCCAGTTGCCTTCGATTTAATTTGAGAGAGAGAGAACAACTGTTGTAATTTTGAAAGTAGAATGTTTTCCCATACTTGATGTACAATTTCAGCTACAGTGTGGGGTCTCCTTTATCGTATTTTCATAATAATCCAAACAATTTGTGTGTCAAATGAATAAAATCAGACAGTTTGTAATAAAGATTCATTACTGATATATTCAGACCTATGTTCTTGTCTGAAGCTGAACATTTCCTGATATGACTCCTCTACAGCAACAAGAGAGAAAACACCTGAGTTTCTGTCTCATTTAACACAATATATTTATAAGATTATAAATTATATTTATATATTTTTTATATTTTTATTATATTTATAGCCTGTGTATATTCTCATTTGTCCAGGTCATGGTATCCTAAAGGAGTTTTTTATCAAAACGCAACTGGACTTTGATTATTTGTCTGGGAAGACGTTTCACCTCTCATCCAAGAGGCTTCATCAGTTCGTGTACGCATCTGACCAGGCTGGGACTGGTCTAACTTTCTGGTGTAGAGACCCAAGTATTTAACCTCTTGTGGGCGTTCACAAGGCCTTTAAAGGAACAACACCGAGCCACTGGTTCAGGTATGTGGACGACACATGGGTTAAAATCAAATCCAAAGAAGTGCAAGCTTTTACCGAACACATTAACCAGTGGACAAAAACATCAAGTTCACCAGAGAGGATGCCAAGGACAATAGTTTGCCATTCTTAGATTGTGAAAAAGGACAGAGCCTCCACATTGAGGTATACAGAAAACCCACACACACAGACCAATATCTACTTTTCGACTCACACACCCTCTGGAACACAAGCTTGGTGTTATCAGAACCCTGCAACACAGAGCTGATAACGTGCCCACCAGCTCACAGGCCCAAGGGGCAGACACAAGCACCTGAGGGATGCCCTCACAACTTGTGGTTACCTAGCTGGACCTTTGTGAAATCTGCAGCTACTTCCAGAAGGAAAACAGCAAAGTGGTTGAGAAAACAAAACAAGAGAAAACACATAGTCATTCCATATGTGTCTGGAGTATCGGAAAAACTCAAGAGAGGATCTTCAACAAACCACCGTATCCCTGTGTATTTCAAACCCAGCAACACACTCAGACAGAGGCTGGTACATCCCAAGAACAGAACACCACACACCCGCAAAAGCAATCTAGTGTATGCAGTCCAATGCAACGAGGAATGCAATGACCTCTACATTGGAGAAACAAAACAACCATTGCATAAACGCATGGCCCAACACAGGAGAGCCAACTCCTCAGGCTTAGACTCTGCTGTCCATTTACATCTCAAGGAGAAAGCCCACTCCTTTGAGGACAGCAATGTTCACATCCTAAGCAGAGAGGATAGGTGGTTCGAAAGGGGAGTAAAAGAGACCATCTATGTAAAAGTAGAGAAACCATCCCTCAACAGGGGAGGAGGTCTCAGACACCATCTATCTCCAATTTACAATGTTGCCCTTTCATCCCTTCCCAGGAGGTTCAACAATCTAGCCTCAAAGCATAACAACTGTTCACAAGTGGCAAATGACTCCAACGACTGTCGTAGAGAACTAACGAAGTCGAAACCAACTTTCCACCAACAATAGTCATGCCAACGACTGTCATTGATCCCAAGTGACTCCTACGACTGTCGTTATAACACAATAGAGCAACTAACGAAGTCGAAACCAACTTCCCACCAACAACGTTCGTGCAAACGACTGTCGTTGACACTTGGAGCACAAACAGAAACCAATGACATCATCAGCCTTGTGAACGCCCACAAGAGGTTAAATACTTGGGTCTCCACACCAGAAAGTTAGACCAGTCCCAGCCTGGTCAGATGCGTACACGAACTGATGAAGCCTCTTGGATGAGAGGTGAAACGTCTTCCCAGACAAATAATCAAAGTCCAGTTGCATTTTGATAAAAAACTCCTTTAGGATATTATATTTATAAGATTTTAAGGTTCCACCATGACACTTAAAAAACATAGTTGAACTCTTCAAAGTCTAAAGTGTAGTAATCAATAAAGCTCAGCCTTGATCAGTTCAGTACACTCAGGTTTACATCCACACTCTTGGTCTGGGGTTACTGTAAGTCGCTGTACTAATGTGATGACTTCTCTCTACTTGTGCAGCTGTTACATTATGTTTTATCATGAACCATTATCCCATCAGTGTTTGTTGTCACCACAGCTGCTGCTGTTCAGCTGAACTCACACACTCACTTCACTGGAGAATTAAAGACTGTAAAGTAGTACCTTTAATTTGAGTGCACTTTTTTTGTCTCGGGATTTAAAGGGGGTGAGGAGTCCCCTCACATCCTCCATGCTCATCATGACTTAAATCATCTCTGGAAAATGATTCAGGTCTTATACAAACTTTATTAAAACACCTGGTCGAACCTGCTCATTATAACTTTACAGTTCACTGTAAAACACTGATGACTGTTGTCATAGAAACCTCATCGTCACGAAAACATTGTTGTCCTTCTTGAGGACTGGTGCCCCCTTTCAATGAGAGCAAATTCTAAATTGTGGTGTTCACGCTACAATTTAAGGTAAACACAAGAAACTTGTGCTACAGAAAATGGACCAGACTCAGTGAATAGCTCCCTAAACTTAACATCCTAAGTCCTATGATAAGTATTAATTTGGCTACACAGACTAATGAGCAGTGATAACTAACATGTCTTTGGGGTCATCAGGTGGGAACATCCTTTCACCAGTGTTTCGTCTAGTTGGTCCCACGACACCTCCAGGAGGCTAGACAGTGATCACTGGCGTCCCAGAGTCACTCCCCTAATGCCAGCCATCACTGCTCCTCACACCACCACTATTTTCTCCTTTATCTTGCCTATGCTACCACAAACAACATCATCAACTCAGACAAAACACACTAGCAGATTCAGCAAACAAACTCGCCTAACCAGTTGGAGAAAGTGGCGGCCATTTTGAATGAGGGAGGTAGAGTCAAGGAGAGATGACTTTTTTATGCTAAACTCTCCCCCGCCGGATTAGGCTGTGCTCTACCTCCCCCTACTCCCCCACTCTCCAACAACTCACCTAAAACAAACAAACTCACCTAAACAGTCAAAGACACACTACAAACCAATTCAAACAATGCAACCAAACAATACAGGCCACCTCACCTGGACTAACCGCATGGTCTCAAAGAGGCTCACACAGGCCACACCCCCCACTTAAAAACACTTCCTCTTCCTGGATTTCTTCCTTGCTTCTCCTAAGAGTCTGTCTATCCTAAGTGCTCCCCCTGCTGGGCCCCCAGCTACCATTATTTCTTCTCATCCAAATCCACTGACTGGATCTTGCTGCCTCATCTGACATGTCCTTTACTATTTTCCTCACACTCTGTCCACTTCCTCCTAACTCCCTCACCAAAGAGACAACAGACCTTGCTACAAATCCTCTACATCCTACTTCCACTGGACAAATCCTAACTTTCCATCCTCGCTGCTCTGCTTCTGCCCCTAACTCTACATACCTGAGCTTTTTCCTTTCATATGCTTCTTCAACTGAAGCCTCCCACGGAACAGTCAGCTCTATGAAATATACTTTCATTCTACTCCTAGACCACAAGACTATGTCAGGCCTTAGCTTTGTACTGGCTATTTCCTGGGGAACAACAAGCTTTCCTCCTAAATCTACCTGCATTTCCCAATCACAAGCATCCTCTAAGCTGCCTTGCCTCCTTGCTGTCTTACCAACTTTCTCTCCCTCTTGAACAAACTTGATTGCAACTCTCTTTATTTTAGACCCTCCTAAATTTGCCTGCCTCCGTAAATCTTCAATTCCTGCAGCTAAGCTTTTTAAAACCTGGTTATGTCGCCACGTATACCGGCCTTGCGACAGACTAACCTTACAGCCTGACAAAATGTGCTTTAAAGTTGCAGTACCTGAACACAATGAACATAACGGGTCTCCATTTACCCAGAGTTTTAGGTTCTGGGGAGTTGGCAATACATCATATGTTGCCCCTATCAAAAATCTAATACTACTTTCCTCCATACTCCACAGCTCTTTCCAGCTAAGCTTTTTCTTGTCTACACCTTCCCAATTCAACCACTGTCCCTGCTTAGCCTGGGCCACTGCCTTTGCACCCCTTAATATTTCCTCCTGTCTACGAACCTGTTCCACAACTAGCTTTCTCTTTTCCTTGGGACCTGCTCTACTCCACACCGGTTTGCCTGGGCCAAGCCCCAAGCCTCCCCAGCCTATTTGGACATTACCCACAATCTCTGTATGCCTGAGCGTTTCTTCTGGCTCCTGCACTGCCATTCTTGGATTCCACTTTCTCCCCTTGATTGGGTTTGGAACCACCTTACTGACTATCACATCTTTACTCCCAGATAACAGGAGCTCTGTCCTAACCTTGGTACATTTAAACTCCTCCACTAGACTAGTTACTGGGAGCTGAAGTATGCCTTTCCCATACAGTGCCACCGTACTTAAACATCTAGGAACACCTAGCCACTTCCTAATGTAAAAGCTAACTAATCTTTCCATTTTCTCTGCAGCAGATAATGGGATCTCATATACAGACAGTGGCCACATCAGCCTGGGAAATAACCCGAACTGCAGAAACCACAACTTCAACTATGAGGAAGTCTATAATTCTTGAATTTAAAATACTTCCCCATGTCACTGCTTACACAGATGCCTCTGTAATTGTTGTCATCAGATTTGTCTCCATTCTTGAAGATGGGTGTGATCAGCCCTTCACTCCAGCTTTAAGGGAAATGACAAACACTTAGTATTAAGTCAAATAGCTTTAGGACGGCCAGTT
>NW_019174263.1:28725-44453 GCF_002260705.1 Seriola dumerili
TAGTTTACATTTCCAGCTTTGGCATCTCACATTAAGATGCCATTGAACGCCCACATGCTTTCTGGCTGCATGAACCTTTTCAGTTTATCTTTCCAGTTCTGATTCTCAGTGATTGAGGGTAATCCCGTGGGGTCTGATCATTCTTTAGCTTTCCAGATCTTTCAGTTTTCTGAGATTTTCTGTTTCGAGCTTTTGTAAGGTTTTCTTCTATATGATTTTTTAGAGTACTCTCAAATACTGTTCAACTGTTCGGTTGTGATGTTTTCTGGGTTAAATAAATTCCAGTTTTCCCAGAAATTTGATTTCATCCCAGATACTCCTTGACTCTATGAACTGTGATTGGTGTTTGCCAGATATTGTTCTTTTTTTGCTCTCAATGTGTTTTTATATCTACTTTCAGAATCTCACAGGTGTTTTTGGTTTGAGACTTTTCTTCAATGTCTTCCTATGGGTTTGCGTCTGAATCAAACCACTTGTTCATTTTTCTTTGGGGGGGGGGCGATTGTTTTGTTTTACATTTAAATTGATAATAAGACAAATATTGTGGTAATTTTACCAGGCACATCTCTAGACCTTCTGGATATCTTGGTGTAGATCTGGAACAAAGAGGAGTCTAGAGAGACTGCGATTTCTTCACTGATGCTTCCTGGTATTGCATGCAGACTGTTTGATGCCCATCCATATGCTCTCATTTATGTTGTTACAGTTTACAGGGCTAGACACATATATTACCGGCGTTTTGTTCCTTTCAGATACAAAGTGCATCTGACAGTGATCTGATACTGTTGATATATAGCATTAATCAAACAGTACTGCTGCAAGGTTTTAAACAATATGTATAACGTCTTAAGTCGAGTCCCCTCTCACAGCCATTCCATTGACAATGGTGGCAGACCCCAGTGCTCTACAAAGCTAATAAGACTTGTTTTCACTCGTTTTGTTTTTGTCACAGTTCTTCCTCTTTTTGGAAGGTTGGAAGTTAATGGCTTAGCCACGGTGATGTAATTGCCACCCTTCAGTATCGTTGTAAAGTCTAGTTCCTCCCCAGTTCTAGCATTTAAATCTCCAGTCATCAGCACAGATTCCTTGGCCTGAAATGAACTGATCTCTTCTTCTATGGAGGAGAAAATCTCTACAATGAAATATAGGAGATTCTGTTTGTGGATATATAATTGCATAGACCAACCACATTACATAGACCATAAATTTCAAGTTTTGTAACTTGTGTGTACATTCCAGTGTTAGCTTTGGCCAGTGAAGAAGAACAATTGCCTGCGCTCATTACACCTGATCTAATGACTGAGTCACCCATAACGATGAGAAGCAGGCCACATCTGTCTCTCCTCTCTCCACCTAGGCCAAAGTACTAAACATCGGATGTAACACCACAAGTTTACAACTATTTGAGAAATTTCATGGTTCTAATGTAAATTGGTCTGGTCTATGCAATTTATATTCCACCAACAGAATCTCCATATTTCATTGTAGAGATTTTCTCCTCCATAGAAGAAGAGATCAGTCATTTCCAGGCCCAGGAATCTGTGCTGATGACTGGAGAGATTTTAAATGCCTAGAACTGGGGAGGAACTAGACTTTACAAGTACTGAAGGTGGCAATTACATCACCGTGGCTAACCTTAACTTCCCTATAACCTTCCCAAGAGGAAGAACTGTGACAAAAACATAAACGAGTGGGAAAACAAGTCTTATAGCTTTGTAGAGCACTGGGTCTGCACATTGTCAATGGAAGGCTGTGAGAGGGGACTCCTTTAGACGTTATACATATTGTTAAAACCTTGGCAGCCAGAGTACTGTTGATTATGCTATAATCAACAGTATCAGATCACTGTCAGATCACTTTGTATCTGAAAGGAACAAACCCACGGTAATATATGTTCTTAGCCCTGTAAACTGTACAACATAAATGAGACATATGGATGGGCAATCAAACAGTCTGCAGCAATACCAGGAAGCAATCAGTGAAGAACATCCAGTTCTCTTCTAGACTCCTCTTTGTTCCAGATCTACACCAAGAATCCAGAAGGTCTAGAGATGTGCCTGGTAAACATTAACCACATATTTGGTCTTTATTATCAAATTTAAAATGTAAAACAAAACAACCAAAAGAAAATGAACAAGTGGTTTGATTCAGACTGCAAAACCCATAGGAAGACATTAAGAAAAGTCTCAAACCAAAAACACTGTGAGATTCTAAAGTAATATAAAAAAAACACATTGAGAGCAAAAAAAAAGAACAATATCTGCAAAACCAATCACAGTTCATAGAGTCAAGAGTCTCTGGGGTGAAATCAATTCTGGGAAAAACTGGAATTTATTTACCCAGAAACATCACAACGAACAGTTAACAGTATTTGAGATACTTTAAAAAAATCATATAGAAGAAAACCTACAAAGCTCAAAGGAAAATCTCAGAAAAAACTGAAAGATCTGGAAAGCTATAAAGAATGTATCAGACCCCACGGGATTACCTCATCACAGAATCAGAACTGGAAGATAAAACTGAAAGTTCTGCAGCCCAGAAAGCATGTGGGCTCAATGGCATCCTTAATTGAGATTGCCAGCTGGAAATGTTAAACTGCGCCGTCCTAAAGCTATTTGACTTAATACTAAGTGTTTGTCATTTCCCTTAAAGCTGGAGTGAAGGGCTGATCACACCCATCTTCAAGAATGGAGACAAATCTGATGACAACAATTACAGAGGCATCTGTGTAAGCAGTGACATGGGAAGTATTTTAAATTCAAGAATTATAGACTTCCTCATAGTTGAAGTTTGTGGTTGTCTGCAGTTCGGGTTATTTCCCAGGCTGATGTGGCCACTGTCTGTATATGAGATCCCATTATCTGCCTGCAGAGAAAATGGAAAGATTAGTTAGCTTTTACATTAGGAAGTGGCTAGGTGTTCCTAGATGTTTAAGTACGGTGGCACTGTATGGGAAAGGCATACTTCAGCTCCCAGTAACTAGTCTAGTCGAGGAGTTTAAATGTACCAAGGTTAGGACAGAGCTCCTGTTATCTGGGAGTAAAGATGTGATAGTCAGTAAGGTGCGTTCCAAACCCAATCAAGGGAGAAAGTGGAATCCAAGAATGGCAGTGCAGGAGCCAGAAGAAACGCTTCAGGCATACAGAGATTGTGTGGTAATGTCCAAATAGGCGCTGGGGAGGCTTGGGGCTTGGCCCAGGCAAACCGCGTGTGGAGTAGAGCAGGTCCCAAGGAAAAGAGAAAGCTAGTTGTGGAACAGGTTCGTAGACAGGAGGAAATATTAAGGGGCGCAAAGGCAGTGGCCCAGGCTAAGCAGGGACAGTGGGTGAATTGGGAAGGTGTAGACAAAAAAAAGCTTAGCTGGAAAGAGCTGTGGAGTATGCGAGGAAGTAGTATTAGATTTTTGATAGGGGCAACTTATGATGTATTGCCAACTCCCCAGAACCTAAAACTCTGGGTAAATGGAGACCCGTTATGTTCTTGTGTTCAGGTACTGCAACTTTAAAGCACATTTTGTCAGGCTGTAAGGTTAGTCTGGTCGCAAGGCGGTATACGTTGGCGACATAACCAGGTTTTAAAAAGCTTAGCTGCAGGAATTGAAGATTTACGGAGGAGGCAAATTTAGGAGGGCCTAAAATAAAGAGAGTTGCAATCAAGTTTGTTCCAAGAGGCGAGAGAAAGTTGGTAAGACAACAAGGAGGCAAGGCAGCTTAGAGGATGCTTGTGATTGGGAAATGCAGGTAGATTTAGGAGGAAAACTTGTTGTTCCCCAGGAAATAGCCAGTACAAAGCTAAGGCCTGACACAGTCTTGTGGTCTAGGAGTAGAATGAAAGTATATTTCATAGAGCTGACTGTTCCGTGGGAGGCTTCCAGTTGAAGAAGCATATGAAAAGGAAAAAGCTCAGGTATGTAGACGTAGGGGCAGAAGCAGAGCAGCGAGGATGGAAAGTTAGGATTTGTCCAGTGGAAGTAGGGTGTAGAGGATTTGTAAGCAAGGTCTGTTGTCTCTTTGGTTGAAGGAGTTAGGAGGAAGTGGACAGAGTGTGAGGAAAATAGTAAAGGACATGTCAGATTGAGGCAGCAAGATCCAGTCAGTGGATTTGGATGAGAAGAAATAATGGTAGCTGGGGCACCAGCAGGGGGAGCACTTAGGATAGACAGACTCTTAGGAGAAGCAAGAGAAGGAATCCAGGAAGAGGAAGTGTTTTTAAGTGGGGGGTGTGGCCTGTGTGAGCCTCTTTGAAAACCATGCGGTTAGTCCAGGTGAGGTGGCCTGTATTGTTTGGTTGCATTGTTGAATTGGTTTGTAGTGTGTCTTTGACTGTTTAGGTGAGTATTGTTTGTTTTTAGGTGAGTTTGTTGGAGAGTGGGGGAGTAGGGGGAGGTAGAGCACAGCCTAATCCGGCGGGGGAGAGTTTAGCATAAAAAAGTCATCTCTCCTTGACTCTACCTCCCTCATTCAAAATGGCCACCACTTTCTCCAACTGGTTAGGCGAGTTTGTTTGCTGAATCTGCTAGTGTGTTTTGTCCGAGTTGATGATGTTGTTTGTGGTAGCATTAGGCAAGATAAAGGAGAAAATAGTGGTGGGTGAGGAGGCAAGTGATGGGCTGGCATTAGGGGTAGGTGACTCCTGGGAACGCGCCATGTGATCACTGTCTAGCCTCCTGGAGGTGTCGTGGGGACCAACTAGACGAAACACTGCGTGAAAGGATGTTCCCACCTGATGACCCCAAAGACATGTTAGTTATCACTCTGCTCATTAGTCTGTGTAGCCAAATTAATACTTATCATAGGACTTTAGGATGTTAAGTTTAGGGAGCTATTCACTGAGTCTGGTCCATTTTCTGTAGCACAAGTTTCTTGTGTTTACCTTAAATTGTAGCGTGAACACCACAATTTAGAATTTGCTCTCATTGAAAGGGCTACGGCACCAGTCCTCAAGAAGGACAACAATGTTTTCGTGACGATGAGGTTTACTATTGACAACAGTCATCAGTGTTTTACAGTGAACTGTAAAGTTATAATGAGCAGGTTCGACCATGGTTTTTAATAAAGTTTGTATAAGACCTGAATCATTTTCCAGAGATGATTTAAGTCATATGACGCATCGAGGATGTGAGGGGACCTCTCACCCCCTTTAAATCCCGAGACAAAAAAAAGTGCACTAAAATTAAAGTACTACTTTACAGTCTTTAATTCTCCAGTGAAAAGTGAGTGTGTGAGTTCAGCTGAACAGCAGCAGCTGTGGGTGACAACAAACACTGATGGGATAATGGTTCATGATATAAACATAATGTAACAGCTGCACAAGTAGAGAGAAGTCATCACATTAGTACAGCGACTTACAGTAACCCAGACCAAGATGTGGATGTAAACCTGAGTGTACTGAACTGATCAAGGCTGAGCTTTATTGATTACTACACTTTAGACTTTGAAGAGTTCAAAGCTATGTGTTTTTTAAGTGTCATGGTGGAACCTTAAAATCTTATTATAAATATTAATATCCTAAAGGATTTTTTATCAAAATGCAACTGGACTTTTGAATTTCTCTTTCACTCTCCTCTCATCCAAGAGGCTTCATCAGTTCGTTGTACGCATCTAGACCAGGCTGGACTGGTCTAACTTTCTGGTGTGGAGACCCAAGTATTTAACCTCTTGTGGGCGTGTTCACAAGGCTAGATTGATGTCATTGGTTTCTGTTTGTGCTCCAAGTGTCAACGACAGTCGTTGCATGAACGTTTGGTGGAAGTTGGTTTCGACTTCGTAGTTGCTCTATTTTGTGTTATAACGACAGTCGTAGGAGTCACTTGGGATCAATGACAGTCCGTTGGCAATGACTATTGTTGGTGGAAAGTTGGTTTCGACTTCGGTTAGTTCTCTACGACAGTTGTTGCGAGTCATTTGCCCACTTGTTGAACAGTTGTTATGCTTTGAGGCAGATTGTTGAACCTCCTGGGAAGGGATGACAAGGGCAACATTGTAAATTGAGATAGATGGTGTCTGAGACCCTCCCCTGTTAGGATGGTTTCTCTACTTTACATGAGATCGTCTCTCTTTACTCCCTTTCGAACCACCTACTCCTCTCTGCTTAGGAGTTGAACATTGCTGTCCTCAAAGGAGTGGCTTTCTCCTTGAGATGTAAATGGACAGCAGAGTCTAAGCCTGAGGAGTTTGGCTCTCCTGTGTGGCCCATGACGTTTATGCAATGGTTGTTTTTTTCTCCAATGTAGAGTCATTGCATTCTCTCGGTTGCGCATTGGACCTGATTACACTAGATGCTTTTGCGGGTGTGTGTGTTCTGTTCTTGGGATGTACCAGCCTCTGTCTGAGTGTTGTTGCTGGGTTTGAAAACACAGGGATACGGTGTTTGTTGAAGATCCTCCTGAGTTTTTCCGATACTCCAGACACATATGGAATGACTTATGTTGTTTTCTCTGTTTTGTTATTCTCAACCACTTTGCTGTATTTTCCTTCTGGAAGTAGCTGCAGATTTCACAAAGGTCCAGCTAGGGTAACCACAAGTTGTGAGGGCATCCCTCAGGTGCTGTGTGCTGTCCTGGGCCTGTGAGCTGCGGCACGTTCTATAGCTCTGTGTTTGCAGGGTTCTGATAACACCAAGCTTGTTATTCCAGAGGGTGGTGTGAGTCGAAAAGTAAGATATTGGTCGTTGTGTGTGTGGGTTTCTTCTGGATATACCTCAATGTGGAGGCTCGTGCTCTTTTTCTCATATGGATGTTTACACAATCTAAGAATGTGCAAACTATTGTCCTTGGGCATCCTCTCTGGTGAACTTGATGTTTTTGTCCACTGAGTTTAATGTGTTCGGTAAAAGCTTGCACTTCTTTGGATTTGATTTTAACCCATGTGTCGTCCACATACCTGAACCAGTGGCTCGGTGTTGTTCCTTTAAAGGCCTTGTGAACGTCCCACAAGAGGTTAAATACTTGGGTCTCTACACCAGAAAGTTAGACCAGTCCCAGCCTGGTCAGATGCGTACACGAACTGATGAAGCCTTCATTGGATGAGAGTGAAACGTCTTCCCAGATCAAATAATCAAAGTCCAGTTGCGTTTTGATAAAAAACTCCTTTTAGGATACCATGACCCTGGAACAAATAGATAATATACACAGGCTATAAATATAATAAAAATATAAAAAATATATAAATATAAATTATAATCTTAAATAAAATATAATTTTGTGTTAAATGAGACAGAAACTCTAGTGTGTGTTTTCTTCTTGTTGCTAGTAGAGGCAGTCATATCAGTAAATGTTCAGCTTCAGACAAGAACATATGGTCTGAATATACTATCAGTAATGAAATCTTTATTACAAACTGTCTGATTTTATATCACTTTGACACACAAAGTTGGTGGATTATTATGAAACATACGATAAAGGAGACCCCACACTGTAGCTGAAAAATTGTACATCAAGTATTGGGAAAAACATTCTACTTCAAAAATTACAACAGTTGTTCTCTCTTCTCTCAAATTAAATCGAAGGCAACCCGGACTTGTATTTGTCTGTGGAAGACGTTTCGCCTCTTTATCCAAGCGGCTTCATTATTGATGAAGCCGCTTGGATAAGAGGCACTGTGGACTGGCGGCTTTCATCATTGGAAGCGCTTGGATAAGAGGCGAAACGTCTTCCCACAGACAATACAGTTATCCAGTTGCCCTTCCGATTTAATTTGAGAGAGAGATTAACTATGACCTGGACAATGAGAACATTCACAAACAGTTGTTCTCTCCAAATGTTTGACAGAATCTTGTTAAAAGAAGGCGGGTCATGCAACAGAGTGGGTAAACAACACCCTGTTCCCAACTTTTTTTTTTTTTTAAAATTCAAAATGAGCATATAATTTTCAAAAAACAATGAAATTTACTGAGTTTCAACATTAATATGTTGTCTACTTTGAATTAAATATGGGGCTTCAGCAAATCATTTTACACAGCATCCCAACTTTTTTTTGGAAAGACGGATTGTATTGAACATGTGTATGGACATCGTGAGTGTTGTTTCAGACTGCTCAATATGTTCATCTATCTATTATAAGTATCACTGAATGAAATGAATCATTACTTAGTGAGCTTGTTCTTCATCTGATCTGTAGCTGAAGATATTTTTATGAAAAGCTTCCTGTCAATTATTTGACTAAGAAATCATTTAATTCCCTCTGGTTCATCTGTCCACTAAAATCACATGTTTATCGGAAGAGTTTATCCTATAGACCTGCAGTGTTGTCCTTGTCACATTCTGTGTGTTGTGTGTCCCTCATATGATTGCAGCTCTTTGTTTAGCACTCGAATGTGTGAACCTGTTTTCGGTGTCTGTATTCCTAATATAACTACTGTTAACATTGTGATTTCAGACCTCCATATGGTAAGTCGTGTTTCTTCAATTTGATCCTCCTGCTCCTTTCTTTGCTACTTCTGATACCAACTGTCATTTACACATTTCACTTCTTGTCTCTACATTCACTTGTCTTTTGGCTTGCTTCTTGCTGTTTCCACTCTCTCTCCCTTTTCCTTCTACCCTCACCACCATTCCTTTTTATTTTCTTTCTGCTCCTGATAGAAAATGCTCCGTAGCAATCTATCAGTGACAATACTCAACCGCTTCACCCCTGAACAACCATCAACTCGCTGAGTACAACCCATTAGCTAGTTGTCTCTTGAAAAAACACGACTTGTTGTCATATTGGTACACATAATAATACCACCGGAACTGAACCAAACCAGTGACCATACCGCTACCGTATCCATTGACAGTGGGTTACTATAACGTAACACTGGTCATCCGCGTTTGGTAAGGTCTAGGAAAAGAATTGATGTTGGGTTAAAATCAAATACTCTTCCTATAAACATTCTATTGAATCTTTGCTTGTCATGCGTCGTTACCGTACTCCCGAGTAATGACCGACAACGAAGGTCATGGATAATAGAAAACAACTGTGGAATTGTAACTATAACTGCTCTCCTGTGTCGGATGATTCATCCATCCACCACAACTCCTTCCTGACCGTGAAAACTTTTGTCTCTCTTTATTATTACTTAAATCGGCCACTTTTCCCTCTTGCTCCTCGTCAACGTGTGAATCAAGGAAAGAGCAGCAACCCGAATTGCATGATTCAGAGGTATAGCATGAAGAAGGTTTATTTTACAAAAACTGAAAATCACCAAACACCGGGGAAAAACATAACAGTACAGGACCAGCCTCAAAGGCGGCTTGCTGAGGGTACAGAAACAACCACCACAACTTCAACTATGAGGAAGTCTATAATTCTTGAATTTAAAATACTTCCCCATGTCACTGCTTACACAGATGCCTCTGTAATTGTTGTCATCAGATTTGTCTCCATTCTTGAAGATGGGTGTGATCAGCCCTTCACTCCAGCTTTAAGGGAAATGACAAACACTTAGTATTAAGTCAAATAGCTTTAGGACGGCCAGTTTACATTTCCAGCTGGCATCTCAATTAAGATGCCATTGAGCCCACATGCTTTCTGGGCTGCAGAACTTTCAGTTTATCTTCCAGTTCTGATTCTGTGATGAGGTAATCCCGTGGGGTCTGATCATTCTTTATAGCTTTCCAGATCTTTCAGTTTTTCTGAGATTTTCCTTTGAGCTTTGTAGGTTTTCTTCTATATGATTTTTTAAAGTATCTCAAATACTGTTAACTGTTCGTTGTGATGTTTCTGGGTAAATAAATTCCAGTTTTCCCAGAATTGATTTCACCCCAGAGACTCTTGACTCTATGAACTGTGATTGGTTTTGCAGATATTGTTCTTTTTTTGCTCTCAATGTGTTTTTATATTACTTTAGAATCTCACAGTGTTTTTGGTTTGAGACTTTTCTTAATGTCTTCCTATGGGTTTTGCAGTCTGAATCAAACCACTTGTTCATTTTCTTTGGTTGTTTTGTTTTACATTTTAAATTTGATAATAAAGTCAAATGACCAAATATGTGGTTAATGTTTACCAGGCACATCTCTAGACCTTCTGGATTCTTGGTGTAGATCTGGAACAAAGAGGAGTCTAGAAGAGACTGGATTTCTTCACTGATTGCTTCCTGGTATTGCTGCAGACTGTTTGATGCCCATCCATATGTCTCATTTATGTTGTACAGTTTACAGGGCTAAGAACATATATTACCTGGGTTTGTTCCTTTCAGATACAAAGTGATCTGACAGTGATCTGATACTGTTGATTATAGCATAATCAACAGTACTGCTGCCAAGGTTTTAACAATATGTATAACGTCTAAAGGAGTCCCCTCTCACAGCCTTCCATTGACAATGTGCAGACCCAGTGCTCTACAAAGCTATAAGACTTGTTTTCCACTCGTTTATGTTTTTGTCACAGTTCTTCCTCTTGGGAAGGTTAGGGAAGTTAAGGTTAGCCACGGTGATGTAATTGCCACCTTCAGTACTTGTAAAGTCTAGTTCCTCCCCAGTTCTAGCATTTAAATCTCCAGTCATCAGCACAGATTCCTGGGCCTGGAAATGACTGATCTCTTCTTCTATGGAGGAGAAAATCTCTACAATGAAATATGGAGATTCTGTTGGTGGAATATAAATTGCATAGACCACCAATTACATAGACCATAAATTTCAAGTTTGTAACTTGTGTGTACATCCAGTGTTTAGTTTGGCCAGTGGAAGAAGAACAATTGCCTGCTCATTACCACTGATCATGACTGTCACCCATAAGATGAGAGCATTATGTACCCAGCATGTCCTGATGTCTCTCAGTTCACTGTGGGCAGGGCCTGCTGTTCCTTACACCAACTCGGAATAGGACAGTCTGCCTCGCTGGATCTACTGCTGCTGTTGTGGTGGTGGTGGAGGTGGTGGAAATGTCTGGGAGGTGGTGAGGTCCTGGGTCTAGGGTTGGTTCTTGCAGACTGGGTATGTCTGATGTTCTCATGAGGTCTGCATTGTGGCGGTGGTTGTGGGTGCTGCTGCTTGGGCCTGGCTTGGTAGGCTCTGCTTTCTGCTATTTTAATGTTGGGGGTTCCTGTGTTGCTCTGCCTCTTAACTGTTCCTCCTTGGTTCACCGTGACATATTTCATTGTCTTAGTGAACAGTGGGAACTGCTTCCTTGAGGAGGTGTACATGATCATAAAGATCGTACAGTGACAGAGGGGTGTTGGACAAAATTTGGCCATGGTTCACAGTCTCTGGTGATGCTGACTTTCAGTAGTGGATCAGTAACACAACATCTGCTTTTGCAGTGTGACTATCTGCACTGGTAGGACCATCTGAGTGTGTGGTGTGACTGCTGGACTCTGGCTGCTCTGGTTGAAGGAGGAATCATCTTGCTGGGTGTTCTGGGGGGGTGGGGCTCACTGTTGGATGTTGACCATGGTCAGTCTTCAGTGGCTCAGACTGTGAGGGAGGTCACCTGTTCCTTCAAACCGTCCCATGCTCTGTTCTTCTCCTTGAGTTCTTCTGACAGAACAACAAGTTGAATCTTGTGGCTCTCCCTCTCTAGCTGCAGTTCTAGAAGTCTTTTAGAGCAGCAAACTCTTTCCTGTGACTTTCTCTCTCGTGATCTAGCTCTCTCACTTATTCAGTCATAGTGAACAGCTCTTTCTTGTGGCTTTCTCTGTGTCTGAGTGATTGTTTTTCATGGGTTACCTGTATGTTTTCTTGCTCTTTTCTCATCTGTTCCATTTGTTGTTTTAAGAGCTGTGCTGAGTGTCTGTCTGATTCAGGATGATTTCTTTGAGCTGCATCAGGTCTACTTTTCACTGGGTGAAGTGGTCCTTCAGGTCTGTGAAGGTCTGATGTGGAGGTGATGTGGAAGAATCAGGGTACGTTCTCTGTCATCATGATGCTCCTTCTCATTTGGGATGCTACAGACAGTTGGAGAGCATGTCTTACTGGCATGAGGCTGGAGTTCCCAAGGGGAGGTGTTTACTCTCTCTACCAGAGATTTCAGTGCCTGGAAATTGCCCCCCCCCCCATTCAAATTTAAATTCAAATATCTTAATCAATAAATAGTTTTATTGGCATTAACAAAAACATGTTATTGCCGAAGCAGTTTACAAATCATTTTCTCTCTCGTTGTCTCAGGGAGCATCTCCCTCAGGAGGGTGGAGGGAGGAAGCTGACCTGTAGATAGTGCTACAATTGTGATTGACTTTTTTGAGAGGGAGGCAAATGATTCGACTATTTTATATATATATTTTTTTGGGGGGCTTTTTATGCCTTTATGATAACACAGTACAGAGAGACAGGAAATGGGGAGGCAGAGAGAGGGGGAATGACATGCAGTAAAGGGCCGTCCAATGCAGGATTCGAACCGAGCCGACTGCAGCGAGGACTGTAGCCTCTACATATGGGGTGCCTGCTCAACCCCCTGCGCCACTCGACACCCCTCGAGTCGACCATTTTAGAAAAAGTCAAGGCTGATCTTCATCTTCTGCAATGGGCAGGGGAACCACCTACTGGAGGGGTGTGGGACAACAGCTATGATGATCCATGGAGTACTCACAAAATGAATTACAACGGCTGGGCCGAATGCTACATGGCTCAGAAGCTTTGCTTGTTTCAGCTGGGTGTGTCACTTTGTTTTAAAGATCAGAGGAATGGGGTTGGGGTAAGATATGGACTGTCAAGGCAGCAGTTTGAACGTTGTTGTTCTAACACTCCATGAAGCCCATGTCTTTAATGTTTTACAAACATTCATCATACATTATAATTGGCTTATAGCATTGAGTAATTATACTACAAGGACTCATAAACAGTCATAATACTTTCTTACAATAATCATAACATGTAATAGGCTCACTTAATGACTTACAAGGTAAACTGTCATTACACTTAACTGCTGGGCATCACATTTCTCATAGCTATAATAAATTATAATCCTATTATAATCTGATAAACTGCAGAATTTTTTCAGGTATTTCCAATAATGTCAGTCAATTCAGTGTTAAGAGTGAATAATTTGAGGAAAAATGACATTAATGAAAAGTAAATGTCCATCATTCAGTTCAAAAATTGTAGTACTGTTATGACCCATACACAACTTATGGTGTCCCCTGATCTACTTTTATCTTCTCACAAACATCCACTAAGTTTGGAGAAAATTTACAGCTTTTGTATTTACTCACTAAAGTACCACAAGCCTCATTCACTGGTCCCCAACTCACATTCTTTGTGACTGACAGAGGTGCTTTTCAATCATTACAATCGTTTAATATGCCAGTCTGTTAAATGGGATCTTTTATTTTTCCAGATCTGAATCTACTTACCTAAAAGTACAGCGCAACAGTCTGGGCTTGTCTCTCAGACATGAATATTGGGTACTATATAAAACAAAGGTCAGCTGAAGCAGGCTTATCATTTCTATTTACATGAGGGTCAAACTTTGAACACAAACTTCAACATTAACTGAACAACAATATTAAACTAGTGCCTCATTTTTATTATTTGATACAAAAACATCACTGTATTGACGAACCCTTCCCACCAGCTGTGATGATCGATCACCTACTCATCCACACACACCTTCACTACAACAGCTCAAACACAAGTTTCACACAAACACATAAGTATGCAGATGACATTGGAGCTATACAACTACAAATTAAACAAGTAAAAAACAATCCCAGGCTTTTTACAAAACGGGTGAGCCGACAGATAACACTGACAGGAATGCTTATATTCTCTTAATGGCATCATCGATTTCTGAAATCTGGTCCTTCAGTTGGTTCCACTGTTCAGGATTCAGGGAGATACCTGCAAGAGATTTAAGACAGAGCTTCACCACATACCACTAACAATATCAGACATCCATATGTATGTCAATCAAACTAATTTAAAGATTACTGATGTGATCACCTTTCTTTCCCGGCTTCATCTCCCCATCCTGGTTCATCCAGTACTCTCTGATGTCAATCAGGACTTTACCTTTGAAGTCCCTGACGCTGACATATCTCATCTTTCCAATCTGTAAGAAACAAACTCTGTCATCTGTTGTTCTTCCTAGTTTTTTAAATATATTTTATTGAACAAAGTGGTCAACAGGTAGTGCAGATGCAGCCTGACATCATTTTCATTTTTCTTTATGATCTCCTACATCACACATGGGCATTTTACGGCCCGCGGGCCAGACCCGGCCCGTGGGCTGTCTCAGTCTGGCCTGCGACATCCACAGAGGAGAAAAGAAGAAAAAAAAAAAAAATCCTACATTATAGAGGCATATGAGTTTGAACTGCTATACGATCTGATTGCAACAGAGGGCGCTATTTTAATTTGGAGTGGGTGAAAATGCGCTTCCTTGACTCTTGCATAGACAGTTCGATGATCATCAGGATGAGTGCTATGAAAAAGAAAAAAGTTGATTCGGAATGTCGTGTTTTTAACACAGAGTGGACTTATAAATATTTTGTTACTCATGTGGGTTCAAAGGCTGTATGCCTGATATGCCAAAATGCAATTTCTGTTTTCAAAGAATATAATATTAAGAGACATTTTTCGACCAAGCATGCCAACTATACCACCAACCTGTCGTTGCGGGAGAGAGAACAAAGGCCCTGAAATTGTCCTCCGATTTAACCGCCCGTCAGAATATTTTTGTGAAGCAGACGGCCATACAAGAGACAGTCACAAAAGTAAGCTACATGCCGGCTCTTAAGCTAGCCAAACACAGCAGGTCGTTCTCAGAGGGTGAGTTTTTGAAAGACTGTATGGTTGAGACTGCTAGCATCCTGTGCCCTGACAATAAAAGTCAGTTTGAAAAAAATCAGTCTGTCTCGTCGGACTGTTACCAGGCATTTGGAAGTGATTGATGAGCAGTCTCACTGAATCATAGTAGTTAATTGAGTTGTTAATAGTAATATTCATGAGTATGATCATGTATTTGTTTAAAAAGGGCTAGTGAATAACACAATCAAGCCCACCAAATCTATGTACCGGTAGTTTAAAGTAATTCTGCAGTAAATATTTCATGTTTAAATTTTATTTCCAATTGTGTGGCCCTTCACTTACTTTAACGGAGTCTTTATGGCCCACTGGAAAAAAATATTGCCCAGCAATGTCCTATATCTATGTTCCATCCCAACCCGCCCCCCTACAGCAGCCAGATGAACAAATAAGTAAATAAATACATAAGTAAATGAGGAAATATGGAAGAGTGGGTCCTTGCAACATCACGTAGCTGAAAATATCTAAGGAAATCTGAGCTATTAATGTTCAAGTTTGCGCGCAACTGTTCAAAAATATAGCAAATAACTTATCTATATACAGTGCATCCGGAAAGTATTCACACCCCTTCACTTTCCCCACATTTTGTTATGTTACAGCCTTATTCCAAAATGGATTAAATTCCTTTTTTTCCTCATCAATCTACACACAATACCCCATAATGACAAGGTTTTTTAGAAATTTTTGCAAATTTATTAAAAATAAAAAACAGAAATATCACATGTACATAAGTATTAGGGCTGGGACGATTATCCGACGTAATCGATGTTGTCGATTATAAAAATTATTAGACGTGGAATTTTAGGGTCGACGCGTCGTGTAAAACCACACAGGGTAAATGTTCATAGAACAAAACCGGAACTTTCTAATGGGACCGTTTATATCCATCTTCTTTGGTTTACCCGGATACAAGCGCAGTGCAAGGGCTGGGACAACGCGGTGAGATAATTGAAGTCATTGACTACGCGAATGATTTGCGTCTGTGGGGAAAAAAAAAAAAAAAAAAAGA
>NW_019174263.1:44461-63787 GCF_002260705.1 Seriola dumerili
GAAGTCATTGACTACGTGAATGATTTGCATCTGTGAAAAAAAAAAAAAAAGATTTGCGTCTGTGTAATCTATTTGAACAACATGGCGGCGTCTAACAGCAGTACGACGGAGCGTGTGGAGCAACACGCGGCAAAAAAGGCTCGCACACTACTCGCAAATTACTGTTAGGTTAATAAAAAAAATAATCGTTAGATTAGTCGAATAATCGAAAAAATAATCGCTAGATTAATCGTTTAAAGAATAATCGTTTGGGACAGCCCTAATAAGTATTCACACCCTTTACTCAGTACTTTGTTGAGGCACCCTTGGCAGTGATTATAGCCTCAAGTCTTCTTGGGTATGAAGCTACAAGCTTGGCACACCTGTATTTGGGGTATTTCTCCCATTCTTCTCTGCAGATCCTCTCAAGCTCTGTCAGGTTAGATGGGGAGCGTCAGCACAGCTATTTTCAGGTCTTTCCAGAGATGTTCAATCGGGTTCAAGTCTGGGCTCTGGCTGGGCCACTCAAGGACATTCACAGACTTGTCCCGAAGCCACTCCTTAGTTGTCTTGGCTGTGTGCTTAGGGTCGTTGTCCTGTTGGAAGGTAAACCAACCAGCCCCAGTCTGAGGTCCTGAGCGCTCTAGAGCAGGTTTTCATCATGGACCTCCGTACTTTGCTCCGTTCATCTTTCCCTCAATCCTGACTAGTCTCCCAGTTCCTGCCGCTGAAAAACATCCCCACAGCATGATGCTGCCACCACCATGCTTCACCGTAGGGATGGTATTAGCCAGGTGATGAGAGGTGCCTGGTTTCCTCCAGACGGGACTCTTGGCATTCAGGCCAAAGAGTTCAATCTTGGTTTCATCAGACCAGAGATTCTTGTTTCTCATGGTCTGAGGTGCCTTCTGGCAAACTCCAAGCGGGCTGTCATGTGCATTTTACTGAGAAGAGGCTTCCGTCTGGCCAGTCTACCATAAAGGCTTGATTGGTGGAGTGCTGCAGAGATGGTTGTCCTTCTGGAAGGTTCTCCCATCTCCACAGAGGAAAGCTGGAGCTCTGTCAGAGTGACCATCGGGTTCTTGTTCACCTCCCTGACCAAGGCCCTTCTCCCCCGATTGCTCAGTTTTGCTGGGCAGCCAGCTCTAGGAAGAGCCCTGGTGGTTCCAAACGAATGAGGAGACCACTGTGCTCTTCAGGACCTTCAATGCTGCAGAAATTTTTTTGTACCCTTCCCCAGATCTTGATGGCTTGGTTTCTGCTCTGACATGCACTGGCAACAGTGGGACCTTATATAGACAGGTGTGTGCCTTTCCAAATCATGTCCAATCAATTGAATTTACTACAGGTGGACTCCAATCAAGTTGTAGAAACATCTCAAGGTTGATCAGTGGAAACAGGATGCACCTGAGCTCACTTTGAGTGTCATAGCAAAGGGAGTGAATACTTATGTATATGCGATATTTCAGTTTTTTATTTTTAATACATTTGCAAGAATTTCTAAAAAACCTTTTTCGCTTTGTCATTTGGGGGTATTATGTGTAGATTGATGAGAAAAAAAAGGAATTTAATCCATTTTGCAATAAGGCTGTAACATAACAAAATGTGGGGGAAGTGAAAGGTTGTGAATACTTTCACTGCACTGTACATGTCTTTCAGATAGCAGAGGCCGCTCCACTCAAAGGACATAATCAAGGGTCAAATTTAGCAGGTAAGAATAAATGATTATTACAAATAGGAGTTGTCTGGGGGAGAGTGAGCCAATTGAGGTGGCACCTAATTTGTACCCAGATTTTCAGTATGCAGAGGAGCATGACTTAGCTTCAATCTGGCACCAGTTGCTCTGAGCTGAGGTACACCAAAGCATAATCTTGTGGGCATTAGCTGCCAAGTAGTAGCCGATGAAACTAGGAAGGCCAAGTCCTCCAAGGGACCTGCTCCTTTGTAATAATGATCTATCAACTCTTGCATGCTTACCAGCCCAAATATGCTCTTCCTAGTTTTTCCTGAGTTTTTTGTGAATCCAAATGAGCCGTTTCATAAGATGTGCTGTCCAACAACAATGGAGACCTTTTACACTGTAAAGACTGTGAATTCCATGGAGCCAAAGTTGTAATTTGTGATACTGGCCTATACAAGTAACTGACAGGACTTCTCCACAGAACATTTTTAATACGCCATCCACACTAAATCTTTAAGTTATGAACCTAAAATATTCTCAGCAGTGATAAAATACAGCCCAGCTGAACTTGGTGCCGTGTATTTACTGTATGAGCAGTTTGTGTATGAGTGAATTACAACCAAATTACCAAATTATTATTACTATTATTTCATCTTCTGGTCTATTTAAGTAATTAAACTTCATGAATGTAAAATTTAACATGCTAATAGCTAGTATCTCTATGCTAGTAGCTAGTAATCTTTTTTTTCGAAAATTACTTAACAAATCACTGAAATGGCTTGAAACTAAATGCGATTCCTTGAAAGTTTAAATTTTTCTATCTAAAAAGCTGAAACTACCTGTGATACCCACCTGGAACATGTTGTCATCAGCATTACTGCTGCCCTTGGATGAGCCACCTGGCTTGGAGCTCTCTCCACTCTTTGGTTTCTTGGCTGCTTTCTCTGGTGCACTTGACTTCTTTCTCTTTGCCTAAAAAAAAAAAAAAAAAAAAGACATTTTTTATTTCGAAGTATTCCAGCTCCTTACTGTGTCCTGTGTAATTAGATTTATACAGAGTGTAACTTTGTAACTTCAGCTAACTCCTGTAACAGTGTTTTAAACAAACAGCTGCTCATCCTTTGGACCATCCATCTCTGAAATGAGTACCACTCACCAAACATCAAACCAAACAACAGTCGCCAAACATCATCTATCTCAAAATAAGATCTGCTTACAGTGCTTCATCTCTGATGCTAAGACACATTCAAAGTATATGGATAAAGTACAAAAACATTTGAAGTATTAAAACACAAACCTTGGTCTCCACTTCACTGTCGGAGTCACTTCCAGATGTGGAAGACAGCACTTCCTTTGATTTTGGCATTCTGCTGAGACGGGGGTTAAAAGTCAGATCAGACACCACCCTCAGGTGTTCATTTAAAAGGCAGTTTACTCTAGTCACTCTCTGTGGAGATGATGTCTTTGGGTTGAACTGCACATGAAACCTCTCATTCAAATGAGAGGGTCCTTAAAGAACCATTTGTCTCTCTGCACTTTGAAGGCGTCTCTTTAAAGTCTGTGAGGACAGTGACCAATAACTCTGTCAAGGTACATGTAAATATTGTATTAAGATAGACTTACGAATAACAGAAAGGCAGGCAGATAAAAATATCATTCGGTACAGAATTGTAGCCATTGAAAAATTCAAGAAGCTGTGGGAACATCAGGAGCTGGTTTTACACAGACAGATTGTGTCTTAGATCTAACAGTCAGACTTCAGATCAGGGATGAGTATTGAACAGGCCCCAGGGCTACATTATTCAAGACCGCAGTATCAATAAGCTCTGACCTTAACTTCTGCTATCGGTACTGGAGTAGTCGCATTTGTTTGGGTTTTTTTTCTTTGCTAGATTATCTTGCACATATATTTCACCAACTCCGTCAAATATCCGTCTATGTATGCATATTTTCGCTATTCTGACAGAAGAGGAGAGATCTGTCTCTCTCTCTCTGCCTGCGCACACATGCGCGCGCCACAACACACACACACACACACACACACACACACACACACACACACACACACACACACACACACAAAAGACTGGACCAACACCACAGACCAGTCTGAAACATCTTTGTGTTTCATCATCAAAGTATTTATTTGTTATATGGGTTTCATTGATTTGATGACATTTTTAACACATTAATGGGTGACCCTGGGTAAAATTGTTTACTATACTTAAAATTCACCTTAACTAAAATCAGATAGACAGGTAATCAGAGGAATTATGTGCGCTGAACACAGCAGGTTGCTGGGGTTGCAATTTTTACTGGGTTATGGGGAAAAAGAAACACACATAATGTGCTGCCTGATTAGTGCATGTAATATTTCTATCATCCCACCTCCTGTAAAGAAATAACTTGTGTACAAACGGCTCTGTGGCAGACTGGATTTATACACACTAAAAACTCTTCTCAGACTGAAAGACCTGAAGCCAGTGAGCTGTGGACAGTCTGTTCCTCTCTAGATAAATAACCACGCCAGAAGCTGCTTTCTAATCCAAACTAAAAAAGTGTTTACACCGTGCAGTGGCTGATCATTTCTCATCCAGATGTTCAGAGAAGTGTGTGAGGATTATAAGAGTGAGGCCGACTTCAGAGGAGTGCTAAGGGCTGCTAATCGACCCCGGAAGATCTGCAAACATCGCTAAGAAATGGCCTCAGTTGAAAAGCAACGGTTCCCTTGTCGTGCACAGCTGGAGCCAGTGTTTAGTACAACAGTAGGTCCGTACCTGTCGAGGCTGGTAAGGTGTTCAGGTCTAGAACTGGACAATACAAACAACATCCTCATTTTCTACGTTTGATGCTTCAACTGCGTTTCACTGACTTCAGACAGTTTCAGCTTGGAGTCATATGGCCTCTAGTAACCTCACTAACACTGTCACACATACCAAGGAGAGGCGCCAGCTGATCGACCAGGTGGTCCTCTAATAACACCGCACCTGTCTCCATCACGGACGTTAACTAGCTAAACTAGCTAAACGCTATCTGTAGTTTAGCCGCGGGAGCTAACGTTAGCACATGTACGCTGTGTCCTTAGAAGCAGGACAATAGCTCTCTCTAACCACTGTACAATGACAGCTGTGCAGTAAAACATCGACGTCTTCTTCCATTAAACACCAAACCGTCACAAACAGGTTTGAAGTTGATCTTTTTTAAAATGTTAATGCTTACATGATGAGGTGAAGTGGTGCGGGTCTCTGGACAGGAATCGGAAAGATGGCAGAGTTTCCGGTGACAGTTCTGCCTATTTTTTTCCTAAACTTTATTGAAAACAAAAGTTCAAACATGAAGCTGTACAATATGACATGACGTCATTACAACACATCTGAGCACATGACCTGTAGAAATATTGATAAACCAAAGAAATAACTTCAATTAAGAAATAAATAAAAGTAAATTACAATAAAATTATATTGAGTTAAAGTTATACTCCTTGACTTCTCCACATTTAAATGTCTAAAAACAACTAGACCTATGTTCTATACATTGCTGAGTTGTGTTCTTACAGTATCACATATGTTTCCATCAATTCTCAAACCAGAGAAATCTGTGATTTTAATCATGGCAATGTTTCATTGGTGGCCTGTCAATGTCATCATATCCTCTATAATCACGAGTCAGTGTTGTGTTTGTCTGACAACTCTATATATGAACCAGATGAAGGATTTTAGTCATCGGACGTCTGGATCTGAAGTTATCGGAGAAACAAGCTGAGTAAATGTTAGACAACTCAGCTCCCAGCCGCTAGAGACATCCTGTCCTGTGTCCACTGAAGAGTGTGATTTTTAAAGATAAACTGCTTTAAATAATCCCCTCTGTCACACTTTATCTTTCTTTTTTAAAAGCAAAGACAGTAACTTCTCCCTGTAGGGGTCCCTCTATCAAAACAATAACAAAAGACGGCGTTGGGTGACGTCATGATCATGGGAGTTGTTGTCTTCACCACCATTACCGTAAGCTCCTCCCGGATTCCTTCAGTGCCAGTGGTTCAGGAAATCAAACAGACCCGGTGATTCTTTTTTTAAAGTATATTTTTTTGGGCTTTTGTGCCTTTATTGGACAGGATAGTATAGAGAGACAGGAAATGGGGAAGCAGAGAGAGGGGGAATGACATGCAGTAAAGGGCCGTCGAACCGGGGCCGACTGCAGCGAGAACTGTAGCTTCTACATATGGGGCGCCTGCTTAGACCACTGCGCCACTCGACGCCCCGACCCGGTGATTCTAACTGTTAAAAACAATGAATAAAGCAGTTTCACATTTAAATTCAGTGTTTGACCGCCGCTGTACGGAGGACAGAGACGAAGAGTTGGAGCTGAGATTGATGCTAACCTTTGTTTTCATTGTTTCTTTGAATTATCCACGGAAGTGTCCTCCTCTCTACAACAAACAGACCAGGGAATTCAAACCAGTAGAACCCCTTAAAATACCATTTAGGAGTCAAGAAGAAAGAAAAGAAGAAAACAAGAAGTTCCAGTGTTTGAAAAATACAATTATGTTCAACTAAATCAAATCAAGTACAAAAACATAATACACCCCTTATCTTCGAAAGCAAAGCAACACATTTGTGGGAACTCTAGTCAAAAAGGCTGGGTCTGTGCTTGGCAGGAGCCTGGACTCACTCAAGAGTGTTGTGGAGAGATGCATGCAATGTAAGATGGAGGCCATCTCAGACGATACCAACCATTCTCTCCGCAACATTCTGGCAAGACAGTGAAGCAGCTAGGAAGCAAACGTCTCATCTCACTGTGCTGCATAGCAGACAGGTTCAGGAGATCCTTTGTTCCCACTGCCATCAGGCTATTATTACTATCAACAATGAGCTAATGGACACATGAATTTCCCCTGGGGGATAAATAAAGTACCTATCTATCTATCTATCTATCTATCTATCTACTTATCAGTACTGTTGTTTTTGACAGCCTGTTTTAATTTTAGTTTTAGTCTAGTCTTTGTGTCAAGCTGTCATTTTAGTTTTTATTAGTTTTAGTCATGTTCATACTCTTTTTAGTCTAGTCAAGTTTTAGTCGACTAAAAGTCTGAGCATTTTAGTCTTATTTTAGTCAGAATCATCCATGACTATTTTAGTCTAGTTTTAGTCGACGAAAACTGATGACATTTTAGTCTAGTTTTAGTCAATGAAAATTTTATTTTAGTCTCTTTCAAGTAATGCAATTCTATTTAACCCAGTATAGTATAAGTACCTAGTAGTATAGAAAAAAACAAAATTTTCTTTTAGCCAAACCCATTTCACAGTTCAAACAAGGTTATCTTATTATTATATTATTGTTACCTTATAGACTCAAGAATACATCCATTCCAGACACACAAGACGCTCTGATTTGAATTTACAACATATTTATTTTACCAACTGTAGCCCTTGCTGAAACGACTGATTTATTTTGATGATAAATATTCATAATTCATAAAAGTTCATTATGTATTGAAGTGGTAAAAACAGTATAAATATGGTTAACATGCAGAACAAGTTAAAAATGCAAAATAAGTGATCTGTTCAGTACAAGTTATGCCATTTCACAGTGTTTGTGACATATGTATTATTACTTGTTTTAGGAGTTGTCAATCATTCATTTCTTTGACAGTATTGGCACGAGTATAGCTCAAGTAACTCTGGCCAATTGTAAAACAGTCTGTAGGTGAGAGGGTGGGACATAGCGAGATGTTTGATTGAGGTGAGCAGAGCGAGTTGAAGAGGGACACGAGTTACCTTGACCGAGTCCGTGCTGGAGTGATTTGGTGGACCAGAGTTTTATTTTTGTGGGGAAACGACCAGTTTACCTGACGTGAAGAACTTTGTGACCATCTTGGAGGAGGAGAAGACGGACGTTTTGACGGCATTAAAGAGGGGAGCAAAGCTCCTGGGAACTACGTAGGATCTGCATCCTTCTTGCTGTGTGTGTGAGCTGTGGATCGAGTCGGCCCGCTTGGACTGTGTGTGAGCTGCTGCTGCTGCGCCCTGGCGGTGATCTGTTCATGCCTTTTCCCTACTAACTGTCGGGAGCTGTGAGTATTGGATTTGCACATGCCTTTTATTTTCTTCTGCTTGATAAAAGTGAAGCGGCCAGTTTGTTTTAGGCCACAACGCACCCAAGCTACCACACAGGCCTGCAACAGGGGGGTTCAATAACTGGTACAGACTGATGTGGATCAAGTGTGTGTGTGTGTGAGTGCGTGTGGGTCCATCATATTCCTTAATTTAATGTTTTTTTTCATTTTATGTGATATTTGGACATAAGAGACTGAATAACAGTTAAACGGGTACTATTTCTGTTGAATATTAACACTATCACTGAACCCAAGGGACTTATGTAATTTTCTGTTATTTGTTTGGAGCGTAAACATTTACGACTAAAGAGTCTTTACATTTCAAGTTTGGGATTGTGTGGTTTTTTATTTGGTTTAAAGCATAAAACAAAGGGAATATCATAAGAATAACCCAGCCCCCCCCCATATGTACATAGGCGGGTGTTATACAACAAACATGTTTTCCTGTGATTTTGTGGCCGCATTTCTCCCCATCTTTTTCCACAACACATTCTGTTTTTTTCCCACCTCTATGTAATGAAAGTGTGTCCAAATGTCATTTCGTCTTTTTCTTCCAAAGAAGAACCCCGACTGGCTGCCGGCCATCGGTCCTTTTCTCTGTCGTGTTATGTTTCTGAAATTGTCGTTGAACCGCAGCTGCAACTTCTAAATGCCGCCCGCGAGTGGGGATTGAGGAAGTGATGTCGCATGCGTCGGCGCAGTGCGACCTGATGAAGTGAGACACAGGAAACAGAAATACTGCAAAATAATAATAACTCGACTAAACGAGTCAAAATGACGTTATAACATTTCGTCTCGTCTCGTTTTAGTCAACGAAAATGAAGAGACATTTTAGCAGAGTTTTTATTTTGTAAACCACATTTAGTCTCGTTTTTATTCGTCAACAATATTGCATTATATATTTAATTATAGTTATCGTCACATGACCAGCATTTACGTTGCGTCTCGTCTCGTTTTCGTCACGTGATAAAGGTTCGTTGACGAAGATATTTAGTCATAATTTTCGTTGACGAAAGCAACACTACTTATCAGTAAGGACCAACTATCTGAGGAATGTTTGATTTCTATTGTTGAAAAATGCCATAACTGTAGTTAGCTGCTAGAAAAGTCAAACATTTAGATTAAACTTAGTTCAACAAGATTAATAGAAGATTTTAATCGTTATTTGTTTGTTCGATGCTTTAATTTCAGAAACAACTGTTTCGAATATTTTGATTATTGTTTTGCTCGATTTCAGTGTATCACAGTTTTTGCGACACTTTACGTCATGAGTTGGTGCCAAGGTGCGTCATGTTTTCCTTCTTGTGACATTGTGCTGCAAGCTCCGGTTACTTCTTAAAAGAAAATATATATTAAAAAAAAACACAAAAAAACATATGCCGCACCGGGGAGAATAAAGTTGCCAGAGATGGAGTCCTTTCTATTTAAGAGTGCAACATTCACACAAATAAAAAATAACACAATGGTTGAAGAGCTGCCACACAAGGAATTTAACAAACCATCGGAGCAATTTGGGGTTAAGTGTCCTTCTCTTCTCACTGAGCCACAGCTGACCCCCCTTCAGCCATGACATCCACTGCAACCATGTGGCTCAATGTGTTTTTACTGGTTTTCTATGGCACAGGTGAGTAATAGAATTTTATAGACACACAGTACTATACTTGGCAGGACTCATTCATGTTTTAGTCTTTTTATGGGATTTGGAGGAAATAAAAAATATAATAAAAATCACCTGTCTTTAAACCTCATGTGTGAACACTGTTCATAACCTGATCATCACTGAGCTTCCAATAAAACTGAAAAGATGTGTTTGGGTTGAGAGAACAATCTTAACATTCAGTGGTAAATTATTCACATAAATGCAGACATTAAAGCTGCAAGTTAGACAAAAAATAATAATGTCCATCTTTATTTAAACAGGTCGTAGGCCTGAATGCCAGCAGTAATCAATAAATGAAAATCAGTCTATTTCCCAGATCCTCCGATTCTTCTTGCGATGTTGTCATTAGTCTCAGCTGCTTCCTTCAGCACCTGCATCACCAGAGCATTCCTCCTCCTCGTCTCTTCCATTCGGACCGGGTTTGACTCAGGCAGATTCTGATGAGTAGCACAGCAACAGGAAGACACATGTCATTAATTACTAAATTAAACCAAATAAAGAAAACGCTGACCTCATGCTTTCTCAAGCAAATTACAGGACTTAATGAACTTAAGAAATTTACATTTTCCTGTAAGTTGTAAAAATAGCCTTTGTACATAACTGTAACTAATATGTAAGAATTCATGATGATGAACAACTTCTTGATTTACAGATTTATAGAGGGATAGAAAGTACCACCAGACTCTGACCTTGTGAATTTGTTATTAACTTACAAAGATGAGCTCAAGATGACTGAGTCATGATGGACAAAAAACTCAAACTAAAATCTAAACCAGCAGACTGCAACAAACTCACTGTGCTGTGTCAATAGACCCTATGTCCCTTTTACAGATATCTTCATGAAAATGAATAGAAGTTAATATCTGTTGAACCTCCTTTGTTAATACAACTTCAGGTACATACTGTATTACTATTTTCTATTTTTATATATATTTTCTATATAGTAGGTTTTTTTTTATCTCTTTTGATCCCTTCAATATTATGCTAAAATCACTTTTTCAATTTTCAATCATTTTCCCTCATCAATCTACACTCAATAACACACAATGACAAAGTGAAAACAGAATTTTAGAAATTTTTGCAAATGTATTACATAGGAAAAACTGCAATATCACTTTGACCTGCACATCTTGTATACAGCAGCTTATATACAGCATCTTTGATACAGCGTGTTGTTTACAGTGTCTTGTATACGTCTTGTATACAGCAGCTTGTGTACAGCCTCTTGTATACAGCGTGTTGTGTACAGCTTGTTGTGTACAGCGTGTTGTGTACAGCAGCTTTTATACAGCGTCTTGTATACAGCATGTTGCTTACAGCGATTTGTTTACAGCAATTTGTATATAGCAGCTTGAATACAGCATCTTGTACACAGCGTGTTGTATACAGTATCTTGTATACAACAGCTTGTTTACAGTGTCTTGTACAGTATTTTGCATAAAGTGTCTTGTATACAACATCTTGTATACAGTATCTTGTATACAGCAGCTTATATAAAGCGTCTTTTATACATCTTGTATACAGCGTCTTGTATTCAGCATGTTGTATAAAGCATCTTGTATATAGTATCTTTTATACATCTTGTATAAAGCGTCTTGTATACAGTATCTTGTATACAGTAGCTTGTATACAGCAACTTATATACAGCGTCTTGTATACAGCGTATAGTATACAGCGTTTTGTATAGAGTGTATTGTATACAGCGTGTTATTTAAAGCAATTTTTATACAGCAGCTTGTATACATTGTCTTGTATACAGCACATATCTAATGGGATGTTTAACACCTGCAAAGACAAAAATGTAAAGGTAAACCCAGCATCAGAAATGTATGAGAAAAAAATCTTAATTGCAATTCTCATCATTTCATGAACTACTGAAAACACTGAAAAAAATGACTAATGGACAGAGAGACTTCATGTCACTCAGATGAGCACAGTTGGAGGGTAGGGGTGGCACACGTGGCAACAGGAGGGGGGATCCAACACCTTTGAACTAAAAATGTAGCAAGGTAAAACATGGAATCGATAGTCAAGCCAAACGGTCCGAACTACTTTCTCACATCATTTGCCAGAAACACAAGTCTATCAACACGATCTGGATCAAGTTCGGCTCTCTTTTTATCAACAATTGCCTGCCAATGGTCTGATGCACTTATAGAGACTGTAGCCTACATTTCAAACAGGTCATTACAGCTCGAATATGAACTTTTCACCCAACGTTCGACCAAATGTTCGAATTTCGAATAAAAAGTGACAGCCCAACCAGGTCTAAACCTAGTACATGTCTGTACCTTTGGTCAAATCCTTATTTTAAACTGTGACGTCATCAAAATCACCAAACACATAAATGAAAGAAAAAGATTGAGGTGTGATTTTAGCTGGATTTACTGTAACATGATCAGAGAAAAAAAGTTAGAAGAGAACGACTATCTTTCTTATTTTGTCTCTGACACAGAGCACAGCCTCCGCCTGGATCCACAATAGTTTAGTCTTTATTTACTTCAACTCCAGAACATCACAGACTTTTATTAGAGGCAGGTCTTTATGTCTAACTCCCTCTGGTTGATATGTACGGTTGGTCATTGTCGTTAGTACGAAGCTTTGTTACCGATGACTTCTCTCTCGCCCTCCCTAGTGGTGGGTATCTTTAAGATTTTAATTGTACTACTACTTTTATTGACTCCCCCATCCATCCTCGACGTGACCTGAAAGTGAATTTCTGCATATAAATGATTATGCATATGAATATAATATGACTTTACCCATAAAGATCAGCTGACTAATGTTCATCATTAACCCATGTTCATACAATGCTGTTAACTCTGTGCTCCAGGCTGCCCCATACAAAACACACCCGATGCAACAACAGATGAACTACGCACTAGTCAGCCAACAACTGTAATATTTCTTCATCTGTATATGACAGACTTTCACTGGATGTTTCCAGAAGTCGCCTGTGTTTCCGCCCTTACCTGCAAAAGACTGAACCACGAATTGAACGGTTAATTCTCTCTGCCATAGACACTAAAAGCAGGGCCTGTGTGTCTGTGCTGCACTGTGCTTCAGCGTATGACACAGAGCTGCCCCCGCCCCTCCTACACACAGGGTCTAAGCAAAAGAGAGAGAGAGAGAGAAAGCAGCTCTCTCTGCTTGGTGTGTCTTATGTTTAGTTATTACTCTGCCTCCTTTAGTAATTATGATACATGGAATCAAAGCAAAGTAGGTATTTGCTATAAAGGAGGCGAGGATCAGTGTATTGAAAGTGCTCCTCCTCTTCCTGCAGTTCCTGAGCAGTGGGGAAACCAGAGCAGTGTCAGTCAGTCAGTCAGTCAGTCAGTGAGGGCTGACCCCACTGTTGCAGTCCAGCCAAAAATGAAAGAAGTTTATAAGGATTTTTATTTTTAAAATTATTTCATTTTAAAACATTTAAAACCATTACTACATACCGTATATATAATCTAAATACTGTATATATAATCTTTTCCCCAAAATTTTAGTGGTTTGCAAATGATTTGTCAGCCCACTTGAAAAACCTTCCTGGCCCACAGGTTAGGAACCACTGGTATAGACAATGAGCATGTGGACAACCCCACAGCTGAATAAAGCTGAACTTTGTTAATGTCACACTTTGACATATTGTTGGATAAATGATGTTCACAGTTTATGTCTCTGTCAGTTTGTTTATACCATGTAGTGGTATTGTACAAATAGAATAGGATTGGCCTAAAAATCCTGTGGCTGTGTGGTTATCCTGCTATAAGACAATCAAATGTGTTTAAGTGTCTGTGTTCCTTCACTAATGCTTTTAAAAAGCTATTAAAACTAAAACCACACAGTAACACAGACTGTACAGTAACACACACAGAGTACAGTAACACACAGACTACGAGTAACAGACTGAGAGTACACTAACACAGACTGTACAGTAACACACAGAACACAGTAACACACAGAGAGTACAGTAACAGACTGTACAGTAACACAGTCTGTAAACCAACACAGTTTACACGGAGCCATTCAGCTGAATCACCTTGAGCAGCTCTCTCCTCCTGTCTTCTCCTGGAGCGATCAAGGACCACATCCCAAAGCCGACCCCCATCACGACCACCACCCCAACGGTACTCAGGATGGTCCGTATGCCACTCATCCTGTGGAGGGTGACTGCAGTCTGCCTGATTTCTGTCTGATTCACGGCGAAGTCCTCTCCAGTAGCAGCCGATGTGTTTGGTTTAGTAACAGCGGGCACTCCTTCTTCTTCTATTATGTTTTAATGGCGAGTTTTACCCTGATCCAGCACTATCGCCACCTAGTGTTGTATATCAGAGTCTTGTTATCAGTCCAGTGTCCTGTGGGTGAAGATATGTTTTTTGTTTTTTAATAATTCTCAGGGTCTTCTGTGTAGATCGTTTTAAAATGTTCCCCAGTGTCTTTTCCACTCAAACCTCTTGTTGTACAGATGTCAGATCCCATAACCTCTGTATCTTGACTTGGTGCCAAATAAACAATTTTGTTTCTGTTTTGCTTTTATCTAAAGGTGTTGTTCTCGCAGTATCTGAACAGAATCCTCTCCGACATAAATCTTTGCTCTTCTGAATTTTTTTTTTTTTACCAATGTTTGAGCTTTTATTAGTCTATTACATAAGGAATGCATCTTTTTGATTCTCTAAAGGTTCTGTTTCTATTTTGAATTTATTCAGAGCATTCTGCATTCCATTGTGGTTCCATCTTAACTATTTTATTTGATTAACAATATTGTTAATCAAATTAACAATATTGTTAATCAAATCTTTATCATTATTATTAGAGTGAATTCTGAGGCATTCACATTAGTTATTCAAATCTTTATTAGTGTGAATGCGGAGGCATTCATTTTTACATTTTTAAGGCATCTCTTTGAACTTTAACTACTTCAGCATACTTTCAGATACAGACTTCATTCAAACTTTAAACTGTTCACAATACTTTCAGCTATTAAACCTGTATTCAACTTTATAATATCTTGTACAGATTTTGAATTATCACAGTTTTAGTTTCTTGCTTTTTTCATTGCATTTTTGATTTTATAATAGGTGTGTATTGCACTGAATGTTCAGGGCTGGAGTGGATGACAACGTTACTTGTCTTTACAGTCACATATTTTTGTCTGAACAAATAATTTCTTCCTCATTAGTAGACAAAGTCGTACTATGTCATACAAAGTGTCTGCCTTAGCACAGAGTCTAACAGAATTTGAAATGTGACCCTACAAGTGATGCGAGCATGGCCAACCTCACTACTCCAGGAGAAGAGGCCATGCAGTTAGGGCGGGCCTGGCTTCCCCCTGTTGAACGACAGAGACACATGAAGGCGGGTGAGTGTTTATACTGTGGACAGCCAGGCCATATTGTTGTCACCTGCCCAATTCGGCCAAAAGAGGGGGCTCTCCAGTAGATGAGGAGCTGCTGGTGAACCAAACCGACTCCCCATCAGTCAACTCATGGCGAATGCAAATTCAGGCTACCCTATGTATTGGTCAGTTCCCCATGTCTGATTGATTCTGGTGCTGATGACAATTTCATTGCACGGAATGTGAATTTAAAATGTCAGCCTCAATCTGATTGGAGGAACCTGTCTCATAGACTGCAATAAAAATTCAGGAGCTGATTTCAGGAGAAAACCTGAACTGACCCTTTTTTGTGACTATACCCTATTTCCACACTTTTGGCTCTAGAAACACCAACACCACATAGAGGTGTGCAGGAGAGTCTTGTGGCACTGACCATTTGATACTTTTGCTGTTATCATGCACCATTTTGTAGTAAATGGTAGGAGTTTGAGAGGTTCGCTGACCCCTTCCTCCCACAGATTTGTATGAGCTCTGTGTCTTCAACAGAGAGAAAGGCAGGCAGATAGACAATTTTATTCAGGAAACATTTGGCTGTTAATTTCAGTTTGCAATCTGACTCCACATTACATATATTCTAACTGGTGGATTACCTTTGGAGCTCATTCTGACTAGTGGATTACATTACCCAGTGTTTTCCAGGTGCTACGCCTTTCAGAGATGAAGAAAGGTAGGCAGCAAGACAGACAACATTGTCACCATGGCAATGTCTGAGAGCAGGGAGGGGATACACAGCTAGGTCAAATTACCTGGGGGGTATTCAATCAACGCTGCTAAAGAAAGGCCGGCTCATCTGACAAACCCAGGCTGAAACTAGCGTCATCTCCCAATTAAGCCTCAAGTTGTTCAACTAAAGCAACCCAGCCTTGTTTAATCAAGGCTGACTAAAGACAGGCTTGCATAGCCTGGCTTTGTGCACGTCCCCGCACTATATAAGAAGCCCTGACGGATGGCTGCATGAAAAAACAATGAAATTATGCACAGAGAGTGAAAAATTAGAGTGCCGGTTTTTCCTGCAGCAGCGCAAACACCCCTGATGGAGCTTTATGAAGAATATAAAGACATACTCATGAAAAGAGTTAATACCACTGCCATTATTAGGTTGAGGGACATCCCTGTGACTGACAGTTTATGGACAGTTACTCCCATTACGTACATACCTGTACATTTAGGCTATAGAAAGATTTCCTGTTAACCTAGTCTGCCTCCAGAGGTCCAGCTGGGGCCTGAATGTGCACATGAGTGCAGTCTATGGCACCAATCACATTGGGGAAGCCTTAAGGGGAGGCTTAATTAACAGACATATCAGCCTGAATACTACTTCACATGTGAGTTTACTTTGACTGTCACATACCTGCAATTGTATAGAATGTCACTTTGATGCTTTTTACTCCTTATGTCCAGGGAAAGTAACAAAGATGTTAAGAAAATGCTTCAGGGCAAGGTAAACTCTCCTTATCTCCCAGCATCTACCACACTATAAAGAAATGTACCACAGAACTGCAGTGCAATACACAAACTGCACAGTGGTCAGAGCTTGGCGCCGCCGTGTGGTTTTACTGAGGTGTGGTTCCAGCAGATCACATAGCCTGTGCTAGGCCTGCTGAACAGGTATCTCTCCCACAGATATTCATCTGGGAAGGCAAGTGGGTTCCCTCTGTCTCTGAAAACCCTTGGGGCTGGTGGTCTAAACCAGTGGTTCTCAACCTTTTTGAGTAGCGACCCCAATTTATCATGCACTGCTGTTCGCGACCCCCCCCACCCCCCAAAAAAAATAAAAAAATAAAAAAAATAAACCCACCACCGTTATATTTACAAAAGAAGCACGTATGATCACATGACATGTAATAGTTTCCTTATTTTATTTTGAAACAATTTTGAATTTGATGAAAAACATAAATCAGCATCGATATCTTTTCAAACGAAGATAACAGACAGAATTTCGCGACCCTCCCATCATAGGGCTCTCTTATTTTTAATTGTGTTGTGTTATAGCCGCCTTGAATGGCAAACAAGTAACCTTTACTATTCTTTTTCTTAAAGAAAAACTATTAACATCGTAGGAAGCACGAAACAGAACAGCCTTGGGGGAGAAAACAGCCCAAAACTCATTTCAAACGTTGTGTTGCGTAACTGTTAAACAGGAAAAAGAAGATTATAATTAATTAATTAATAATTAATAATAATTTAGGCCTACAAACTCCAAGTTCCAAAAAAATCAATTTATAGTTTCACCCTCACTTTTTGTGCCAATAGCTTCTTCTTTTAATGTTGATGGCTGGGCTTGCTTCTTTTGAACAGAGCAATTGCATTCTTGGCTTTATTTTAGACACGGCACACAGCAGATCGCTGTCAACTCTGAGGAGTCGTGATCTATATTTGTTTTCATATATGTCAGCGCAGAAAATGTCTTCTCACACAGATACGTTGATGCAAATGGAAACAGTACATCCATTGCAGCTTTTGACAGTGCTGCGTATTCTGTTGCTACTGACAACCAGAACTCCTCCAGCGTGTATTGTCGTTGAAAGCGGTCTGTAGTGCTCGGTCAGAGGAGAGCTCCACAGGGCGTCCTGCAGCTCTGATGGGAGGTGGTGCGCCGTGGAGGTGACAAAAGGTTGGCGTATCCAAGTCGTTACTTCTCCGGAGTGTCATCACTTGGGAAGTACTTATTAAAGTTTTCAAAGCAGGCTTCTGAGGTGAGAAGGCAATTATTCCTTTCATCGCTTGAATGGTTATATCGTAACTGTCCATTAAAGTCATCAAAGCTTCGGGAACATGTCAACACTCCCCCTTCCACTCTCACAGCCCACCGCTCTAGCTTTCTCTTAAACGCTGTGATCTTATCAGAGAGAATAAGGACATTTGTGTTTGGGCCTTGTAGGACAGGTTTAGGCTGTTTAATTTGTCGAAAATGCCTGGCTAAATATGCCAACCTCGCGACCCACTTTTGGTTCGTCAGATAGTCAGCAAGGGGGGAACCACAAGTCCGATAAAGAATATTGCGCACCTCTTCACGCAGTTCAAATAACCTAGTTAAAACTTTTCCATGAGAAGCCATTCTATACCTCTGTGTGAAAGAGAAGTGCTTCGTGGTCTGATCCATTTCGTGACAGAGTGGTGGCAAAGAGTCTGCTTTGGAGCGGCCGTGATTTAATGAAATTCACCATCTTAACTGATGTTTGTAGAACGTCACGAAGCTCTGGCTCGAGGCACTGCCCACGGCGAGAGCTTCCTGTGGATCACACAGTTGGAGGAATTTTACGGGGAGCTACCTCAATAACGCAGGCCCTCAAACCCTTCCTTGCCCCCTGCATAGCTCCAGCTCCATCTGTGCACACAGACACACAGCTCTCCCATTTCAGTCCCTCTTTTTGTATGTTACAGTCAAGTTTGTTGAAAATGTCCCGTCCAGTGCATGTTCCCTCCATTGATGAACAAAATAATAGATCCTCGTGCATTTTCCCTTCATAGCTGTATCTCACAAATGCCAGCAGCTGCGCATCTCCCGACACATCTGTGCATTCGTCAATTTGAAGGGAAAACCTTCCGCTCTTTCTCACTCTGTCAATGAGCTGATCTTTAATGTCATTTGACATCTCCTGAATGCGGCGCCCCATGGTATCATTTGACATAGGGATGGTTAAAAGGGTGCTGGCTATCTTCTCCCCATGCATCGCCCTCGTCATGGCAACAGCTGCGGGACGGATGAGAGTCTCCGCTATAGTGTGTGCCTTTTTAGACTGAGCCACCAGATACGCGACTTCATATGAAGCAGCAAGTGCCTTAGCGGGGACTGTAGAAAATTCACAAACCACTGATTTTTGTGTTTTCAGCTCTTGCTCCCTGCGCTGAAAAAAATCCAAGGGTTTGTGAACTAAGCTGCCGTGTTTGGTTTCCAGGTGTCTCTTCAGTTTAGCTGGCTTAAGGCTCTCATTCGCCAGAACCTCTGAACAAACAACACACTGGGGCTGTTCGATGTTATTTTTGGTAATGAATGAAAAACCATATTTTAAAAAGTCTGCCTGGTATTTTCGTAGCCGTGTAGTAGCCGGTGTCGGCCCCAGTGACATACGTTTTTCAGGTGGTGGTAGGCTTTCATCTTGGGACCCCCGCTGCTGATCATCTTGGGATGATAGAGTATTTTTTCTTTTCAGCCATCGCTCCATTTTTTTTTTTTTTTTTTTTACAAATATATGCTAGCGAAACTGCTACTGTTGCTGCTGCTACCAAAACAATAACGCCGGCTTTGTTTATTTTTCCCGCTCTGTGTCACTGACCACTCTCACGCGCACAGTAGCTACAGATCATGCCGCTGATAGGCTACAATGAATTAGAGACAAACCATGACGCAGTTATGAACTAAAAATNGTCTTTTAATGGAAATTAGCCCATACACTAGTAGTCACTGACTTCTGGGCAGAATAGAATGGTATTATTTGAAATGGGAATAAGTTCCTCTCTATATTAAAGACAAATTTAAGTCTCCCTTCTGTACACCCACACCAACA
>NW_019174263.1:63812-247387 GCF_002260705.1 Seriola dumerili
AAAGCTGGAGCTAATTGGCACCACCTGACACATGTGCACCTTGCATCTCACCCTCACGCACTTTGGCGTGAGTTAAGGTTAGGAACTGATTTGGCTGAACAAGGTTGAGGGTTCAAAGGAGATAGACTAAAAAAAAAAAAAAAAGACAAGGCCCTCCACCAACACCATGGTTGAAATTAAAACAGGACGACCATGGCACCCCTTTAGGCACCCAGGCTGGTGTGGCGCTAAGGGCGAACATTGTGTGTGTTTTTGTTTTCATATCATTAATCATAGTACTCCCCATTAGATCTGTGGGAGGTTATAATAATCACACACCAATACTACTGACAGCATTGCAGCTATAGCTCAACCACCGACCGAAACGTCTCTCACCTCCAGTTTAACCCCACTTAACATACAGTTACTGAAGGCCCAAGATGCAACAGCTAAGTTTGACAGTGTTCAGTGGTGAAATGCCAACCAGAAGAGGCTTCTCATCAATGGTCAGATAAATATCTCTGCGAGTACTATGGGCAAAACAGACGGCTCTGGACAGTTGTTAGCTGAAAAAGGGAGGGAGTTTGCCAAGATGTTTGGAGCAGTAAAATTGCTTGCACGTACATACCCAACAACACTGCGCTAGTAATGGGAGTATCACAAACGGCCTTAGCAGGCCTCACCTCCCTGTTCTCTGGATTGCTAGCAGAACAACCTCTGGGTAGAGACCCATTTGGGGATGGTTTGACAGCTATTTTGAGAAAATATAAAATCTTTGATTATGATCTCTGGGTTGTTTCTATTGGGTGTTTCTTGGGCCAATTTTAGGTTTGTTGTGGCTGTTGTTGCATTCCATGCCTTAGAACTTTAATTAACCGCACTGTCACCACCGCTCTTCTCAAAAGAGAGAGTGTTCCTCCTCCTTATCAGATGCCCTTATTGAGCAAAGAATTGGCAGTCAGATATGAAATGAGGAGGATGAGTCGAACCGCCACTCATCGCACCTACGCGCGCCATACGGTGCCTTCTAAATCTGGATCCCAGGGTGGGCTGATGGCAGTTCCTAGGAGAGATTCTGATCCTGAGAAGATGGAGGGCTAGTGAAAGGAGAATTAGTAACAGTTCACTTGCAGTGCTTCTACCTACAGGGAAGAAGGTTACATGATTCCAGGTCACAAAAACGGATGACCCTGACAAGGAGAAGACAAGACCTAGGTACTGTAAGGCCTCACTGATTGCTTACTACTGATGGAGGTTTACACCTTAATAAAGTGTTAAAAGGAGGGATTTGTGAGGAAATATTAAAATGTATGGTTGCTACTTATACAGAGAGTGCTGGTTTATAATTTGTTTATTATTGCTTCTTTAGTATTATGATGATTACTGTTCTATGCGTTTTGGGACGTTAGGTGAGACTCCAAGGCAGTCACGCTACACATAGGAGACACCAGAAGAAACAAGGATGCACAGGTGACCGCCTCAGATGTTTAAAGTAAGAAAACAACTCCTAACAGGAGTGACAAGAAGGCGGTTACAGGAAAAGCCGAGAGTAGGTTTTTTCTCTAGGTGAGGACAGCTCAATGAAGAGGCACTTGTAGCCAAGAGGGCTGGAACCAGCCTGCTGCACAACGAAGGGGAGAGCTGCTCTAAACCATGGTTTCTCCCCAACCTTTTCCACGCAAATCAGATAGTTACAAAAATACAGTACAAAATCTGTGTAACTTGCTAAGATAGACACTTCTTCTCTGGGACGTTGGCCACAGCTAACTGCTTGGCAGACTGTGGTTTTCGATCAGAGGAGAATCATGTACATGCTGATTTTTGATTCTTTAATAGCAATAAATATTTGTTTAAATGGATAACTTTGAGGTGGAGAACTCTTATTGCAAATAAACGAATGCGCTGACAGTACACTAACACAGACTGTACAGTAACACACAGAACACAGTAACACACAGAGAGTACAGTAGCAGACTGTACAGTAACACAGTCTGTAAACCAACACAGTTTACACGGAGCCATTCAGCTGAATCACCTGCAGCAGCTCTCTCCTCCTGTCTTCTCCTGGAGCATCAAGGACCACATCCCAAAGCCGACCCCCATCACGGACCACCACCCCAACGCTACTGCAGGCATGGTCGTATGCCACTCATCCTGTGGAGCGGTGACTTGCAGTCTGCCCTTGATCTCTGCTCTGATTCACGCCGAAGTCCTCTCCAGTAGCAGCGATGTGTTTGGATTTAGTGAACAGCGAGGCACTCCTTCTTCTTTCCTATTATGTTTTAATGGCCGAGTTTTACCCTGATCCAGCACTATCGCCATTAGTGTTGTATATCAGAGTCTTGTTATCAGTCTCCAGTGTCCTGTGGGTGAAGATATGTTATTTTTTTTTATAACTTCTCAGGCGTCTTCTGTGTAGATCGGTTTTAAAATGCTTCCCCAGTGTCTTTTCCACTCAAACCTCTTGCTTGTAACAGATGTCAGATCCATTAACCTCTGTATCTTGACTTGGTGCCAAAATAAACAATTGGTTTCTGTTTGCTTTTATCTAAAGGTGTTTTCTCGCTAGTATCTGAACAGAATCCTCTCGACATAAATCTTTGCTCTTCTGAATTTTTTTTTTTTACCAACTGTTTGAGCTTTTATTAGTCGATTACATAGGAATGACATCATTTTTGATCTCTAAAGGTTTTTTCTATTTTGAATTTATTTCAGACGCATTCTCATATCCATGCTGGTTCCACTCCTCACTCTCTCTCTCATGATTAATCAATATTGTTATCAACATTAACAATATTGTTAATCAAATCTTTATCATTCATTATTAGAGTCTTCTAGCATTCACAATTAGTTATTCAAATCTTTATTAGTTGTTGAAATGCGGAGGCATTCACATTTTTTACATTTTTAAGGCATCTCTTTGGAACTTTAAACTTACTTCAGCACCTACTTTCAGATAAGACTTCATTCAAACTTTAAACTGTTCACGAATCCTTTCAGCTATTAAAACCTGTAGTTCAACTTTTAAACTATCTTGTACAGATTTGAAATTATCACAGTTTAGTTTCGTGTGCTTTTTTCATTGCATGTTTGATTTTATAATAGCCGTGGTGTATTGCGACTGAATGTCAGGGCTGGGAGGGATGACAACGTTACTTGTCTTTACAGTCACATATTTTTGTCTGAACAAATAATTTCTTCCTCATTAGTAGACAAAGTCGTACTATGTCATTTACAAAGTGCTCTGCCTTTAGCACAGAGGCACTAACAGAATTTGAAATGTGACCCTACAAGTGATGCGAGCATGGCCAACCCTCACTACTCAGGAGAAGAGGCCCATGCAGTTGGGCGGGCCTGGGCTCCCCCTGGTGAACGAAGAGACACATGAAGGCGGTGAGTGTTGTATACTGTGCAACAGCCAGGCCATATTGTTGCACCTCCCCAATTCGGCCAAAAAGAGGGGGCTCTCCAGTAGAGAGGAGCTGCATGGTAACCAAACCGACTCCCCATCAGTCAACTCATGGCGAATGCAAATTCAGCGCTTACCCTATGTATTGGTCAGTTCCCCATGTCTGATTGATTCTGTGCTGATTGACAATTTCATTGCACGGAATGTGAATTTAAAATGTCAGCCTCAAATCTGATTGGAGGAAACCTTGTCTATAGACTGCAAAAAAATTCAGGCAGCTGATTTCAGGAGAAAACCTGAAACTGACCCTTTTTTGTGAACTATACCGTATTCCTCCACACTTTTGGCTCTAGACAACCCCAACACCACATAGAGTGTGTGCAGGAGAGTCTTGTGGCACTGACCATTTTGATACTTTTGCCTGTTATCATGACACATTGTAGTAAATGGTAGAGTTTTGAGAGGGTTCGCTTGACCCCTTCCTCCACAAGATTTGTTATGCAGCTCTGTGTCTTCAACAGAGAAAAAGGCAGGCAGATCGGACAAATTTTATTACAGGAAAACATTTGGCTGTTAATTTTCAGTTTCTTCAATCTGACTCCACCCCATCCTACATATATTCTAACTGGTTTGATTACCTTTGGAGCTCATTCTGACTATGTGGATTACATATACCCGTGTTTCCAACGGCTGCTACGCCTTTCAGAGATGAAAGAAAGGTAGGCAGCCCAGACCAGACAACCATGTGTCACCAATGGCAATGTCTGAGAGTGCAGCGGAGGGGGATACACCCTATCGTCAAATCACCTGGGCGCTCTCAATCAACGCTGCAAAGAAGGCCGGCTTCATCTGAACAAACCCAGGCTGAAACTGAGCGTCATCCTCTCCCATTAAGCGCCTCAAGTTGTTTACCTACATATCTATATCCACCTTGCGTTTAATCTATAGGCTGATAACGACAGGCTGATAGCCTGGCTTGTGCACGTCCCCGCACTATATAAGAAGTGCCGATGGCATGCAAATAAAAACAAATTGACATTATGCACCAGAGAGTGAACAAATTAGATATCGGTTTTTGCGTAGCAGCGCAAACACCCTGATGCGAGTTTAGTGGCACAGAATACAAAAGGCCATACTACTCTATTACACGACCCCTTCTCTCCTTCACATCTTCCGCACCCATATTAGCTCACTCTCACTCTTCCTATTCACACCTCCTCACTCATTACGTACTACCTGTTACATTTAGGCTATAGAAAGATTTTGCCTCTCTCCAACTCGTCTGCCTCCAGAGGTCAGCTGGGGCCTGAATGGCACATGAGTGCAAGTCTATGGCCACAATCACATTGGGAAGCACTTAAAGGGGAGGCTTATATTCAACAGACATATCAGCCTGAATACTACTTCACCATGTGAGTTACTTGACTGCTCACATTACCTGCATTGTATAGAATGTCACTTTGATGGCTTTTTACTCCTGATGTCCAGGGAAAGTAACAAGATGTTAAGAAAATGCTTCAGGGGCAAGTAAACTCTCCTTTATCCCCAGCATCTACCACACTATAAAGGAAATGTACCACAGAACTGCAGTGCAATACACAAACTTACACAAGTGGTTCAGAGCTTGGCGCCGCCGTGTGGTTTTACTGAGGTGTGGTTCCAGCCAGAATCACATAGCCTGTGCTAGGCCTTGTCGAACAGTATCTCTCCCACAGATATTCATCTGGGAAGGCAAGGTGGGTCCCTCGTTCTCTGAAACCCTTGGGGCTGTGCCGTTCCCTAAACCAGTGGTTCCTCAACCTTTGAAGTAGCGACCCCAATTTATCATGCACTGCCTGTTCGGCGAGACCCCCCCCACCCCCCAAAAAAATAAAAAAATAAAAGAAAATAAACCCACCACCTTATATTTACAAAAGAAGCACGTAGTGATCACATGACATGTAATAGTTTCCTTATTTTATTTTGAAACAATGTTTGAATTTGATTGAAAAACATAAATGCAGCATCGATAATCTTTTCAAACGAAGATAACACAGATTTCGCGACCTCCCATCATAGGCGCTCTCCTTATTCTTTAATTAGTGTTTTTATATGCGCCTTGAATGGCAAACAAGTCAACCTTTACTATTCTTTTTCTTAAGAAAAACTATTAAAACATCGTAGGAAGCACGAAACAGCGAACAGCCTTGGGGAGAAAACCAGCCCAAACTCATTTCAAACGTTGTGTCTGCGTAACTGCTTAAACAGGAAAAAGAAGATTATAATTAATTAATTAATAATTAATAATAATTTAGGCCTACAAACTCCAAGTTCCAAAAAAATCCAATTTATAGTTTTCACCCTCACTTTTGTGCCAAGTAGCTTCTTCTTTTAATGTTGATGGCTGGGCTTGCTTCTTTTGAACAGAGCAATTGCATTCTTGCTTATTTTAGACACGCACACGAGCAGATCGCTGTCAACTCTGAGGAGTCGTGATCTATATTTGTTTTCAATATATGTCAGCTTCAGAAAATTGTCTTCTCACACAGATACGTTGATGCAAATGGAAAAACAGTACATCCATTGCAGCTTTTGACCAGTGCTGCGGTATTCTGTGCTACTGAACAACCAGAACTCCTCCAGCGTGTATTGTCGTTGAAGCCGGTCTGTAGTGCTCGGTCAGAGGAGAGCTCCACCAGGGCGTTCCATTGCAGTCTCTGATGGGAGGTGGCTGCCGCCCGTGGAGGTGCACAAAAGGTTGGCGTATCCAGTCGTACTTCTCCGGAGTGTCATCACTTGGGAAGTACTTATTAAAGTTTTTCAAGCAGGCTTCTGAGGTGAGAGGCAATTATTCCTTTCATCGCTTGAATGGTTATATCCCGTAACTGTCCATTAAAGTCATCAAGCTTCGGGAACATTGTCAACACTCCCCCTTCCACTCTCACAGCCCACCGCCCTCTAGCTTTCTCTTAAACGCTGTGATCTTATCCAGAGGAGAATAGGACATTTGTGTTTGGGCCTTGTAGGACAGGTTTAGGCTGTTTAATTTGTCGGAAAAGCTGGCTAAATATGCCCAAAACCTCGCGACCCACTTTTGGTTCAGTCAGATAGTCAGCAAAGGGGGAACCACAGTCCATAAGAATATTGCGCACCTCTTCACGCAGTTCAAAAATAACCTAGTTAAAAAACTTCCGATGAGGAAGCCATTCTAACCTCTGTGTGAAAAGAGAAAGTGCTTCGTCGGTCTGATCCATTTGTGACAGAGTGGGGCAAAGAGTCTGCTTTTGCGACGCGGCCGTGATTTAATGAAATTCACCATCTTAACTGATGTTTGCTTAGAACGTCACGAAGCTCTGGCTCGAGGCACTGCCCACGCGCGAGAGCTTCCCTGTGGATCACACAGTGGAGGATTTTACGCGGGAGCTACCTCAATAACGCAGGCCCTCAAACCCCTTCCTTTGCCCCCTGCATTAGCTCCAGCTCCATCTGTGCCACACAGACACACAGGCTCTCCCATTTCAGTCCCTCTTTTGTATGTTACAGTCAAGTTTGTTGGAAAATGTCCCGTCCAGTGCATGTTCCCTCCATTTGATGCAACAAAAATAATAGATCCTCGTGCATTTTCCCTTCATAGCTGTATCTCACAAATGCCAGCAGCTGCGCATCTCCGACACATCTGTGCATTTCGTCAATTTGAAGGGGAAAACCTTCCGTCTCTTTTCTCACTTCTGTCAATGAGCTGATCTTTAATGTCATTTGACCATCGTCCCTCCTCCTCTATCATCTTGACCATAGCGGGGACTGGTTTAAAAGGGTGCTGGCTATCTTCCCCCATGCTCAGCCCATCAATCCAACAGACTGAGGAGACAGTGAGAAGTCTCCGACTATAGTGTGTGCCTTTTAGGACTGAGACCCCAGATACGCCGACTTCATATGAAGCAGCAAGTGCCTAGCGGGGACTTGTAGGAAAATTCACAAACCACTGATTTTTGTGTTTTTCAGCTCTTGCTCCTGCCGCTGAAAAAAAATCCAAGAGGTTTGTGAACTAAGCTGACACGTGGTTTGGTTTCCATAGTGTCTCTTCAGTTTAGCTGGCTTAAGCTACTATCATATCCGCGACACTCAATGACAACCACAATAGAGGTGTTCGATGTTATTATTTGGTATCATGAATTGAAAACACCATATTTTAAAAAGTCTGGCGCGTGTATTTTCGTAGCCGTTGTAGTAGCCGTTCGCCGCGAGGACATACGTTTTTTCACGGTGTTGGTAGGCTCATCTTGGGACCTCCCGCTGCCCTGATCATCTCTTGGGATGATCAGGAGTATTTTTTCTTTCAGCCATCCGCTCCATTTTTTTTTTTTATTTTTTTTACAAAATATACTGCTAGCGAAACTGCTACTGTTGCTGGCTTCCTACCCAAAAACAATACACGCCGCTTTGTTTATTTTTTCCCGCTCTGTGTCACTGACCACTCTCACGCGCACAGTAGCTACAGATCATGCCGCTGATAGGCTACAATGAATTAGAGACAAACCATGAAGCAGTTATGAACTAAAAATAAAAAAAAAACTCCCTGTTTGAAATGATGTAATTTAATATTGGTATACTTGAATTTATTAAATGATTAAAATGATTTGGCGACCCCTAGAAATCATCTCGCGACCCCAGTTGGGGTCGGGACCCCAAGGTTGAGAATAGCTGGTCTAAACGCTCTCTGGATTATTTAAGCATCTTCTGCCACAGGGTCATCAATAAATGGACAGGACATGGTTGGCAGGAAAAACTCTACAATACACTCTAAGCTCTCACTAATACTCTGTCTCTCTGTCCTCCTATGTTGATCTAAGGCTGTCTTGGATGCACCGCTTAAATAGTGCAGGCTTGTGTGGATTGTCCTTGATTATTTCACCAGCCAATCAGAGACAAAGGACTTAATGGTGTGTGGGTGATAATTATATTTAAGCTTTTTTTAAATGGCACCAAATTCTTTTTACTTCATTTGATGTTAAGCCCTTGGAGTTGCATTTGATGTGTAACTTGGGCTATATAAGTAGGTTTTATTGATTAATTGAATGTGTAGACAATGTAAGTGGTGTGACAATTTTTTTTTTTTTTTTTTTTAGAAAAAGAAAAAAAAAAAAGTAACAATGGGGATTCATATAAACCACGTTGATGGAACGGAACTCACTTAATTAAACCAGACTCATCGAAATAAGCGCAGCTTTTACTTAATCCTGCTTCATGGAATACCCCTCTGAATAGAGACTCCTAATATCTGTGGTGTTTATCAACCACTTTACTGACATTTCTTTAAAAATCCCGCTAGACTGCTCCAACACTAAATACAGAAAATGATTTACACACCATAACTTTCACTGGAAATATGTTTCAGTCCAGTTATAATCAGGAAGCATTTGGCAGTTAATTTGTCATTCTAACTAACACAGAAACGCATAAATACAGATAAGCAGAGAGGCACGCACACACACACACTTTACAAGTTAGTACTTATAGAGGGAGATGACAGTTCAGACTTGACAGTACAACAGTAAATACAGCAGCAGACATTGAATTTAACCTGCTCCACTGGTGTTATACTCCAGATCCTCCTTATACTTTCCTTCGGTTGTTAACTACTCCTGCATACTCTGTGCTACATAAACCATTCAACTATCAAAACGTTGAGCTTCTTCAGGTGCATCCTTTCCTTCAACTTTGATACAATTCAGAATTTTTGAAATAAGCTTTTTCAACATTTTTTTACAATGTAAGTCAATGGAGACGATTTTCAAATCCTTCAAAACTTCAATGTCTTTGAAATTAAACTACTCAAGCACTTTCAGATACAAACTTCATTCAAACTTTAAACTATTCACAAGACTCAACTATTAAGTGATTTTTCAAGCTTATTGATATTTAAGTTTCTTCTGTTTAGCTTGCAATCCGTCTTTCACTAATACAAATGATTACTTCTTCGCATTTAAAAAAAAAAAAAAAAAGTTCAAAATATTAAAATGCAGGAGGCTAAAAAGTCACTCAGCTTAACAAAAGGGGGGATAGAATGACCGTGTGCGTTCTAGTGCTGCTAGCCTCGCCGGTCACTTCCCCCGTTATCGAACCTCCTATTGGCTGCGCTGACTCTGGAGGGCACACTCACACACGCCGCAGGATGGATCACCTGATGACACAGCAAAATCTCCGCCAGTAAGGTGTGGACAGCAACGAATCAATAAAACACTGGCTGGCGTTCGGGGCTGCCGCTGCATTTCAGATGCTCGATCTGGCTCCCGATTCCTCCCTCTGTCCGTCTTGTTGTGCCTCTGTCCGTACAGTCCCTCAACGACACTGTACAGCATGTGGCCCCTCCGTCTCCCATGCTCTTTCTCTCTACCTGTGCAGTGACTTTTATTCCTGTTTTCAGGTTGAAGGCCCTCCCCTCAGCTGCCGATTGGATGCAGCGGCTTCGTTCTGGTCTTTCATTGGTTGCATAAACTGTCCATCAATAAAACAGCCACACAGGTGCAGGTTTTTTTTTTTTTTTTTTTTTTTCTCCTTTATTGAAACAGATACAAACAAACAAGGCACAGCATACTCATACCAAAATCAGACTTTTGCCTTGGGTTGAGCAACCTCGGTAATACAAAATATACATTGTGAACCTAATTATAATGCAAAATTAAATAAAATCAAATAAAAAAAAATTAAAAATAAATCACAAGGGCCATCTCATATTAAGTCAAATCTTTTAAGTAAAGAAAATAATTTAAGGACTCTTCTCTTTAACAAGACTTAAGGACTTACACAGGAGTTTTAGCTCATTCCTCCAATGGGTCAAACACGGTTTGGTCTTAAAATATCTACACTTGTGGAACTTTCCTAATAACACCAAAATATTGAGGACAAAATCCATATTCTTATCTTCAACAAAAACACCAAATGTAACTGTCTTCACTGTTAAAGGTAACTCAATTTCCTTGGACTGTAGCCAGCTCTGCATCTCACTCCAGAAATATTGCACTGAATCACAATGAAAGAAAAGATGTTGTAAAGTTTCAATTTCCCTTTCACAAAAAACACAATTATTCAAATCAAAATTAAATCTTAATCTTAAAAACTAATTTGTTGGGTAAATTTCATTTAAAATTTTGAAGTTTACCTCTTTTACTTTGGGAGGGAGTGGAAATGAAATATAATTTTTTCTTATTTTACTAATCTTTTCCGCTTCAAATTCCTTGAGGATGTACCTTCTTTTTACTGGGTTAGGGTAATATTCTTCTAGCAAAATGTTTTTAATAACTTTGTTAGTACATTTAAGGTCTACACAGGTGCAGGTAATCTGATCACTAGTCACAGTCAGGGCAGGAAGTGTACTCACAAGATTTCAACTTAACAGCATGCAATAAAACCAAGATCCATAATAAAAACAATGATCAAAACACAGCAATAATAAAAAGAAAGTCATAATAAATAAAAGCATGCAAATAAATAAAACCCAAAATATATAAGCATGCATGTAAATTGTGAAATCAAAAATAACCATAAAATCAACTTACGCCTTGTGACAAATGGACTTCAGCTCTTCCAGGTTAACATTTTGGCATCAAATTTTTCAAAGCACTGTTGATCAGTTAATATGAGCTGTTTTTCAACTATTTTAGCATTGTGTCAGTAATCTCCTTCAGGTTTGAAATTACAAGTTTTGATTGTACATTTCTTCTTTATTTCTTTCTTCTTTCTTCAATTTAGACCATTTAGCTTTCAACTAACCTGTTTTTCTGTTTTTTATATTTTGTATATTTTGTACAGTTTTGTGCTGTTTATTACACTTTACATCAAAAATTCAGGTCTTTTTCAACTATTTCAGGACATTCAACCTCCAGTTTACAAGTTCTGCTTTTACTCTTAAGCCATTGCTTCATCAGTTGCTTCAGCTACCTCAGCATTGCTCCAGCAATCTCATTCAGCTCTCAGCATTCACATGCATTTTCAGCAGGAAATGCATTTTCTAGTTACTATGTTTCTTCCAACCCATATTTTGGCCCGCTACTAGTCCCAAACTGTTAGTCGTAGAAACTCCATTCAAACGTCAAAACGTGTGTCTCAGTCCGGACATTCCGGGTGTTACTTTTCTCAGTGATCAACGTCTAATAATTTCTGAAATATTTATCATTTTGTCAGACATTTTTTTTTACAATGGGAGTCAATGGAGAGTTTGTTCAACTTTTTGATATCTTGCACAGTTTTTGATTTATCGCAGTTTACATTTATTTTATGCTGTTTTTCTGATTATTTTTGAGTTTATTATGGGTGTGTATTGCATGAAACGTTCAGGGCTAGAGTGGATGATCAGCGCTAGAGTGGGAGAAGGGATTAAACTGCGCCAAAGAAATCCTCCTAAACTCATCCTCCAGGCAACAAATTTCAGTCTACACACATCATTATTTCCCACCAACCAGACAAACCTGTCAGCTTTCAGACAATGTGACTAACAAAGCACAGACACTCACAAAATTTGAACTGTGCCTTTTCAAAGAGGCATGGTACCATCTAACTGCCCCATTCACTCTAATGTAAAATGAGAGCAGAAAATCAGGAGGCAACAGGAAGGGAGGCATTTTTAAAATCGCTGCATAGGCCACATTTGTGGCACCCCCAGTGTTGTGCCTAAGCTCATTCAATGTACGCCCTTCATTGAACATGTTCATATTTTTAGTGAATGCTGAACTGAACAAATCAGTTCACAAATGATGAACATGAACATGAGCGGCATTCATTCTGCTCAATGACAGTTTTACAACAGTTTTACAGCACGCCGCATGACGTCTCTATAGACACGATCCAGCTTGGCTGGTGCTTGGCTGGTGCTCGCGGTACAGACAGCACAGACGCATCTACTAGTGCTGAAGCCAGTTTGTTTGAGCATTTGAAGCAGTTTATGAACAAAGTGAAGAACCAGGCAGATTATAATTATATACGGATTTTAAATGTAACTTATGTCTGTGATTCTTCAGTGGTATACAATAATTCATTGAGTTTGGGAGTGGCAATGATTTGGGGCTGGTGATGGATGGTTAGAAGGAGGTTCTATTGAAAAAGAATATAGGCCTTTACTTATTAAAAAAAAATGGAACAAATGAGTGAACTAGTTCATTTTCATCTGTATGAACTGATTCCACATTACATATATTGTAATTGGTAGATTACATGGGAGCTATTTTTGACACCATAGACAAGTACTTTATATCACTGCATTCAACAGAGTCTCCTTTCTCAGAAAACACAAGGCTTTAGCTGACAGGATTTAATAGTCTTTGACTGGCAAGCCAGAGGTTGAGAGGTGTGTCTCAACTGAGTCCATGTCTCAGTCAGTAGGAACTGAGCACTTAGGATCACCACGGCAACCTGACACATCTGATTCAGATCAGAAAATTAGATGAATTCTGTGATGTCTGTGGTGTTTATCAAGCATTTGACAAACATTTGTCAGTTATTATGCCTCAGTGCTGGCGACAGCCAGAGCCAGAGACATATTGGTTTCAGGATATCCGTCCATCCATAAGGAAAAACATCCTATTCTTGTGGACATGATATCTCAGTGACATCTTTACAGAACTTGATTTGATTTTGGGAGTCAAAGGTTAAAGTTGAAGGATGTGGTGAACTCACAATTCATGATTTGACAGAGTTAGTTGCAGCTCCATTTAAAATATTAGATAGATAGATAGATAGATAGATAGATAGATAGATAGATAGATAGATAGATAGATAGATAGATAGATAGATAGATAGATAGATAGATAGATACTTTATTTATCCCCTAGGGTAAAATTCATGTAAGTTGCTGACAAAAAAACAATGAAGCTCAGCTTCAGATTTTTCTCAGCAGGCAGCAACGCAGTTTAGCTTCAGCGTGGGCAGAAGCAGCAATCCCATCGCAATTTCTCGGGAAATTGCATTGTCTAGTTAACTTTAGCCTTTTAAGTCAGGTATGAGAGCAACTCTAAGGTAAATCAACATGGTGTATTTGCATAAATGTATGTGTGTGTGTTGATGTGTAGTTCTATGTAGGGCTGCCGTGATTAGTCGCTATAATCGACAACATCAACAATGAAAACGCATCAATGTCAATATTTTGCATCGACGAAACAGTTTTCATACGTGCATTGATTTATTTTTGGCAGCAAGTCACTAATAGCCGCCATTTATTCTCTATGTGTCTTTTACTGTCCCACTGCTTCTCTGTCCTCTGGCCTGTTCTCTCTGCTATCCGGGAGAGGCTGGGCTGCAGGTACACAGCGTGCACACACACACATAGAGACACACACGGAGCAAACAGCACAGCAGAGGCTGCGCCGGACACAGAAAAAGGTGAAGTAAAGGTAAAAGTAAAACTGAAGATTACTAGAGTTGACAACTATCACTGAACTTTACTGTGAGTGCAATAAAATGTAAAAGGCCAATAAGAACTTTATCCAATCAACTGTTCAACAAACAACAAACAGAAAAGAGATAATTTCATCTGTTTCCTCCACCGACTCCTTATACTCTTTTACACAACAACATTGCGTTAATAAAAGCTAATAACGAACTGTTAGAAAGCGCTGCAACGAAAGCTGTCTGTAACTTATTATCTTACTTCACCATGAATCTTAAAAAATGGCAGATTGTTGTAAACTGAGCTACTGGCTGAAACAAACCAGAACAATCAATTCAAATCCTGTTATGAATTTATTATTTAAAAAAAAAAGAAAAGAACCGGTGATAGTCAAGGATATGGATAAGATAAAGAAAAAATCCTAACGATACCCATCCCTACAACTGGTTAATGTCTGACTTTGGGAGGATGAGCACATCACAGTTCAAATCCCTTCACACTAAGTCTTGTTTAATCAGTGTTATTTTGTGATTATTATTTTTTATGGCACACAGAGAGATCACTCACAAACATGTGAAGGATTACTACATGTAAGTGTTGTCTGCTCATTTGTCCTTGTAGCTGATAAATACTCTCATAAAGTCATAAAGTTGTCTGCTTCTGCCTGAGAATTTGCACTGAATAAGTGTTTGAGAAAATGTTTAGGCCTGAATCTGGGATTATTGATCATGCCAGCATGTCATTTAGATTTTCTGGAGGAAAATTAATTAGATTATTCGATAAAAGAGGCAATAGATTAATCATTAGAAAAATAGTCGTTGGTGGCAGCCCTTGTACTTTACGTGTGTGTACATCTTTCTATAATTGTGAGGACAAATTTAGTTAAAAACCATTATTGTGAGGTCATTTTGGCCAGTCCTGACAACTTCAAAGGGATTCATGAAGGTTAAGCTTAGGCAGTTTCTAACACCATGCACACACATACATTGACAGACAAACAAACCATATCTGGCTTTGGATATTAACTGTATAGGTGTCTCAACGAGTTAACAAGCTTTTTGGAGGCTCTATGGTAGATAGCTCTACTGCCGCACACAACAATACACATATGTACATTGACAGACACATAGAAGTGCACAAGTGCAGTTGCTGCCCAAACTTTAACACAAATGACTGTGATTGGCTAATTAGACTAATTAACTCAGGGCACTTTTTACTGTTGTCCATGTAGCGTTAACACCACAATTTAGAATTTCCTCTCACTGAAAGGGGGCACCAGTCCTCTGGGAGGACAACAATAAATTACTTCATTGAGTAATGTTATCAATCTCATATCAGAAGCGATTACTTCTTGATTCAATGGATCTCCAGTTTCTACTTCAAAAGAACACAACAGGACAACAACTGGGTGTAAATAAAGAAATTTATTTACTAAACTACTATCTACAGAGTAAATGCAATGTGTAATAATCATAAAGATCAAAATAATAATGAAATGAGCTGTGTGATGAGTTGGCAATGGTGGGAGAGACTATGTTATGGCTATACACTATGGCCATACGGCTAAAGATCACTACATCTACGAATGAGATTTAATGATTAAATATTGCTATATTTCGACAACAACCCAGTCATGAGCAGCAAGTTAAGACCGGCCTTTTGTGAGTTGCGCTGTAGCTCGAGACCCTTGGCTGGAACCCAGGTGGCTGAGGTTGCCATGGTAACCCTGGAGACGTGGGATTTAGATGGGATTCTCCTGGAGGCCGTGTCCCGTTATCACGGTGATGGATTCTGCCGGTGTCTCAGCTCTAGTGGAGTTTGCCAGGAGGCTTTCTGTCTTGGGCACTCTTGATTTCTGCTCGGCTTCTCTGCAGGCAGTCATGGGCAGATGTGTTATCTGCTGGCGTCTCTTGTGGGTTAATGCGAAAATAAAATCTAATGCACTTAACTTTGGCTGGATAACTTTAAAGGAGATTGGTGTTGACCAGACCAAAAGGAAAACGTGATAATATTTAAAAAGCTACAAAATTACTCTGGGGCATTTCTGTTCTTGTGGTTCAGTTGGTCTTGACTTGGTTTATAAAAACAGAAGATTACTTCAAGCATGTGGCAAAGAAATGATGAAGTGCAACATGGCTAAGAGCCGTGGCTAAAAGTCTGTGGCTAAGAGCCATGAGTTTTTGTGGCTGGGAGCTTAGAGCTAAAGGCTACAGAGCTAACAGAGCAATGTGTGAATTGATCACAACTGTTTTATCCCCTGGGGGCTGGTGCACGTTTCAGGGGCGTTACCCATCTTCTCCTGTGTTTCAACTTGGAGAACAGAGTAGTTTTCCACAGAAATCTTAAATAGTTTAATTCTAGAGTTTACCTATAAACTCACACATCCATCTTCCACCATGAGCATAAAACATAAAATGAAACAACATATAAACCTAATGGCACTAATAATGACAGACAGGAATAATATAAGTGTGGATTTCATAGTACATCCTTCAAACCTTGTAACCTTCTAATCAGAATACAAGTGGTTAACTGACCAAACAACATAATAAACATTTCCTAAAGCTAATAGTCTATTAATGTGGATTACACAGCAGTTCTTTGACTGTAACAGTAATAATATGGACATTCTGGATGTCATGTGGTGTGTGTTACCTTATGTGAAGCCTGCTGACAGTATGGTCGCATGAAAGACATTGTCTTATAATCTACATGCTACATTTCAACCATTCTATAGGATAGAAGTTTGGGATTCACCTATCGCATAGAATCATCTCATGAGTTACGGAACATATATTGAATTATATATTCTTCCTCAGATCTGTGTCTGTGAAGAGTGTTATGCTGGTCACTACTCAGGATTGAAATGTGAGTTGTAATTTATGACTTTTATCTAAAGAGGGACAGAGGAAGGGAGGTCGGTGTGTGTGTGTGTGTGTGTGTGTGTGTATTCATGCATGGCACAGAGAGGCCAGGATTCACACCTTAGTGATAATCAGTCATTTTGTTGTTACTTTTCCTATATAAGAAACAATCAAATAGCAGTAGACAGAGTCTTATTGTTACAAGCTGGAGATTTTGCCTATGCTCTCCAGTTTGCCTGGTATCCATTTGTTGATCCTTTGGAGCTGACCTTTTGACCCTTGTTTTGGTGGTGTATCTCTCTGACATGCCGGGAGCATGGTTTGTTTGTGAGAGAGGGATCCTTTGTCTCTGTTTCCTATCAATTTGATAGTATGATGGTTGGAAGTGTAACATAGTGTCAATTTTGGGCCCATAACTCTGCATATCCTTACAATGAACTTCTTCAATGGCTTGTGACTGATGACAGGCCAGGTATGTCCGCTACATCCATGTTGTTCTGTTCAAGCTGGAGAAATCACAGTAACTTTATTGCAGATCAACTTCTGTTGGGGCATGTACATGTGTGTATATATGTCTTGCTATGGTTGTGGGGACAAATTTAGGTTCAAAACCATAATTGTGAGGTCACTTTGGCCAGTCCTTGCAGTTTCAAAGAGCTTTTTGAGGAATACCTGCAGTGACTGAGGTCAGCTAGCATAATTCTCTACAATATGAATGAAACTCAAAGTAACGTCCTCTGTGGAGATTGAAATGTGTGTGATGAATATGCACCAAGCAGCAGGCACATTCAAAATTCCTTCAGGAATTTTCTACTTTTATTTATAACTCTGTTTTCCTTATGTTGCAGTCTAGCCCCACATTGTTTATTTTTGGCTTGTTCATTTAACATTTGACTGGATTTATAAATCATTTCTACACCAACTCCCTTGCCACTTGTTCAGTGGAGACCGGCCTTTAATTTCATGTATTGTAAATACATTTATATTTTGGTACAGTGGTCTCTGGTTCCAGTTAATTATAGGTGTATGAAGTATCACCAGGTCACACACTGATCTGCTGCATGACCAATTGTCTGTCACTTAAAGCATCTCATGCTTTGTCTTTAACAAACTCATGCATCCAATAATCACCTTTTCTGACATCTGGCTCTAACTGAAAGAGAACTGACAAGTTATCCATAAGTTTATCCTGATATCTAGTTTGAGGGTGGTTTGCCACAGTCACCTTTGATTTCTGTCTTGAGTTCTTCTAGATAAATCCGTAATGTAACTCCATTTATCACACCATGTCTTTTGTTATTTGCCCTGGGAATAATTCAGACTCCATTCAGTGTCTTCATCTTCAGTATCCTATCTTGTTGAACGACATTACCTGCATTTAACATCAGTCTGTCTTTAACCAAAAACCTTGCTGGTTTAATTTCTTGATGCACAGCCTTTGTGAATTTCACTGAATATAATTTGTTACTGGAATGTTTTCCAAACTCGATGATCACTTTCCACTTTTCACTCTCATGTCCTTTCCTTGCTGAATTCTTCTTCCTAGACTTCTTCCATTTTACCTCAGTCCATTCTGTTTGATTGTCTACTGATTGAATAGGCATAGATTCACCACTTCCATTTTCAAAGGTTGCCCTAAGGCGCCATTTTCCTCAACCATCAAAACGACCCACCTCACCCTCAGGTGCAACTCCTGGTGGCTCATGAGCCAAAGCCGCCACCTGTGTCCAGACTCCTTTCATTGACAGAAATATTCCCAAACAATGAAGTCACAGGCCTACACAATGAATGTTTTCCCTTTACATCTTCAAAAAGGAGATTGAGTTCTTCTTCTGTTTATCTAAATTTTGTACTTATTCAGATAAGTTTTATAGTTGTAATGTTTTGGTCCATATCACATTCACAAATTAGCCTATAGATTACTCAAACATTGCCTTGTTATGAACTTGAGAAACAAACTGTGGACAAAGATCATTGTCAGTTGGTTTAATTTTGTACATTTATAATTTTGTTTTGTTTTTGTCTTGTAATGTTATTGTTGATTTAATTGAGTGTAAATTTTAAACATTTAACACTCACTTGGTCTGATGAAATAATGAAGAACACCTGCATTTGCATTGATGACCCTTTTCTGGCACTGTTTGGGCCATTGTGTCTTGACAATTTGAATTAAAGACATTCAGTTATCAACTATAAAACATTACAGCTATAATCTGCACTGCTCCCCCTCAGACAGAACACATCAAGTAAAACTGAGGAAGGAATCAAACAATGCTGATAGCAACATGAAACTTCTGGCCCATGTACTTCCACATGTGGCTGTTATCCTCTGGTATTGTCTGACAGGCGGAAGATTTTCCCTGGGACCAGGCCTACCGTGCCAGAAGAAAACAAGCATGTGACCAAAGTATGGGCTGGATTCATTTTGCTATATTTATTTTATCAAATTTGACTTGACTGAGTGACTCTGCCACAATGGTTCACATTTGAAAACAGTTGCCAGTTCGCCTTCACAGCTTCAGATTTAGAGTGCTACTTTTCAGCCTAAAAATAAACTGTCGACGTTTTCAAGCCGTAGGCTACTCTTCCGCAGAAATCACCACAATCCCGTTTTTTTCCTAATTATCTGGCAGACAGGCAGGTAGGGCAGAACTCGGCACAACATCGGACCGCACCCGACGACACATCGTCCCTTTATACGCAGGCGCCGAGACGGAATTTCCGGGTACGACATGTAATATAAATAGGCTGCCGTAGTACTCGGGCGTCGGTAGAAAATACGAAACCAATGATTCCCATATGTCCTGTAGTCTCCTTCACCTATGGTAAGTACCGTTAAACATGTGGAGATTATTTCACAGTCAGATAGAAAAGACATGAACTGCTCTCTCAGCGTAGAAGTAACAGTAAGACAGTGAGGTTAATGGACAGTCCTAGGACCGCTGCTTTTAGCCCTCTGCTAACGGTTAGCTTAGCCTTATCCTGTATGTCTGTCCTCTGCAGTGCCCAGCCGGCTTGGTGAAGATGCCAAAATGGCTACGGGCAATTACTTTGGATTTACCCACGGCGCTGCCGCCCAGTACAGGTAAGTGGACCCCTATGTACTCGGCTCTTTAGCCACAGCATGCTGCATAATGTTGTCGAGCTCAGACGTCAGCTGAGTTTGTAGGTTGTGCAGGTTATCAAGGCTGCCTCCATTGTTCAGGCTGGGGGAGGGGGCGGTTATCTTTCTGCTGCGGCAGTTGGGTGTCAACGGGAGTAGAGTGAAAATGGCCTTGCGTTTATAAACGAAAGAGGCCGCGTTGGTTCATCTTAGTTGTCAGAAAACACAGTGATCTTTATATATCTGAAGACTACTTTAAAAGCTGCAGCGTCACTGTAGGTCTGAACTCTGGCTAATAGACAGCTCTGCTACGAGTAAAGGCCAGGTTATACTACTGAGAGGTTTATATGTAGTGTAGTGCACTAACCCTCGACCAGGACAGACGGCAAAGAGCAACCATGCTTGAAGGTAGGGTGGAAAACTAACAGTTATCGTGGTGTTGGTGTGTGTGTGTGTGTGTGTGTGTGTGTGTGTGTGTGTGTGTGTGTGTGTGTGTGTGTGTGTGTGTGTGTGGCAAGATGCATTTGACATATGGGGATAACTGTTCACATTTAAATTGTTGTGCTCATTCACAAACAGTTTTGTGAAGAATGGAAAACCATTGCTTGAGGAATGAGTTAAAGTCCTGTTTACTTTCTCAACTCCACATGCTTGTCCAATTACTGTGCTGATGCTCTCTGTTTTGGCCTGTGACATCATCAGCACAATTTCTGCAACCAGGCAGTCAAACACCTGGTATTCAATGGCTGTTTCTAGTTTAGTCTAAAATAATTTACAACTATTACAACCCTAACCCTTTTTCACAGACACCCTGACCACACTCGTACAGTTACACACATTTCAGCTCTCCCTAATTACATTTAACTCTGTAAGCAAACTGACTGACCAAAATTTAATTCAGCTGTTGTGTAGTTTGTGTGCTTTCAGCAAGGCTGTTGTGTTTGTGTGCTCTCTGCAAGCCAGGGTTTGGACTTTGCCAGACAAAAGAAATTACCGTAACATCACTGTACTGTAATTGTGACTGGACTAATAAGTCTTCACACTGCTCCAGTTCAACTGTCATTCATTTCAGGTCAGCAACATAATAGTTTTGACTAGCATCTCCAATAAGAATCATTTCTTGAAGAATACGAGACAATTTGTCAGATACATATTCAATCAATATTAGATGTCTTTTTGCTCCTTTGTAAATTATTTTTTACTGTGTGCACTGAACATCTCTCTCATTAATTTTGGATCCCCTCTTCCTAGGGTCTTTTTTTTTGACTCTTTTTTTGTCAATCATAGGACTATGGGATTTATTTGGTGTGTGTGTGTGTATGTATGTATATATATATATATATATAAATAATATATATATTATATATATATATATATATATATATATAATTATATATATATATATATATAATGTATCTGTGTGTAAATAAAATGCACAAGTAGCCGTTCAGGCTGAAAACAGCTGTATTTAAAAAAAAAAAAAAAAAAGGTACAAGTTATAGGTACAGGTGAGATACTGAAATACTCAAACTGGACTTTCAGCATTGTAAGTGATCCACAAGTTTGAAGGCTTATAAGACAGTAAAACGGTGCAAAGTGGTTTGTAGTATTACGGGACAGGACTTAAATTAACTCTGGAAAGTTGTGGTGGCACTCCTTTTATCTTGATTTTCTTGTAAACGATAGAAACCGAGTTCAGAGTATTAATCATTTTGTGTGGCGTTGGAATTGTTCCACGTAGCACAAGTACTGTAGGTGAGACCATGAGAAAGAGCTGGTACAGAGAAAAAGAGACTGAATGTGATATGGAATACAACTGACTGTAAGGAAAATACTGTCTAGATAAAGCCATAAACGCAGCTGGATGTCCACTGTGAGCTACAGCTGGTCAGAAGACAACTCCCCCCTTAAGCATCAAGGAAGGTTCTTTGAGTCTTGTTTCCAAAGCGGTTCAATATTGTTGTGGAGTTGATCTGAGGTTGACTACAACTCACCCCTAGAACTGTATAGGACTCTCCACTGTGCTTCCCCACCACAATAAAAGGCCCCTGAAGCAGAAACCCTGCTGGACCCTAAAAGTGATAGTTCAGGTTATTAGACGTGAGGTTGTGAGTTCTGTTTAAATGTACAGTAGCTTCATGTAGAATATTTTCAGCTTTTTATCTTCCTGTCAACAAAGTGAAGTTCAGCTCTTTCTGTTTCACTCAGCTGACCTGTGGCTGCAGTGTAATTCCGTTTGAGCTGTAGGTGCGCTTGTGTGTAGGAATATGGTAGTTCAGTGGTTCAGAAAAATGTACTGCCAAAGGAAAGAGCTGTGCTGAAGATAAAGAGCTGAAAATATTCTACATGAAGCTACATTTAAACAGATTGGATTGTTTCAGTGGGCGTTTCAGCACATCACTCTGATTAGGGCTGGGCGTTAAAACGATAAAGATAATTATCACAAAATAACTTTTCCTCGATAGAAATATAACACATGGTCGATACAACGTCGATAGAACTCATTCATCCTTGTTTTGATAGACAACACGAACAACCACTGATAATGAGAATAGCGCTGCACCGAACAAATCAAGTGGCTGGAATAGAGTTATTCCAGGTTAGGTTGATGCACACAGCACAGAGCATTGGTGGAGTAGCAGCCGATGCCGGCAACGCGCTAATGGGCTATTGCAGCCGTGCCCACCAGTACGTCAGGAGTGGGAGAGACATAAAAGAGAAAATGACAGCAGAAAATGTTAACGAAAACTCAGGAGACAGCGTTAAGACACCCCAAAGGACACAGCCCAAGGCTCATAAGACGAGGACATCATTGAAAAGAAGGGTCAGAGGAATTTGTTAGTGTGGAGATACTTTGGCTACTTAAAGTCCAAAGAAAAGCAGAGTAGCGTGCACTGCAAATTGTGTCAAAAGCATGTTTCCACAAAGACAGGTAATACCACTAATCTTTTTTACCATCTGAGGCAGTGCCATCCTCTAGCATACGCACAATGCAAGACTTTACAGTCCCAGACGAAGCTTTTGATGGTCAGTTAAGATTTTAGTTGTTATAGGTGTTTGTTATGATATATACCTATTTTAATTATTTGAAATGCAGTTGTATAATGTTCTTCAGTATATTTGTATTTATGTTCAACTTCTGACAGAAAAAAAATATTTAAACCAAAATAAACCTTATATCTTCAAATCTGACTTAGGAGTAAAAAGGAACCTTAAAGCTTGACAGAAATTATTATATTTATATTGATATCGACTGATATGAAAAACTTTATCGTGAAAAGATTTTTTTCCATATCGCCCAGCTGTTACTCTGATGGTACACCGGTGACCCTGCTGCCTCTCCTAACCTAGTCTGCACACTGACTGTACATGACTACCTCACACAACCCCACGTCTAATAACCACAACTATCACGCCTCATCACAGCTTTGTGTGTGATTTTTATTAATTTAATTTAATTCTTTTAGATAACATGACATCAGAATCAAAATCAGTGGCACGACATGTAACACAACAGCATCATGTGTTCATACCTATCTAGAATGGCGAGGGGGAATAAAGGCGTACTATTCCCACCTTGAACAGGTTGTGTAAAAGGGGCTTGAGATGGCTTGTTTCAGAAGCAAGTCTTTTACAGATTTTTTTTTTTTTTTTTTTTTTTTTTTTAAACCCACAAAATTCTTTATGCATATATCCACCAGTGGGTGCGCAGACCTTGCACAGTTCGTCTTTCAGGGTTGATACAGCACTGTTGAGTTGACTGAGTGATCAGCGTTGACTGACATATGTTGACTAGCCAACTGTATTGTGCAGAGCGATTCCAAAGACATTGATCAGTAAGAAGTAGAAATGCACCATTCAATTGGCTGGCAATCTGAAAATGCCAGTTTCAGCATGGTTTCTATGATCAGTGACAGGCTGATCACTCGCAGATATCAGTCTGTCAGTCAAATTTGCCTTCATGCACCACATGAGAGACACACACACACACACACACACACACACACACACACACACACACACACACACACACACACACACACACACACACACACAGAGGTTCAAACTGGAGTCACACTGCTGACCTCAACTGTGCATGATGGCTACCTGCAGAACTGCTGCTGTATCTCCACACCACCAGGATCTTTGATAATGACATCACTGATAATCGTTGATGGATGAAGAAGAGTTGTATTTAGTTGTCAGTAGTCCATGTTTTATTATGATCGGTTGGAGTTCTTAGACAATTCGACTCCACAGGTCAGACTTTTACAAAATCACACAGGAAAATTGCAGTGGTAAGAAGCTGGAGATCCACCCTCTCTCCCTTGTGGCAGCCTAAACAGACAATACTTATAGTGTATTAAACATGACCAAGTAGTAAACCTGCCATGTATGTGCGCTCACATGTACTTATGTGTTTCTGCTGCACAACACATTAAAGTGAGGTTGCAAGCTTGTGTGAAAGTGCGCACACTTGCAAAACAGAGTTTGCAGGTAGAAAACAAAGTCTATAAGACTAAATGTACAGATACAAACTTCAATGCACACAATTGCCAAACAACAGATACAACTTCATGTTTCTGAATGATATAATACTCCATTGTGGTTCAGCCCAGTTGTTTTTCTGTGCCACATGACGGAGAAATAGAAAACCGTAATAATGACCTTTTTAAAATATGAATTGCTAGGTGGGTAACGTTGGACGAGCAGTGTTAGAGCTCCATGAATTTGGTGCCTCAAGGTCACGGTGACCTCACAAAACCCTTTTTTTCCCCACACAGATGGTTAGTATTTATGGATAAACAGGGAAGAGGCAGAAAACCACGAGGCAGTGATTCTAGTTTTCCCTGTGACTCATCAATAGATCAAAACTTGCCCAACCAAGACTCTTATCACCAACTAGTGTTTGGTTGACTCTTGGGGGACTCCTAAGAGTTTTTTTTTTTTTTTTTTTTTTTCTTTCCTGTGTCTGTTTATTCTGTGTTGGTTACTACCTCGTGTTCTCTTGCTTGTTTTCTCCCTTTGACTGTGTTCTTGTGTCCTACAACTTAAAACCATTCTTCAATAAAAATACTTGACAAAAATGTTAGCACTTGGGAGCAGTTTAGATTTAATAACTAAATAATTTGCTTTGTAAGTCAAAGGGAAAGTGTAAGTACTGTGTATGCCTCCAGCCAAGGACTACATTATGCATGCTGAGCTTCACTAGTAAACAAGCTGGTCAGTCAACACACACTGCATCACTTTGTTGTTCCAAACAACTCTGCTCAGGTTGAGAAAATGAATGTCCATGGTCTGTTTGATTTCAGAAGCTCTGTGTCTATAAAGTATTGCAGGTTGATGAGTTTCACTGGTACTAAGGTTGAATCAATAAGTGATGTTGGTCTTCAAATGGGTTTCATTGAACTGTGTGTGTCTAGTACACAAGCAATAGAAATGACAACAACAGGTTGTGAACAGCTTTGACATTTCTCTTCTGTGTTGCTCTACCAGTCAGCAGCCAGCTGCCGGGGTAGCGTACACACATCCCACCACAGTGGCCAGTTACACAGTTCATCAAGCTCCTGTGGCGGCACACACCGTGGCAGCAGCCTACGCTCCCACTGCAGCCACTGTAGCTGTAGCTAGGCCGGCGCCTGTTGCTGTGGCGGCTGCTACTGCTGCAGCTTATGGAGGGTACCAGCCAACCCACGCTGCCACTGAGTACGGCTACCCTCAACGTCAGCCTGAAGTCCCTCCACCACCACCGCCGGTCACGTCACAGAACTACCAGGTAGAGAAACTTTTAACTGGATTTGTATATCGTCTTTATAAACTCTGGAGGACCACAGGTGACGTGTAAAATGTTTATACAGATTTTAACCATTTATAATTGGATTTTTTTGAATGAATCTTGTTCATTAATTGATATTTAAATTGGATAATACAAGTAAAAGATTTGAAAATGGACTCTATACCTAAAAGAAAAAAAAAACTTTAAGTCAGTTGGAAAGGTTATTAATTTTTTCACTTGTATTTCCATCTGTCATCTGCTTTTTCATTTTCTGCCTTAATATGAAATTTACACCAGTCTCGACCTGTGAAGACTGATGTGCATCGCTTGAATTTGTTTTACCAGCGCGAGGCTCAAAGAGTCGTTCAAATAAGCATACAAAACACACCTGACACAACAGCTGATGAGCTACGAGCTAGTCGGTTGACATCTGTACATTTCTTTGTATGTGACAGACTTTCACTGCAAGTGTCCAGAGATCGCTCGTGTTTCCATCCTTACATGAAAAAGACTGACATGGGGCCAAACTTGTCATTTTACATTTCACATGTCAAATAATGGGTTCATGACTAAATATTATATATAATATATAATATAAATCCCAAAGCGATTCTAATGTAAAGCAACCAATATTGTTTCCTTACCCTTTCGTGGTATTTTGAGTCTATCCATACAATTTCCAGTCAGTTGGCTGAGATGGGGGCCTGGATAGCAGAGACTGAGCCCCAAACCTCAATTTTATACAGTCTTTTGTTGCCATCTAGCGCACAATTGGTGGTACTGCCGTTTTAAAATCACAGCACTGTTGTTTTCTACATCTCAGCAGGTTTCGAACGGTATGTCACACTCCTGTGAGACTTGCTTCCTTGCAATACTAGACCCAGGTGACACAAGGCCAATTCAACTTTTATTGTATTTTGAACTTTGTTTAAAATATGTTTCATGTTTATTTTTCACTTTAACAATGTCTATGAAGTAGAATCATCATAATATAACAATTTAGATGCCCTGGAAGAGATTCAGAGGCAAAATGGAGACAAAATTACACAATTTAGTTTTTTTACACACAATGGTTGTGCACAATGGTAGAATCTGATGATGCACAGGGTAAATGAAGTGACTAGGGGTTGTATTGTGTCTACATAGCCTCCTGTAGTGGAAATCATCAGTATTTTGTAGTCAGATTTCCTTTTTCAAGAGGTAAAAAAAACCCTTTGGCACACATTGGGTACCTTGGCTATCCAAGTGTCCAAATGGAGAGTCAGCCTGGCCCCATCCCTACTTAAACCTTTGTAGAATTTGTGTGCTTTATGGCATTTCTACCTTCATTGTTACAGTTGTAGTCATGAAGTTGATGAATGAAATCAGTGGCATCCCAGTGCATGGGACCATTGCGTTCATGGTGTTATCCACTGTCTAATTTAAAATGAATACTAGGTGAGGAAATTCTGTTTTTTAATTTTTTCTTTGGTCTGTCACAATTTACTCAGCTATAGTAGCAGTCACAATGTTACTGACACATGGAATAAATTATCTCAGGTCTTACCTATCCATAGTGACCAAGCTCTTACATATGGATGTGATAGTTGTGGAGCTATTCTTGATCTATTTTGGGTATGTCTGTCTAGATGAGGCATACTCCCCCAACTTCCTTAGGGCTTAACAGGTTCAAACTTTACTCACACTCCTTACTTGTCTCACTAAGTGTAACTCTTTGGTTAAAAAATAATGAATCAGGAAAATCATGTTTAGGTGGTGGAATAATTACTTGTACTCTGAAGGTCACATGATCTTCAGCATAATAACATTTCAATAACATTTGAGCTGTGAGCCTAATGTATTTAAATCAAATACTGGTCAGTGGATGGTAATTTATTTACTTTACAGTTTCCTTTGATTTAAAACTGATATGTCTTTTCCCAAGCCTTTAACATGTGGACAGTCGGAGCCGGGGATTGAACCGCCGACCCTGTAACTCTACCACTTTTGTCCTTTTGCAGGACTCCTACTCCTATGTCCGGTCCACAGCTCCCGCTGTTGCCTATGACAGTAAGCAGTATTACCAACAGCCCACTGCTACAGCCGCTGTCGCTGCCGCACAGCCACAACCCAGCGTGGCAGACTCCTACTACCAGACAGGTAAGTACACTCAGCTAATGGTTCTCCTAATAATAAACTGACCGCTGAAAGTAATGCAGTTTAATACAACAGTCCCCCCATGAAGGTTATAATGTTCAGTTTTTGTTGAAACTGTGTCAAAAGTTTATTCAACTGGAGGTTATTATGCGAGGTGTATTAACAGGTTTTCAATAAATTGTTTAATAACTTTGAGGGGCATTAATCACTGTTATCATATTCACTGCAGTCCTATTGGACATAGTATTCCAGGATTGGAAATGAAAATGATGATTGACATTACAGCACTGACTTTTCACTTTAATTTGAGGTAGTTAACATCCACATCACATAACTGTGTTACAGTTCTCAAAAAAGTGGGATCCAAAGTAGGGCTGAACAATAAATAAAATAAAATAAAAAATTGCCTATTATCAATCTGGCCAAGTGTTATATCCAAATCGCAGGAGCTGCCTTTTCTTTTCTTTTTTTTTTTTCTTTTTTTTTTTTTTTTAAAGGTAAAATGTCGAAACATATCATTATCAATGATGTATGTCACTTTGTGTCTTGTAGCCCCCAAACCAGGATATAGCCAGGGGGTAACATCATACACTCAGAGCCAGCAGACTCGACAGGTGACGGTGATAAAACCAGCTGCTCCCAGTCCAGCGTCATCCACCTTCTCCATCTACCCGGTGACCTCCACGGTCCAGCCTGTAGCTGCTGCCGCCTCTGTGGTCCCCTCCTACTCCCAAAGTCCAACCTACAGCACAAACGCTGTCACCTACTCTGGTGAGTTGCATTTGAACTGCCTGTCGATATTCTGTTGTTTGTGGTTTCTTGAGTGTGTAGCCAGATCAGTACATCTACCATGAATTTTCTTTTAGTTTTATTTTTTTTTTTTTTTTAGGATTTTGAAGTTGTATTTTCTAATTGAAAAAGTTTGGTACTGTGCTGCTGGATAAAAGGAGAATCAGGTCTGGTACTAGCTTGTTTATATAGATTGTAAACAGTCACACATCCTGTTCTATGGTCACTGACCTGCACAAGCTTGATAAAGAGCTTTATCAGGCATTATAACATTTAGCATCTATACCTGATTGTAATCATTTGAAAACTGAGAAGGTTGTAACTTTAGCAGTCGGAGGCTTCCTGAAAATCTATGATCTAAAATTAGGCTTCCCTTCTCATTCTAGCATGAACTATACAAGATAAAGAATATATTGTGGTTAATACAGACTCCATTTTGTTCGACCAACTGAACAAATGTTTCTAAATAACAAATACAGAGTTTATGAACACAACTGAGAAGACATATCCCCCTATAATTCCCTTTTTAATTTTAGGATCATTATTTTTGGATGTGGGGATTGCTTTATGCACTTAAGCCACACAGAGGGAACCAGGTTTTTCAAAACAAAGGGAGAAAAGATGACTTAAAACTAGAAATAAACTGGGTAGTTTCGAGAGTTCATTGGGCAGGTTATCATCACCAACAGCTTTTCTCAGTTCAAGTCTGTCAGTTTCCCTTTTAACTTCCTGTTTAGTCATACTAACATTTAAGTTCTGCTTAAAAGAATAAGCTGCATGTTGGCCTCCATAATATTTTTAAGATCAGCTGTCCCTGCAAAAAAAACAATCTTCCCGCTCAGCTGGGCAGCAGTAAAACTGTACTCAGATAAAAGTACAAAGGTAAGACAACAGTGAGTAGATTTTAAGTAGCCATTCATTTATCCTTCCTGTCAGGAACTTCATACTCGGGCTACGAAGCAGCTGTTTACTCAGCAGCCTCCAGCTACTACCAGCAGCAGCAGCAGCAAAAACAGGCCGTGGCAGCTGTAGCAGCAACGGCAGCATGGACGGGGAACTCCTTCACCAAGAAACCCCCTTTTCAGAGTAAACAGCTTAGACCCAAGCAGCCGCCCAAACCCCCCCAGATCCACTACTGTGACGTCTGTAAGATCAGCTGTGCCGGCCCCCAGGTGAGTCCAGAGTGCTCAGCAGGAAGCACAAATGTTTTTCATGTGAAAGGTTTGACATTGTGAGATGAACTGTGGCTTTAACATGTCCATGCAGATGGACTGTGAAGATGATCCTCTCACGTCTAACACACAAACCTCATCACCCTCTCAAATACTGACTGAGCCACTGGATCCATCCCATCTTATTGCTTCAATTGCTGTTGGTCAATACATTCATTCATGTCCCAAATGGATATTATCAGTCACTGCAGCTACTCTCTGTCTCCCTCTGAAGACTTACAAGGAGCATCTGGAAGGGCAGAAGCACAAGAAGAAGGAGGCAGCTCTGAAGGTTTCCCAGAGCAGCAGCAGTAGTGGTACTGGTGGAGGGGTGTTAGCCCGCAATGCTCAGAACCAGCTCCGCTGTGAACTGTGCGATGTTTCCTGCACTGGCGCCGACGCCTATGCTGCCCATATCCGTGGAGCCAAGCACCAGAAGGTATGGGCATAAGTTAGGGGCTCAGGGTGGTGCTAACCCCTGCTAACCTAAATCACTTTGAATCTAACAGGCAGTACAACAAGATTTCATTTTTGTGTCTGTGCCAAAAACTACTTTATAATAATTGTTGCCAAAATTTCTCAGTTGCAAAACATGGGGTGCAGCTCCATCCACTCTAACACTTACAGACTGGTATACGTTGCTCACTAACTGAACCTGCATGTTTGGTCTTTAGAGGGAAACTGGAACACCTACAGAAACCGACACAGATGTCTTAAAGTGTTGGTTGTGGTTATTTGACGTGGGGGTGTGTGAGGAACTGATGTATACTTTAGTGCGTTATCTGCAGTAGATTCAGATCAGTATGCTATGTGCAAAAAACATGCCCACAGTAAAAGTGTGGCTTAATTTTAATATTTTCACCACTTCATCTTCAAACAGCCCTTCACTTTGGAATGCATAAGCACACCTACAGCGTGCACTGTATTACTCCACAAATCAGCTGTTTGAGTGAGACAGATGAGCGTGCACAGGAACATGGTAGTTCAATGGTTTAGAAAAAGTAGTTCCACGGTATAAGACTGTTTGACATCAGATAAAGATGTGAAAATATTAGAAATAAATTGTATGCTTCGACTGATAAAAAACTGAGCTTTTTTTTCATTTTTTTTTTTTTATTTTTATTTTTTTTGCTGATGTCCCTGTCCACAGCAGCTCATCACTCAGCTTCTCTGAATCTACTGCAGCTAACTGATAGATCAGTACCTCACACAACCCATGTAAATAACATGAATTATCACACTCTACGGAAGAGGGGTTAAACTGATTTTTTTTTTTTTTCTTTTTTTTTATAAAATAATTTAAAAATAAGGAAAAAAACTTTCCTTTTTAAGAGGTAAATAAATGAAATTGTTGGGAATCATTAGTCTAATGTGCTGTCAATGTTACATGGAAACCTCAGACCTACTACACACTTGCTCTTTGCTCTGAACTTTCCTCTCCAGGTTGTGAAGCTTCATACCAAACTTGGTAAACCCATTCCGTCTACTGAGCCCAGCATGATCACTCAGGCATCGTCCTCCACCACTGCTGCCACCAGCAAAACCACCACAGCCACCCCGAGCAGCTCCAGCACCACCAGTTCCCTCTGCGTGGCCACCTCCTCCTCCCCTGCCAACAGCTCCAGCCCCCCCTACCTGAAACCTGTCAACATTGTCAGCAGTGGTGCTGTGGGCGGCAAGAACCCGTTAGCCAGTAACCTCTCTGCTGCCAGCTCCGGCTCAGCTGGGAAGAAAGTCAACACGCCCAAGATCAATTTTGTTGGTTAGTAAACACTTGTTGCGGGTGCAGCACATTTGAGTCATTGTTACTGTCAATGTTTGAACAAATGGTTTAATCCTGTTCTTCTGATCAGAAACCAGCAGGCTTTAGTAAGTGTGGTGCAGATGGTCAGAAACCACTTACTAGGGCTTGGCATATTTTTGATTCACTCACTCACTCACTCACTCACTCACTCACTCACTCACTCACTCACTCACTCACTCACTCACTCACTCACTCACACACACACACACACACACACACCCTGTGTGTGAGGGGCGGGGCAGCGCTCTCACACACTGGAGCACTGCAAAAAACACACACATCCAGTGAAAGTTTGTCACACACAGACAGAGAAATGTTCAGATGTTGACCGACTAGCTTGTAGCTCATCCGTCAGGTGTGTCTTGTAGTTGCAGCCTGGAGCACAGAGTTAACTACATTATAGAATGTGAGTTAGTGATGAAAACTGCCCATTATTCTGCTGATTGTCCTAGTTGTGTTCTTAAATTCAATCTGACCAGTCCAGTTTACTGTCCAGGGGCACACCTAGGTATTTAAAAGTATGCACTACCTCGATGTCCTTCCCTCTGGCTGAAGGGTGGGCGTAGACCTTTGAAAGTTGATGACCATCTCCTTGGTCTTGGAGGTGTTCAGAAGGAGGCAGTTCTTGTTGCTCCATTCACTGAAGGCCAATGTCAGTTCCCTGTACTCCCCTTCCTGCCCGTTCCTTATACACGCCACAATAGCTGTGTCATCCGAGTATTTCTGCATGTTGCAAGACCTGAATTGTATTTAAAGTCCGCCGTATATAGGGTGAACAGGAACGGAGCCAGAACAGTCCCCTGTGGAGCCCCAGTGCTGCTCATCACTGTCCCTGAGACATATTTACCCAGCCTGATGTACTGTGGTTGTCTTGTCAGGTAATCCACCCCCATCCCTTCCAGTTTGTCTTTAAGACTGGGGGGTTTGATGGTGTTAAATGCACTTGAAAAATCAAAGAACATAATTCTCATTTAACTACCTGGCTCATCCAAGTAAGAATGGGCCCGTAGGAGCATGTAAAGGGCAGCATCATCCACTCCAATATGTTCTTCGTAGGTGAACTGTAGGGGGTCAAGTGCATGTTCAACCTGTGGCCTCAGAAGGTGGAGAAGCAGCTGCTCCAGGGTCTTAATGATGTGTGATGTGAGGGCCACCGGTCTGTAGTCATTTATCTCAGCTGGTCGCCCTACTTTAGATACTGGAACAAGACATGATTTTTTTCCACAGGACCGGGACCATCCCTATTTGTAGGCTTAAGTTAAAGATCCTCTGGAGAGGCTCAACTAGCTGGGCTGCACAGTCCTTTAACAGCCTCTGACACACACCATCCGGACCTGTTGCCTTTCCAGGATATAGCCTCTTAAGCTCGGCCCTCACATCCTCCGCTGTAAAGGACAGGAGACTTGACCCCAGTTTGGAGGGAGTTGCAGCTGCAGTGTCAGGTTGTGATGAAGAGACCGTAGGAGAAGCTGTAGCTGAAGCAGTGGGAGAGAGAACAGGTGAAGCTGTGTCAAACCTGTTGTAGAACAGGTTGAACTCATTGTCCACATCACCTGATGTTGCCTGGCTGTTCTTCTCTTTATAGCCAGTGATGGTCCTCATCCCCTTCCCCACCTCTCTGGTATTGTTGTGCTGCACCTTCCTCTCTACTTTCCTTTTGTAGTCCTCCTTCGCCTGCTTTAATCTCCTCTTCAGCTCATGTTACACACACCTGAGCTTCTCCCTGTCTCCATCCCTGAAGGCCCCCTTTTTCTGGTTGAAGAGGGTGTTGATGTTACTGGTGATCCAGGGTTTGTTGTTTGGAAAGCAGTGTACACTTCTTGCTGGTATTACAGAAGTTAATGTAGTCCATGGTACATTCAACCATTCAAGGTCAGGGTCCTTGCTGTTATCATTTTCCTGTGACTCCAACAGTACATTCCAATCTGTGCACTCAAAACGGTCTTTTAGAGGCTCACTGGCCTCTGGGGTCCAGTTCCTGAATCAGCAGGTGGTTGCAGCCTGCCTCAGTACACAGGACTTGTAGGAAGGCTGAAGAAAAATCTGATTATGATTTGATCTGCCAAGTGGTGGTAGAGCTGAAGCAGTGTAGGCCTCCTTGACATTTGCATAAAACAGATCAAGTGTCTTATTTTCCCTTGTGGGACAGTCAACATACTGAGTGAAGCCAATCAGGTGAGGGTGACATAGTTAAAATCCCCCAATATAACAATGAATGCATCAGGGTGCTGGGTCTGTACTCTTACAACAGTCTTGTGAATGATGTCACACGTGACTGCAGGCTCTGATCCTGGTTGAATGTGAACAACAATGGCGACAATGTGTGAGAACTCCCTCTGTACTGCCAACAGTTCAATATTCCAACAGCAGATCTTCTCCTTCACTGTGATATGACCAGGGTTGCATCATCTATTGTTCACAAGCAGAACCAGTCCACCTTTATTATTCCCACTTGCCCTGGTGTCTCTGTCCACTCTTACTGCAGTGAAACCAGGTAAATCCACACAATGGTTGGGAGTGTTGTCGTTTAACCAGGTCTCTGTGAAACACATGAGACTAGACTCACGATATGTGAGTGTGTGTCACATATTGTGACAGTTTTACTCCCTAATATCCGCATCGGACCCAAAAACCCAATATCGGTTGGGCTCTAGCTCTGTCTCTTTACATAGTTTACAGGTTACTGAATGTTGGATTTCTTTTCATAATTAATTTGTCTATCATATTCAGATTCAGACATTGAAACTATAGTGGAAGGCATTTTTTTTTATGTAATGTTGCTGGTATGATGCCAGTATGACATCAACAGGTCTTTTCTGTGTCCATTTTTGCTGAAAGACGGCAAATCCCTAGGTCACACGACACAGCTGTGCATGTGTTCACTCTAACCTGTTAACATGGGCAGTGAAATGAAAACGAAGACATCCACAGCTGCCATGCACCACCATGCGGCCAGTGTGCTCCTGGCATATGATACTTGTCATGTCAGACATATTAACCGTGATGAAAATTTCTCCTCACAGAGCCATCTTAAAGCATTAAGTCTTTTTGTTATTAAGGACCAGTCAGACCAGTGTTTAACAGTCACAGTATGAATAATCTACATTGTTATTTCTGAAATGCAGGTGGAAATAAATTACAGACCACAGTGAAGATGGAAGACACCAGAGTGGAGACCAAAGTGGAGACTTCTAAACCTGCGACACTCTCTTCAGTTACTCAGGACTCCAAGGCTGAAGTGTCAGATTCTCTGTCCACATCGGCCCTGGCTGGACTGCAGAGTGACGTCCAGCCTGTCGGTCATGACTATGTTGAGGAAGTAAGTTCTCACAGACCCTAAGCATGGGCTTGAGCCTACCTAAACCTCTGAAGCAGAAACACATTTAGATCTTGAGAGTAATATGTGAATTTTATTTTAGGTCAGAAACGATGAAGGCAAAGTCATCCGCTTCCACTGCAAGCTGTGTGAATGTAGTTTCAATGATCCAAACGCAAAGGAAATGCATCTTAAAGGTCGAAGGCATCGCCTGCAATACAAGGTTTGTAGCTTGAGTTGAGTTGCACTGCTCCAACATAGTGTATTTATCAGGTGTCTCAGAGCATGAAATGTAGCAGCAGTTATATATGAAGAAGCTCTTAGAGTGTTGCAACTTTGACTGGTTGGTGGAGTAATACAACTTCAAGGCTGTAATTCTAGTTTTTATGTGTTTTGTTCTTTAGAAAAAGGTGAACCCAGATCTGCAGGTGGAGGTGAAGCCCAGCATCCGAGCCAGAAAGATTCAGGAGGAGAAGATGAGGAAGCAGATGCAGAAAGAGGAGTACTGGAGAAGAAGAGAGGAGGAGGAGCGCTGGAGGATGGAGATGCGGTATGGTTAGAGTCATTTCTCATCAATGGTTAAGGTAATGATGTATCTGAAAAAGTTGAACGTGGAGAGGAGCTGTGGTTTATGTTTTCAGGCGTTACGAAGAAGACATGTACTGGAGACGTATGGAAGAGGAGCAGCATCACTGGGACGACCGGCGTCGTTTGCCAGATGGAGGGTATCCACAGGGGCCTCCTGGCCCACCTGGTCTACTGGGAGTCCGGCCTGGAATGCCTGGCTTGCAGCCTCAAGGTCCTGTGGTAGGTCTTGATGATGGTGCCAATGCAGATATGTGGGGACCTTAAGTTTGTATCACTTCACATTTAACTTGAGGAAATTGTTTGGGTTTTCTAAGTCTTGCCCCCTTGTAACCCCACAAACTATTACTTTCCTACCAACCTTCATTACTTTCCTGGTTGATGACGTGTAAACCACACATCAGTGTCAATGTCATCAGAGTAGTTTGGCTTTGGCTTTGGTAATTTTTCTTTACTTTTTTCTAGAGTAGTCTGACTTCTTTGTGAGAAGGGGAGAGTCTTTTATTTATTTCTTCTTCCCCTGTCGTTATATTTTAGTTCAGGATTCCAGTTTGAAATGTTCAGTATATTATAAAAAGACATGAAATAGAATGAGTCTGTCATAATGTGTGTTTCTGCCACTTCTCTATCAAGGATTTATCTTCCTCATGCTCACAACAGAAACTATCTCTGTTTTGAGATACATAGATGCAAAATAAACATCAAATCTTCTAGGTACAGATAGAGAGAGTTAGCATTAGCACAACCACCTACATTGTGCCAGCCGCTGTCAGTTACAAGCTAACAAACAACATAAAAAAATAAAAACATGCTAACTCCGCTAACTGTTCTGATACGTCTGCTATTCTTGATTCTGGTCTCAACAGACTTCTCATCTGAGTCTGGGTCTGACTGAGGCTCAAACGTGTGGCTGAGTCTCTGATGTTTGCTCCTCTAACCATCTTGTTACCTTCTGCTCCTGAGGAAATGAGCATAGATGATGTTGCCCTTTTTTTTTTTTTTTTTTTTTTTTTTTTTTTTTTTTTATTTTAACTTTGTGGGGAAACCACCATTAATGATTAAATTAATAATGTTTGTTTTAAGCTTTAGTTGTGATGCACTTTATATCAACAAGACGTGTGGTGTGTAAATTATATCATCTTTGAGAAGTGTCGGAAACATCATAATCCATAACTCCTGTCTTTCAGCCCCCCCGTCGGCCTGACTCTTCAGATGATCGCTATGTCATGACCAAGCATGCGGCCATCTACCCCTCAGAAGACGAGCTCCAGTCTATCCAGAAGATTGTGTCGATCACAGAACGAGCCCTCAAACTGGTCTCGGACATAATCACAGATCAGGACAAGGCCAATGAAGAGGACAAAGAGAAAAAGGAATCCTGTAAAGACAGGTGTGTCATCTGGGCTGCTCTTACATTTCAAGTTGTCTACTGAACAGTTAGCAATAACGTTAGAACTGTTAGCGTTGACGTTAGAATTGTTAGCAGTGATGTTAGAACTGTTAGCAGTGATGTTAGAACTGTTAGCTGTGACGTTAGAACTGTTAGCTGTGACGTTAAAACTGTTAGCAATTACGTTAGAACTTTTAACAGTGATGTTGGAACAGTTAGCAGTGACATAAAAACTGTTAGCAGTGATGTTAGAATAGTTAGCAGGAATGTTAGGACAGTTAACAGGAACGTTTGGACAGTTAGCCTCTCTTTGCACAGAAATACACTTTCTTGTCCTCAAGCAAATACTCAACTCTGAAACAGAGTCCTGCAAAGATCCTGTTTTGCAAACCTTTCCTTGCCAGGTTAACTGCACAGCTGAGTACAGAACTGACAAATTACTGCCAGAACTGTAAAAACATGTTAACAAAAGAACCAGCTCTACATAAACAAATACATCTGCAACTAGGGAGAAATGGGACATTCAGTGTTTCTCATGCCTGTGTACATCATGAGTCACTAAATGCTCCATGATAGCAAATACAATCTCAACAGTACACTTTAGCAGGACAAGCTACGGTAGAGCCCAGTGTCACACACAAACATCAACATGCTTTTCTCCCAATCTGTAGATTTACACACAAAAAGAAAAAAATTACTACTTTAAAACACAGTTTACACATTTACATTACATGTGTTTTTAACTCAACTCCACATTTATGACCAAACACAGTGCCGAGTGAGTGCATACCTTCCTGAGAAACATTCTGAAACGAAAAGGGAGTAAACCCACTGGAGGTGCAGCAAGTGCAGTTTGGAAAATAAAATGCTTCCAGCAATAAACTCCAGCATTTACCTTATTAGGTAGGTGTCAGATAATTTAGAAAATGACACACCTCCATGTAAAATCAGCTCCTGCATTGTTTCCCTTTTGCTGTAGTTTCTGTGGTTGCCATGGTTACATGTAAGCTGCAGCAGAGTTGAAAAGGTTCAATCATAATGAGCTCCTTCTCCAGCTTCTATTTATGCAGCCATAGAGAGCGGGGAATGACAAGCAGCGGCAGTTGCTAGGTAGTACACTAAATTGGTTACTGTTGTACTTTTTTTTTTTTTTTTTTTTTTTTTTTTTTTTTTTAATACCTTTTTACGGACACAGGATCAGACATTACCAGGAAGAAAACAGAAAAGCAGTAGAAGGAAACAAATTAGGTTTTATTTGACACTATGAAAGTCTAAATGAGAAGGGCGTTTTCACAAAAGCTGGGACAATTCGTGTCCCGGGAAAGAATACAGTTGCTCAAAAAAGAATACCAGGAAAACCAGGAGGGGTGGTGGACCTACACAAGCTTAATCGCTCGATCACAATTGGACCAAAATGGAGACGTGAGACTTATTTGGAAGACAATTCAATGAATGTAATGAGTAATATTTACAAAATTTGCAGCCATTTATAAAGGTTTAAGCAGAACAATAATTTCATGATTTACATTTGTCATACTGTGAATTTTTTGTCTTCTGGTATCAGTATTTTTAAAAAATCATGGTCTCAGTTTCAGAATCATTAAACCCATAGTCATAGGTCTAATTCCTTCTTTTTTCAAGTAGGAATATACATTTTTTTTATTTATTTCAATAACGCAATGAAATTTTGTATTTGAATGTATTTAACAGTTCAGTATGATGGCATTTTAATTTGCTTTTACATATTTCCTCATCTTTCCTGTAACCGTGTAGAGCCCTGAAGGGAGTGATGAGGGTCGGAGTCCTAGCCAAAGGCCTCCTTCTTCGTGGAGACAAAAATGTCAACCTTGTCCTGCTCTGTTTGGAGAAGCCAACCAAGGGCCTCCTCACCCGCATTGTGGAGCACCTCCCCAAACAACTATCAGTACTATCTTTACTACTGTCACACCACAATTCATTTCTCCAGTGGCCACTTTAATTGGTAATGCCTCAGGCTCACTCAGACCTCTCTGCCTTTGGTTTAGTTGTTTTAGTTTGGCTATTATTAATGCAAATATTAAGAAAGAGGAAGTGAGTGTGGTGGAGTAGAATAGTTGCAACAATATGGGATGCTGATGGGGGGCCATCGAATGCATCAGGTGCCTTCATATATTTGACCCCTGCCACTCAGTCTGAGTCCACCACTTTCCACATGAACTAATAACTGTTCCTATCAAAGTGGCCACTGAGTGTAGATGACAACAACTGGGTGTGCACCATAGTTATCACTTTGAGAAAAGATTGCCAACTACTTGTATGTTCAGTGAACTTTGAAAAAATGTTTCTTCCAGATCGTAACACCAGAAAAATATGAGGTGAAGGGATCTGTCCAGGAAGCAGCCATCATTCTAACGTCCTGTACCGAGCCCAAGATGCAAGTGAAAATCACATTGACTTCACCTGTCATCAGAGAGGAAAATGGCCGGGATGGAGGTTGGGAAATCCATCACAGCCATTCCCATTGCACCTCTTTTCTTGTCTTTCTGCTCTCTCTCTATGAAATCAGTTTCAATATGTTGGTTGATACCCTGAAGAGCACTGTGCTGCTGGCACACCACAGAGATCCTTATGTTGGGCTTTGAATCAAAATCACTCTGGAACCTTGCACTTCATGTTTGATTCATTTCGGATTTATAAAATCAGAAATGACAGGGCAGCCAAGAAGTGCAAGCTCATTATATTTAATAACTTCAGTTGTGGTCTCTTTTTTTACTTGGATAATCTGCTGTTATTGGTCTAAAGTGGGAGCCCATGAGAGACCCCCAACTTAGCTTTTTTTCTCAGTGAATGCTCTCTCTAGTTATGTACACAAGTTGACTTTTAGTGTAAAATGAAAGAGGTTCGTGCCAGCAGTATTGCTCTCACGCTTTTTGCTCTGTAACTCTTACCTCTCAAATGCTATCTTTATCCTCTTAAACAAGCATGATCAGTGTTTGCATTGTGTTAAGTCTAGTTATTCCCAGGTGAGATTCTATTTTGTTTCCTGTGTTACAGGGGATTTTGTTTCCATTTTACTGTTGGCCACAATCAATGGGAGACTGCATTACAGTATCTTCTGTCCAAATTTTCTTTGAGATGAGGTGTCAAAATAAAAGACGACTCCTGCAGAGGAGGAACAACAGGATACGCTTCTGTTCCTCAAATTTAATTTGGAATTAATTGTGCAAAGACATTCTGAATTTTGCAACACTCTCTAAACCAAGATTTGGCTGAAAGCAGAGGAAATTGGATGTTATTTTCCCACAGGAAACAAATCTTCCTTTTGTGTCCTGGTGAACAGTTCACCATGCTGAGGTCCCCTGTTCTGAAGTGCTCCCCTGAGTTGATTGACATCTTCTTTACGCACATAGGACTCAAAATTGGCCTCTACAGGAGACATTTACTCTGATTCAGCCTTTGGCAAGTTTTTGTCATTTTGATTTCACTGACAGTAGAAAGATGGTGTCAGGCAATTTGAAGACTTTTCTCTTTTGAATTAATTGACAAGAGAAAGATGAAGATGAATCATATTGTGTAATATTGTTTTGAAATCTGATTATTTCAAATGATTCTTAGGGGAGTATTGTTAAGTGTTTGGGTAAGAAGGCTATGACAGAGGAATCTATGGTTGGACCTGAGTACAGCCTTTGGTACAATGATTGTTGGGGTCTTATTCCAACCTACTGATGTTAGGTATGCATGCAGTGATATCCTAACCCCTTTTGTTTGCTGGTAGTTCTCATGTTTTTTTTTCTCTTCTTCAGCACCCATTGCTTCTTCCTTTTTATATTCGTAGTAATATAAGTCCAGCACAAAGATGCCTTTTATTTCTCTGAACAAAATTTCCAGTACACTGTTTCCCATCAGAGGTTTAGTAAGGCCCAACAGCTTCGGAAGGATTTTTGACCAAGGTTTTCTCACATCCCAAAAACTTTGCCACACCTACTATTGCCATGCCACTTTTTTATCAGGTCACTCACTATTAGCCATTTGCCCTTTCTTTCTCTGCACCAAGTTCATACCAATCATCATTTGCCACAGATTCCTGCCTCTGTCTTTAGTGTTTGAGTGAAGAAAATCTACTAAAATCCAAAATTGCCATGGTACTCACCAAGGCAACACAATTACCTGATAAAATGGTATTGGCTTCAAAACATTTGTGATCCTAAACTCATATTGCTTTCGAAACACATTAGTTTATCTTCAATGTTGAGTCAGTAAATTCATATTTCTTTTAGAGAGTGTAATGACTTAACATATTGCACGTTGTCAATCTGTACCTCTCGACTTAGTGTGACAATGCGTTGAGTTGTGTAGTCAGGTTGTTTTGTTTTTTCTTTTTGTTTTTTTGTTTTTTTTGTTTTTTTTTTAGTGTCGGTAACCTTTTACAAAAGAAGCAACCAATTGTAGGTTGTCAAGGAAAAGAACATTGGTATGTGTGGCATTGTGTTTGTTTTTTGCCAGCCTCGCTGACCTGGTCAAACACCCATTCCTCATCACCATTTTGACACTTCAAATCCATTTTTAGATGTAACCTCGGGTATGGTGAAAGACCCAGCGGACGTCTTGGACAGGCAAAAATGCCTTGACGCTCTGGCTGCTCTGCGCCACGCTAAGTGGTTCCAGGTTCGGAACATCATTTTACTTTCTTTTTGTAGCCTTATGAGATGCATTATTTATTTGTTTATTTGTATTTTACACATTTGGTTTTTGTTTTATGATAATGAGGAAAAATATTACTATTTGAAGCAAAAAAACATATTCAAGGATGCCACTTATTACAACAAGGATCTGGTCAATGTTCATCACATGTATTGATTATAAATATAAGTTGATCTGAAGCTCTGACATGGAAAAAAAAATTCTCTAGCAAAGAACTGGCATCCTTGTATTCCTTTTTTCAATTTTCCAAGTACTGCATTATGGTTACATGTGATTCCATAAGGCTGCACAATAACTTTGCACAAAGTTGTGCCATCAAGAAGTGCTTTCATGTTCAACATTTGTATTGTTTTTATTCTATATATTTTTGTAGAATGGGGATTGAGAGAAAAAGGAATATCTGAGTAGTTTCCTGTGATTCTGCTACCTGAGCAAAAGCACAGGCAAAATAAAGTAGATTTCCTTGGCTCTTTCAGTCCCTATACTCTCCTCCCAGGTGGCCTCTTGTACTTTTTAAGTACCTGTTTGTGAGATACCTGGATAAACCTGGGGTCAGGGTTTAGAAGATGGCAAGAAAAGTCCTCATTTCTTGTGCATCTTGCAAACTTTGAACTCCCTTACTAACTGTGAGGTTCAAAACTACTGGGAATGGCAGCTGGTTGAAAATTCATACACACTTCAAACCATACTCAAGCTTCCATTATGCACAGTAGTGTTTGGACCTCTAAGACAGAACTGATTCACTTGTTTGGTCCATGTTTTGCCACTCTTGGTCACTCCATAAACCTAACTTTTATTACATCAAGGCTAGAGCTAATGGACTTCAGTCCTGTGTGATCATCATCCGAATCCTGCGAGACCTCTGTCAGCGAGTTCCTACGTGGTCGCCGTTCCCTGGATGGGTTAGTATATGTTATTTAAATATGCTAACAAAAAGTTTAAAGTCCTCTATAAACTGTAATGGGCTGTCCCTGAAAAGAGTTCACATAAATGAGAGAAATGAAATCTTGATTCAAAGTGGTGGTCCTAGGTTGAGCTTTGGTGACCAAAGACAGCCTGTATCAAAATTGTGACAGGTTCAGGACAAAAAAATTGATAAGATATTTCACCTGGAACTTTTTCAACCACAGTACAAGTTGTGATTTCTGAGCCATATTTTTTGCCTCTAAATGTGGCCCTGCTTTCTGATGACCCTGAAACTATTTAGGTGGAAGTCTGAGAACTTTACGACATGAAACTTCTGGCTCAACATAGGCCTGGGTCCTTGGGCCGAGTCTGGCCTATATACTTCCACATCTGGGCAAATTGCAGCTATCTTCCAGTATTGGCTGACAGTCAGAAGACCTTCTGTGCACACCAGAATTGAACCAGATGTGGAAGTAGCATGTGACAATCATGCTTATATATGGGCCAGATTTGGGCTTTGGAACCAGGCATATACTGAGCCAGAAGAGCATGTGGCCCAAGTATGGGCTGGATATGTTTTGCTATCTGAGTGAGGGGTGGGGTTCCTGTTGGGGGTTGGGCCACCCCTCAAGGCAATGGTATGGAAATACTAGTATCTACATCTCTGCAGACCCTGGTGAGGGTTAGCCCAAAAAAAGACTAAAATGTCCAGAGACTTGAGTGTTCACAAAAATTGAATTGAGTTCTACTTCTTTTTTGCTCCACCTTCTACCGAGCTTTATTATTGGTTAACCCCTTTGAGGCTCCGTCTCGTCAACCTCGTATCAACTGCGCTCCCATACAAAACTTTCTCAAAACTTCCTCAGAGCAGGAAACCACATAGAGCTGGTGATCCACCTAATCATGCAGCTGGACTTGCTAACAATTTTGAAAAGAGTACTCTGTAACCAAGTCAGCAGGTGCAGTATCAATCAAGGACTGCACACCTGTCAGTAGAACACATGACTGCGCTGTTACAGCTGACTTATTTGATGGAAACAGCTTTTAAGGTAATGGCAGGGAGGTTCATGTCACTCTTGTGAATGATGGCGGCGGCAGTTGTGTACCTGGGATTGCTACACATGAGAAACCGATTGGTGGTTTGTGTGTCCGCCAGGCTCGGAGTGATGTGGCCTGCTGTCTTTCCAGCCTTTAGGCTATGGTGCTGTTGCTTCACAGAACCTGGATGCAGTGGTTATCGGTCATTGTGTTGGCACTGGAGGGTCTGGATGTCAGATGGTTCCCAGATTTGGTTTGGATGTGGTTGGCCAAGACGTGGTCAATCCCAGACTTTCTGTAGGTGCTGAGTAAAGAAGGGGATGCCTTTTCCGTGAGTTCAGTCCATGGGATGGCGCCTCATGGTCTGGCAGTTGGGAGGAAGAGATTGAGAGAGAGCTGTGCCTGCCAGCTATAGTGATCTCCATGATTCTCTACATCCAGGGTTTATGGATCACCTTGACATGTATTTGCTGAGTGGTGTGAGTTTAGGGCCATCAACCTAAATTATTGCATGCTTCAAGGTGTGTTTGAGTTTCTGCAAGGATTGGTTGGGGCAGTTTCATGGCCACGGGCCATCCACTGGTCAAGTGTTTCATGCAAGGGGTCCGCAGGGCGAGCTCCATCCTTGTTTGTCTTGAACTGCTGGGTAGGCAGACCTTAAGTTGGTGTCAGTTAAGACTGAGCCCCTCCTGATGCTTTCTTCTGCTAAGAGTGCAGGGGACCCCTGTGTTTTATGGGTCGTCCCTCCTGCATCCTGTAAGCCTAAGGTCATCACTTCCTTCTGGTTGAGGCTCATTCAACTTTTTCTCCTTTACCTCACAGTAGTGAGGAGGAGAGGCGCTTTGACAACACTCTGCTGATACATGGACTGCACAGCTGGCCTGAGGAAGTCCAGTCAGCTGTTTGTCAGCTGTGGCACGTGGTGGAGTGTCTTAGCAAATTGCTCATTGGATGTGCGATGCAATCCACAGAAGCTATAAAGTCATGGCTCATACTCCCCTCGGTGTGCATTCCACTAGGGCCGAGGACACTAATAGGCGGGTCCAGGTCCAGATGCTGTCCTATCCAGAATCAGACCTATAACCTATAAATTATTGAGCGTTATTTAATTTTGATGGTGCATTTCTCTTTTAACTGGTATGCCTTTATTGCACTGGTCATAACGCCCCAGCTCCACCCCCACACCCTAGCCATTGCCTTCTGTGTTAGCTAATGGCAAAGCCTGTTGCCTGAGGGTGGAGCACTATGAGATAGAAATACTAGTTACTGGACATGACTCCAAACGAGCTCTAACTGTAGACTGAGCTGGCCCCCATTTGGTTTACATTGCTGAGTTTCAAAGGGAGACGAGCAGTTTTATCGGGGTCCAAAATGTGCGGTTGGTACCAGCTAATTTCGTGGTGAGTGCAGTGCAGAGCTCATTTGATGGCTATACATGTTTTTATAGCCAGAGGTCTGGACTCAAGTCATGTAACTTGGACCTCAGCCAGACTCGAGTCTTAAATGTGATGCCTTTTAGACTGAACATCTAAAGAGACTTGCAACTCAACTTGGACTTAAACACCAGTAACCTGTCATTTCACTTGGACTTGACCCTTTTAACTTGACCATACTTAATACCTTACACCAAAGTTTGAAAAGAATTTTTTAAATGAATATGCCACTATACAATCAATTTCCTGAATCAACTAATGTTACTGCAAAATTGAGACACCAGAACCAGCAGTTACACCAGTAGACTGTCGCTGGTTCCTTGGAGACACAGCACATCTGAGCTTTAACGCCAGTCAAAAACAAGCTTAATAAAACCAAAGAAAGGTAGTCATGTTACATCAGGGATATGGAAATGATTTGCTGTAACTTCTGTTAATAAGTGGGGACCGGAGGCTTCTCTGTGCGCAGCTGGCCAGTTAGCGTCTACCAATAGTCTGCATGTGAGGCATTTATGGGAAATCTGTAAATTGTAACTATATAAAACTAAACTGCATGAGTCTCTGCATATACATTGGTCACACAATGCACCGGCCACCACCACAATCCTCATCCTGTGAGAAACGCTGCTCTGTTGGGTACTAACAGTTACATCACAGCAAACCTGATCCAGCACCTGAAACAAAAGCATGTGGTGGAGTGGGAGCAATGCGTCTTTGAGATTCTGATCCTAGTTTCCAAAACTACAGGAACAAAGCAGCAAACTATAGCTGGTTAATTTTCCAGTGTCATCATGTATGATGAGACAGGTTATTGTTATTGTGTTATTTGTTGATTTTTGCATATATGGCGTATCGTTTAAATAAACTGTTTTTAAATGTTAAACGGTTACTGTAATCACAGTGTACTCCTGGTTTAAAAACTGAATAGTAATGAGATGTGAGTGTTGCCAGGTGTCTGAACTATCCTCAATGTTCATTGTGTTCAGGCCATGGAGCTGCTTGTTGAAAAGGCCATCAGTAGCGCCTCTGCCCCACTCAGCCCAGGTGATGCACTGAGACGGGTCTTTGAATGTATTTCGTCTGGGATTTTACTCCCCGGTAAGTTATCATTCACTGCTACATTTATGTTGTATTATTGGGATCTTGTCATGTCTTTCAGGCAAAAAAAATGCAGTTCTGTTTGTGGACAAAATAATAACTGAAAGGTTAGCTGTCTTTTGGCAGTAACGAAAACATAATATAATATTTAATATAATTCTCTTCAAGAAATCCTGTGCTTTGACAGAAATGGCTCAATTTTGGTTTTGCTAATGAGCCCTGGTGATCTAATGTGTCCATTTAATATGTAGGTACAGCCAGAACACATTAGCTTAGCTTAGCACAAAAACTGGAAACAGGGAAATTGCTAACCTTGCTTTGTCCCAAGGTAACAGAATGTGCTGACCTGCTGAGTTATATTAGAAAAGAAGTGCACCTGCACCTCAGAGCTCACTGAAAACGTATCCTGTTTGCTGAATCTGTTTGAAAAGTTCATTGTTGTGCAGGTTATGTGCTGGACTGTTCAGTTTTCTACCCCCAGCAGTTTGCTTTAGGTAACCATGTTTATCACTGGTTTGGATGAGGGGCACACCTACTTGCTGGTTTTACACATACCAGTTTGTGTTGCGTTGAAGGGAAGGTGGAACTGTCTGTAGTCTACAGCAGCTCACTTGGTACATTTAATATAGGGCCCATTTCCACAGCACTGATACAAATATCAATACAGCAGAGTTGTGTCAGACTCTTTCTCTGAGTTTCTCTATTTTAACATCATTTAATTCCAGTGATTGTGTTTTATGGTTGATGGAAGTAGGTAGTTTAGAATCAAAAACTACATTAAAAACTTGAGAGAGTTCAGTCTTACTGTAACCTATGATAAGTTATGAAATCCATCACTGTAGGGTTTTCAAAATGTGCAACGTCAATGACCACCTTAAAATTCTTAAAGTAAGTGTTGCAATGACAAGAAATGCCTCAGTGTAATATGTATATATTCAAACTTCCTTTAATTCTCATGGAGGACATGATGAGATGAAGGATTTTCCTTTAACAGGTGGACCAGGACTGGTGGATCCCTGTGAAAAGAAGCCTGTGGACACTCTGACGTCTATGGGAGAGCAACAGAGAGAGGACATCACCTCAAGTGCCCAAGTACAAGCTCTTACATTTATACATCAACTCTCCAGTCTAATTTCTTCATGTCTCAATTAGCATAACAGGCTTCAGGTGGTTTTAACTGGGAGAAATGAGGTTTCCTGTGGTTTCCACTGAAACACAAACTGAATTCTTCTTTGTGTTTCAGTTTGCTCTGAGGTTGCTGGCGTTCCGTCAGATCCACAAAGTGTTGGGCATGGATCCTCTGCCGCAGATAAACCCTCGCTTCAACATCCGCAACAGCCGCAAGCGTCGACGTGACAACAGTGATGGAACAGACAGCTTCGAGGGTGAAGGCAAAAAGGACAAGAAAGACTATGACAGTTTCTAAGCTCCTCCATTAATAATTTAAAGTAATCTACATACAAAAATGTACTAACGTGTTGTATGCGCTGTCTGCTGTGTAATGGCTTTTTTTTTTTTTTTTTCCTTTTTAAGCTACAGATGTACCAGTGTAACTGCAGCCTCACTCTGTATTACACAAACAAAAATGTCAACTTGTGGTTTAGTTGTAGATTTCTGTGCGAAGCTGAGGTTCACACCTCTTTGTACTAGATGAAGCAGTTTTTACCCGATGTGCTTCTTAAATAGAAGTTTTGATGAATGCCGCTGCTCCCCTCTAAACTGTGTTTGTTTGATTTTAAGTTGCAGGGGAAGGTAAAATCATAGCATCAAAACTGCAGCCACACTTCTGTGTTGTGGATCAGGAGGAAAAGTAATGATTAATGTCAATGCCTTCATTTATCTGTATAGTTGCTTTCAGAGGTGGACTGTTTTGTTGTTACTATTGTGAAGCATTACTTGGCCAACTGAATTTAAAGGGTCTACTTTTGAATATGTATTACTGTACCTGATGCCGTGTTCTTGTTATGTCCCAGTGCTACACTTGAGATAAAAGGTGGAAACATGAGGGGGATCAATGACGTCATTAGGATTCATCCTCTGGGGTACATGAGTGGCTGTACAGAGCTTGTTCCAATGCTATACTTCAGCTTAAAGACCTCTGGGGCATTGCACAAAGATTCAGAGGAACTTTAACTGTTGATGGATCTTTGTTCGTAGTGAAGTTGTCAGCCCTAAATGTAGTTTTGTCTTTTCATTTTCATATATATGAAAGTATTTGTATATTGTTTAGATAAAAGAGCTTTGATTTGTGGAAAACATGACCATGTTCACATTGTGTACTGTTATGGCTTTTTAATTTTATTTTCCTGGTTTAACAAGGATCTTTATTGGCTTGCTTGCCTTTTAACTAGGTTGGGTGCTAAATTTAATTCAATATTGGAAAAAAGAACAAAAATCACAACTGGCCATGGAGGGGAACAAGATGTAACTCCCTTCAGCGTAGTTCCTGTGGTGAATGACTGCCGTGCTCTGCCTTCTGCTTTGCACTTCCAATACTAGAATAAATACATTTCCAGATTGAACAATTGTGTATCCTGGTTTCTCGTGGTGTACAGTGTAAACACAATGTTTCAGGCTAGGTTAGCATCAAGGCTACTTTACCAACTAGTATTTTAAGTTTTCAGCTTCCTCTGTTGCAGCTCACAGATTTGTCACCAGCCTTAGTCAGCTGCATTCAAACCAGGACCTTGATGACCCCTAATGACCCTGCTACTTGTACAGCAGCTGGGATGTAAGTCAGTACCACATGGTTCATGTGCTGCACACTAGTTGCAGATTGAAATTTTTGCCAGCTGGTAAGAACCAAAAATAGAGTAACAAACTCTGTTAATACAGCAGCTTCTGCTGTGGCCCCAACCTTCTCGACAGGTTTATTTCAGCGTACCTGGAGCTTCAGTGTCTCATACCCTCCTGCTGATCCTGAAGGAGTCGTTGGATAGGTCGTTCCCTTTTCTTGACATAACAGTATCAAAGCTCAGATCCGTGTTTGGAGGCTGATAAAAACACGTCCCATTTTCTCAGTACACAGCGACAGTTTATTCCAAAATAAAATGTAACCTCTGATTTAGTTGTGTGTAGAAAATAGTGTTTGTTTGCCTGTCTGGTTCCCGGACTCAAAGCGATGCTGCACTTGTCTGGAAGTGTGGTTTGTAAACCTTCATCGATGCAGACTCTATGTTGGAGGCTTCTTAACTCACTCCGACGCAGGGCTGTAAACTAACTTTTTGGCTCACCTGCCAAGGGGACCGGTAGATGAAAAAATCTACCGGCCAAGTAAATTTTTTTACCAGCCAAGTAATAAATTGCCTCTTTTTGTTACATATACATCTGTTTCAGTACTTTTCATTGAGATAACAGAATTATATAACGATATATATTCAGAAAAGAGCCAAAATATTATTCAAAATACATTTTTAATCTTTTGAATATTCAAAACATTGCGAACATGGACAGTGCCAGTACCAGTTAACCTCCTGTTCTGATAACAAATGATAACAAAATTCAAGGAAAATTAAAAAAAAAAAAATCAGAACTCATCATCACTGTCTTCAGCAGACACCCTCTTCGCACGGTGAAAACAGTGTGACATTTGCTTCCTTCGTGCTCTCGGATGGTCTCGAGTTTCATCGTTCACAAATGAATTGGTGCGCTGCTTTTCTTTAGCATATTTTCTACAAACTGAACAAAACATGATACCCGCAGCAATGTTTTGCTATATTGTGACAAACATTTACCTGCCCCATGGCATGTAGCCCTCCAAAATTAAGTCGCCAGGGGAATATTTTAGTCGCATTTGGCGAGTGGCGACCGTTAGTTTACAGCCCTGCTCCAACGTAAGGGTCATCAGTTAAGACGACTCTCAACTGGTGGATGCTTCACACCAACGCACAAACGGAGTGAGAGTGGGTAGGGCGACGGGGTAGTGTGTAATATCTCAGAAACCATTTGTGGGACTATCTTCAAATTTTGCACAAACATTCACTTTGACTCAATAATGAGCCACTTCGATTTTTGTCGTCAAAGGTCTCAGTGACCTAATGTCTGTTCCTGTCTGTATGTGTGAATGCAAATAATCAGGACCACCTGGGGGGAATTCCAGTACATTTGACACAAATGTCCACTTGGATTTAAGGATGAACTGATTAGAATTTGGTGGTCAAGGTCAAGGTGACCTCACAAAAAGTTTTTGGCCATAACTCAAGAATTCATATACTAATTACAACACAAATGTCTAATAGGATAAAATGATAAAGTGATGACATTTTATATCAAAAAGGTCAAAGGTCAACTTTACTGTGACATCATTGTAGTGCCTCAAACTTCTCAAAATAGTCGTTGAGACCGCATGCTGTTTTGTAACAAAGACAAAATAGGACCATTAAACTCAGATTCCCAGGATCCTTCACCTTTTCACACCCAGGTGTGACTAAAGAAAACGTGAAAATGTAAGTATAAACACAGCTCACTGGTGATTAGGAGCCATGTAGCCTACCTGGCCTGGCATCAGTCACAAGCCATTAAAGAAGTTCATTGGAAGGACATGGAGAGTTGTGGACCCAAAATTGACACTTTGTTACACTTCCCACCATAAAACTATCAAATTGATAGGAAACAGAGACAAAGGATCCTTCTCTCACAAACAGACCATGCTTTTAACATGTCAGAGGGAGGTACAACCAGATCATGTAGACTTTAAGACAATGTCTTTCATGATTATTCATTTAATGTTTTATAGTCATGGTGGAAGACGGATATGTGACTTTATAGGTGAACTCTAGAATTAAACTATTCAAAGTTCAGTGGAAAATTACCCTCTTCTCCAAGTTGAAACAAAGGAGAAGATGGGTTAAGTCCTTGAGACGTGCGCCAGCCCCCAGGGGATAAAAACCTTGCGATAAACTCACACATTGCTCTAAACTCTAAGCTCTTAGCCACAAGCTCTTAGCTCCTAGCTCCAGCTCCAGCAAGCTCCTTAGCATCAAGCTTTTGGCCACGGCTCTTAGCTATTTTGCACTTTATCGTTTTGTCTGTGTCCTTTGTTCTTTCTTTGCCACATGCTCCAATTAACATTCTTTTTGTCTACATGCGCAATCTTTCATTTTTATAAACCAAGTCAACACCAACTGAACCAAAACAGCAGAAGTGGCTCAGAGTAATTTTTGTAACTTTTTAATTATCACGTTTTCATTTCTGAAGATTTTTGACAGTTTTAGAGTCATCTGATCAACCTCAGTCTCCTCTAAAGTTATCCAGCCAAAGTGCATTAGAGTTTATTTCGCATCAACCCACAAGAGACGCCAGCAGATAACACATCTACCCACGACCGCCTGCAGAGAAGGCTACCAGAAATCACCAGAAGCCATCTGGGTTCCAGCCAAGGGTCTCTAGCTACAGCGCAACTTACAGTAGGCCAGTCTTAACATTCTGCTCATGACTGGGTTGATGTCGAAATATAATATCGAAACATCAAATCTCATCTGTAGACGTAGTGATCATTAGCTATATAGCCACGGTGTATAGCCATAACATATTCATTCCCATCATTTCCAACTCATTACAGAACTCATTTCATTATTATTTTCATCTTTATGATCATTGATGTCGCATTTACTCTGTAGATAGTTTTCTTTTGACGTAGAGACTGGAGATCCATTGAATCAAGAAATTATGGCTTCTGATATGAGATTGATAACATTAATCAATGAAATAATTCATTGTTGTCCTCCTTGAGAACTGGTGCCAGCTTTGAATGAGAGCAAATTCTAAATTGTGGTGTTCACACTACAGCAAGAACTGTCGTTATTTGACCTGTGATGGTGTGATGATGAATTCCAAGTCTGTTTTCATCAGATCTGATCCAACACAACTGTTTTATTTACCATCATGGATGGAAAAGAAAAATGTAAAATCACGTCCCAAACTCACATTATGATGAAAATGTTTTGGCATTATCAAGGTAAAGTGATATGTCCCAAAGTGCTGTCCCATTCCTCTTTACACCATTTTTAGCCCTTGCAGATACTCAGATAGACTGAGTAAATGTAAAATGAGTTCAGGAGTTAAAATGAAGCCTTTTGATAGAATTTTTTGAACATGACCATAAAAATTCCCAAACCCAACAGGCATGGGCCAACAACACAGGATTGCAGAGTGACTCACCTGGAGGCAAGAGGATAACTGAAGAAGCCCTTTGGAGAGAGGTGAAACAGTTTCCGATGTCTACAACCAAGTCCAGTTGTGCTTGTTTCAACTTCTCTTGGATAACGATAACTTAGATGACTGAGAATCTTCACAGACATTAATCAGGCATTCGTCTTTATTAATCATGTTGTGGCTGAGGAAACCAAACAAAACATTTTCCCAATTCAGAGTGAAAACAATGAATTCTGGGAATAACAAAGGCAGACGAATCCTTCTAAAAATGAGCAGTATTAATGATTTTAACAAATCTTATGAGATAATGGCTAGGGGGATAAAATATCTGAATCTTTTTTTAGATGTTTCTTTTATTTTAGTATTGATCACATTTGTTGGGTGATGACCAGACTTTTTGTAGCAAATGTTGGGGACAAGATTACAGAGGACAACCTGATTTGGCCACTACGCCTAAATGGTCTGACAGCCGAGCACCATCTGTTGGGGGCTGTATTGAGAACACATGAGGTAATGTCCACCTGGGCCGTGGAGGTGTGGACTTGTGAAAGACAAAGTTTGCATTTCTCACCAATGTAATTAAAAAATTATATTTTGCACTTTGTATGGTCTGGCTTTGTATAACCTTGGACATGACTCTGTCCTCACATTGATAATCCTTATTTGGTACTATGAATCTGTCTTCACATGTAAACTCCTTATCTGGTACTATCCGTTACAAACTTTGGGATTCTTGTCCCAAAGCACGCAGCTGCTCCTTTATGACAGTTAGACAGTTTTGATGTATCAAAGATAGATATCAGTCTGTGTGAGTGATCCTTTGCAAAGCTCTTATTAAAATATATCAAGACAACTTGATCATTTTGTCAACTTTTCATTTTCAGATTTCCATCACACCAACCAACAGCGATATGGACTTTGAGCCTGGCTCAAAGACCTTATAAATTCCTAGGAATGTTATGAGGTCACTTTATGATTTTTTCTGGCTCATATACAGCAGGATTGTCAGATGCTACTTCCACATCTGGCCCAATTCTGGCACGCACAGAAAACCTTCAGGCTGTATTGCATTGTTCAATGTTACAGCAGCATTGAATATAAACGATACAGCTTTTTTAAGCACAGGCAAAATGCTGACATCATCTGGCCAACCTTAGGTGTTACATTAGCGGAAAAAGTTAATACATACTCATAATGAAACAGCATTGTTATCATTAGTAAGTTGTCAAAATACAGAAATGTTCTGCATTTAAAGATACTTAACCACTACATTGCATTTCAAATATTTTGTCAGTGATACACATTAAAGTGGAAATGAAGCAGTCAATCAAGTTAACGTGATTTACTAAATGGATTTCCACTCTAATCAACAATTATATAACAAATATGACAAATGTAAACATATAAGAGAAAATATAAGCTCCAATAGATATAGTGTAAGATAAATAGTGAAAGGTAGATATAGTGTAAGATAGATAGTGAAAGACGGAGATAGCGGAGGACAGAGACAGTGGAAGATGGAGACTGAGGAGCCACAGGACAGGAGAAGACAAAAGGGAGGCCACTATTGTATCGCTCCTGGATGTAAAAATGAGTTTTACGGAGTTAAAGCCAAGGACAAAACTGTCGAATGAAGAGCAGTCCTGCTGCACTGGTCGGCGGCACTGAAGAGAGAGAGCCCGACGATGGGCACTAACTCCAGGGTATGCAGTGAACATTTTTTGGATGATGATTACCTAGAGGACAAGATCTTTTCTCTTCAGACACTCCAGACTTTATACTCCAAACGTTATAATCCACAGACGTTATCCAAAGTTCCGTTATCTTCCTCACCATTATCTTGTTTCTTCTTGCAATGCGTGCAATAAAGTTTTTTTGCTAGCTTTTCCTTCAGGGAGTGTGTCTATGTTCCCACAGCCCTATGTTAAGAAATATGGGACCATAGGGTTTCCTTTTGAGAAAAATCTTAGGCCTTGTCCACATTAACCCGGGTAAATATAAAAATGCACATTCACAATGAAAACGATCTCCATCCACACTAATCGTTTTCAGAACGCTTTGCATCCACGTTCCACGGCGTCTTCACATTTATCCACCTCAGCAATCGTTTTTGTAAAGCATCGTTTTCAGTTTCGGAATTCACCGTTCTAATGTGGACGGAAGGGCTAACCGGATAAATATTACCCGGGTTAGTGTGGACATGGGCTTATGGGAACATATAAGACTGTGGGAAAATAGGGCCTAATTTTCAAAACATTCTTAGAAATGTGGGAACATCAGGCTGTGGGAACATAGGGCTGACCCCTTCCTTCACATGGCCAGACTGCCGAAAAGCCATCACACGTGTAGTGGCAAATTGAAAAAAAATATCGTACCCACCACAAACCAATGTGAACGCACAATAATTAACTTTTGGAGCAATTCTTACTTTTTTCAAGCTAAATCTGACTGTCCATCCAGGAAACCGCTGGAGACCTGACTTGTTTTTTTTTTAACCACACCGGAATTGGCTCACAACAAAATAAGCATTTTTTATTGGCTGATGTCCGCTCTGCCTGCTCGCTACTGCACTGGTTTTATTCATGACCAACATGACCATAACAATAATAAATCAGCAATATGAACCAATAGAAGCGACAGTAGGCAAAATAATATATTTATGCATAAGGAAATGTTTCGCCTTTTACTGAAATTTACGTATTTTAGATACTATTCAAATTGCACTGGAGCCCTCTTTTGGTCCTGGACTGCAATAACGCCACTTCATGACAGATGACTATAAAAACTAGTTCTAGTAACTATGTACCTATGGATGGGTTAGGGTTAGACAGAGAGATAGATAACGTTATTAATCCCGAGAGGAAATTAAAAATTAAAAGCAGCCACTTGACATAAATCACTACTAGATATAACCATAATATACTATTTACTGATTATACACTGTTCAATGGTGTTAATATACTCTAATATACTATAATACACTGTATATTAGTGCAAGGCAGGTGGAAAAATAGGCACTAGAGAGAAAAGATGTCAGGTCAGTGACAAAAACACAGTAGTGACATTTGTTTCTGGCTTCTACAAGAAATGTGATATTAACATCATAATTTTGTTCAACATCTCCAACACCAAATAAAAGTAATTTTAGTCATTCAACCAGCACTACAGCCACAACTGGTATGAACATTGAACCAAAAACTATTACCCCCAACCACCACTGCAACAAAATACAGGAAACATTGGGTAGTTTTCTATGCATGGTTATTGTAAGAATAACACAACAAAAAGTGTTTAGGTATATGATACTTTAATTCAGTAGTCAGGATGTAAGTACAAAGTCTTTCATGCTGTCAACATCATTGTGTACCTAAAAACAAATTTGTGTTTACAGGTTAGGCAGACATGCATGCAACTAGTGGCCAGCAGTAAACTCCCAGAGGCTGACATCAGTGAGGAGATAGAGCAGGAGACAGGCAGAGTCCGCACCCTGACAATCAGTGTCAGCACCCAGACTGATGCTTTTGAAAAGGATACAGAAGAGGGAGGCAATAAACAATACATTTGCACAGGCACTTTGACAGATGACATACTTACCAACCGAGTAATAAACAATGACCATTCATACAGTACATCTGTGGAAGGCATGTCCCCAGCTAGGGCACCATCATCTCAGCAAGATCTCGACCTTAGCAGTGAGGGATGTGAAGAGTCTGAGGAAGAAAGCTTAATGGAAGAGGGTCAAGATAATGCCAGTGATGATGAGTTTGAGTTGAGTAGTGAGGGAAGCATCAGTGATGAGGCTCAAAGTGTCAGTGATGTTGAGGATGAGGAACTAAATGTTTCACAAGAGGGAAAAAGTATTGTGTCGACAAGAGAATTGTTGAAGCTCTTTCATGTGTGCCAACAGGAAGGTTGTGGCAAATGTTTAGTGAGGCCACCAACAGTGATCAAAAGTGGATTTGGGTTTAGGATTAAGACGGAATGCATTGATGGCCATGATGTGGCCTTCCCAGCCTTTAGTTAGAGGAATAATGGAATGCAATGTTTCTGTCCCTGCTGCTGTATTTGTCACTGGAAACGAGTGCAGTCCATTCATGGAGGTGTGTGACACCATTGGTCTGGAAACCATCTCAAAAATACAGTGGTTCAACATACAGAAGGCCTATGTCATCCCAGAGATCAGCAGTGCCTGGACAGTACACAATGAGGCTGTACTGAGTGCCTTATGCGATGAGCTGCTAATCATGTCAGGAGACTCCAGATATGATAGCCCGGGTCACAATGCTTCATATGGAACCTACTTGCTCATGGACATCAAGTCAAAGTTGGTGGTGGCACAGGAAACTGTAAAAGTCACAGAGGTGAAGAACAGCTATTGGCTTGAGGTGGATGGTCTGGAGAGGTGCCTTTCCAAGTTGAGAGAGTATGATATGACCATATCTGTTCTGGCAACCAACTGCCACCCATCTGTGCAGAAAGTCATGCGTCTGGAACATAAAAGCATACAGCATGAATATGACCTCTGGCACATCGTGAAGTCCGTCAAAAAACGACTGCTGCAGTGCCACAACGAGGACTTGTTTGAGTGGATCAGAATGATCACAAATCACTTCTGGTTTTGTGTCACAACATGTGAGGGAAGTGTGACAAAGTTAAAAGAGAAGTGGATCTCAATCCTGCATCACATTACAAATGTGCACCACTGGGTGTCTGGTGAGACAATGACCAAGTGTGCGCACCCTACCTACACTCCTGAAGAACAGAGTCAGCGCCCATGGCTCCTCCCTAGCTCTGCTGCCTTTCAGGACCTGCAGAAGATAGTGCTTGACAAACAGTTCCTGAAGAAACTGGAAAAGACTACACTGGGCATTCACACGGGACAGCTGGAAAGTCTCCACTCCCTGTACACAAAGTACGCCACAAAAAGGAAGAATTTCTGAGGGAGAGTTTGGAGTCACGTCTGCGTGTTGCTGCACTGGATTACAACAATAATGTGAACAGGGAGATAGCTACAACAAAGGAAGGTGAGGAGCAACATAAGCACCAGTACTCCAAGGCTGCTCAACAGTATGTGGTGACCCCACTGAAGGTGGACAAGGATTATACCTTCAGGAAGAACATTGTGGCAGGAGTGATCAAAAGGTGCAACTCAACATCCATCCGGGCAGCATTGCAGGAGCTGAAGACTGAGACTCTTATCACCCTGGCCCAGCACAAAGGTGTGGAAAAACCAGACAAAGCTCTGTCTGTTGCCAAATATCTGAGCAGATTTGCATCCTCACAGCCCCGTAACACAGCTCACTGAGGAAGAGCAGAAAGAAAACCACTAAAAAAACCACTAAATGATTAGTTAACCAGTTAAAGTGACTGATGAAATCACTCACACAGGGTTCCTATACATTTTGAAAAATGAAATTCCATAATTGTTCCATGATTGTATATCACAATTAATTTTGACAAAATAAATGTTCAAATTCAGAGTTCTATGGATTTCCATTACTGTATGAACCCTGTAGAATGTTCTTTTGATTTAACAAGCATTATTATTATTGTTGTTGTATTACATTTGTATTTTTAGATTCTTTTTTGAGATTCTAATCCAGTCTCCAATCTCTGTTTACTGTTCAAATCACCTATGTATATTATATATTATATTATATAGTTCAGTCTCTCTATCCCACCTGGAATAAGTCTTTCTTGGAGGCAGCAATGATGAGTGTGAAATTCCCACAATAATAATATCAGTGCAAGTCTGAGCTCAGTTCAGTGTCAGAGAAGCTCTTGTCATTAAATCACTATAATAATTATAATTATTTAAAATGATAGTAAACCTTCAAATATTTATTAGAACAGCAAAACAATAAAATAAAAACAATTCATAAAATATTAAAGTAAATCATATCTAACACTTAAAAATCATCATAAATGTAGGCGTACTCAAAGCCACGATATTCCGGGGAGGGGAAAACAGCCCTAATGGCGCTGACGACACAGGCTGGAATCGGGATCCGGTTCTTCTTCCCCAAATGGCCCCTGGCCCAAAGGGTAAACTGCCTGTATGCAGTCAACCTAAAGAGACTGATGAAAAAGAAATGTATTAGTTAGCTTTCAATATATTCTGATATATGGGATGACAAATCTGATATGTTTATATATAAAATGTCTGTTCGATATTATTAAACTTCTGTGGCTCAGAGTAAGTGTGCATGCATTAACTTTTTATTCATACATTTATTCCACATGAATTCATACATTCCCTCTCCAGATCCTTTTGCTATTCATGCAGTATCAAAATTAATAAGTTCATAAACTAGCTGTCTGTTGCCATAACAGATATAATGGGGCTTCTATTTTCTTTTATGTTTACATTTTGTCATGTATGTTATATAATTGTTGATTAGAATGGAAATTCATTCAGTAAATCATGTTAACTTGATTGACTGCTTCATATCCACTTGTATGTATAATATATGTATTATTCCATATCTCCTATAAATTACAAAATTGTGAATCATTTCTTTCAGATTCCGGAATACGCTTTCTGTGTATTGATGATCTCAAACAAAACTTATTGATGATGAACCCGGCTGAATGTCTGAATAGCCAACAAAACGTTGGTTTCATAACATTCTGTGCAATGTAACGTAAACAAACTAACATAGAAAGCGGTCATGTGGCATTATCATGTCAGACCTCTCAGACATGTTTTGCATCACACTGGCTCGTTCACCATTAGCGGTATGTAACCTAGACCGCTATATGTGAACCTGTGAACCCCCGAACTAACGTTCGGTACCGTCATTGTTTTTGGTAACAGCTGTTAGCGTCAATCAGCTAACTAGGGTTTAGCTAGTAATTAGTACTGGGGGAGCGACATTAAACAAAAAACTTGACGGTCAGAAAACAACTATGTAAACAAACTGCACATGGAAAAAATTGTTCGCACCATGTAGCGTGTATTTGTTTTATTTAACTTTACTGCATATTCACCGGCGGTTACAGCTAGCTCGACTTACCTGCTATTGACAGGGCGCTCCAGTGATTCAGCTCGGACATCTTTCAGTGACAGCATTGCCACCTCCAACACGTCCACCTCCCGGCATAGTATGCTGAATGTACACTCCACGGTGATGCAGGAATGACCACGCAAAACGTGCTCCAGACCAGCCTCCTGACAGCATGGACTCTGACACGGTGGGCATCGGCGGACAACCGCCACACCGACACCAGGTAGTGTTGCCGACCCGCTCTTCACCCCAAACGACCGGCTCCACGACTTCTTCCACCGGCAACGCTATCACTGCTCGGTTCCCCCGCCGTATGGGCTCGAATGCATACGCAAGCAGACTAATCACGGCCTCAACAGTCCCTTCAACTTCGTCGTCCTCCATTTCCAGTTTAACTCGGTTCAGAAATGCTTCACTGTCTTCACTGGCCAACGCACCCAACCAACCCCGTTACGTAGGCAATGACGTCACACCAAAATGGCTGCTCGCTAGTTAGCTATCAATAAGAAACTACGAAAATAAATTAGTCAGATTTGTATTTTCACAATTTTTAATATCAGATTTTAGGCAAGTTGGTTTTTCTAATAAATTTCCTCACTACCAGTGCCAAAAACATGCATGTTTCATTTCCGCTTTAAGACCCCTCGTCCGCGGTGGTCACGTGATTTCTGATGTATGCCACAACAGTTGGTATCGAGTAGTCTGCTTCCAGTGTCACATCAGTAGCTAGCTGGTCCAAATAAAATGGATTTTAACGTGAAGAAATTAGCCTCCGGTGCCGGACTGTTTTTCACACGAGCCGTCCAGGTAACGAAACGCTGACCTGAGCTAGTGCTACCACAGTGTCTGAGCTAACGTTACGGTACAGTGTCTGAGCTAACGTTACTACAGTATCTGAGCTAACGTTATGTTACAGTGTCTGAGCTAACGCTGGGGTACATGTTAAGATAGAAAAACACACTGTTACTTAATATTCAGTGACGTCCTGATAACGGTAGAATGCCGACATTATAATTAAATGCTGTTACTGACAGTGTTGTTAGCCACTTTAATGTTAAGTCAAGCTAACGTAACGGTTGCTAAAACAAAAACAACCACGGAGTCGGTTAAAAAAAATCTAAAGTAAACTGTAATAGGTGTATCACATGTTTTATCATCTTTTATTCATTTGGGTGAGTTTGATGGGGGACAAGTGTGAGAGAACGGAAGAGGATGTCAGCTGAGCAGGAACGGGTCGTGCACTGGACCCGGTCTGATGTCATTCCGGATTCCTTAAGCTTTTAATAATAACAGATGAGAAGCCACCCAGTTGTGTTCACCTGTGCGAGTGTGTTGTTGTGTGTCTTCTCAGTTCACAGAGGAGAAGTTGGGCCAGGCGGAGAAGACTGAGCTGGACGCTCACTTTGAGAACCTGATGAGCCGTGCAGACTGCACCAAAAACTGGACTGAGAAAATCTACAGACAAACGGAGGTCCTACTGCAGCCCAACCCAAGTATGACACAATTACACCAGACCTATCATTATTGTGAAGTACATGTTGCCTTCAAGCATAGCTACTGCTGTACTGGTGTTTTTTGCTATAGAAGATAAATGACTGCTGTAAAATGCAGCATAAGGGGATAATTAGCTCATTAGTGAAGCACTGTAATAGTGGTTACAGATTTTATTAACAAGAGACACATCATGTACAAGATATTTGCCATGTGGTGCAAACATCAATAAAGTCCAACAGAGTAAAGCTGGACTTGTTTACACTGATGGAAAAATGAAGCAACGTATTCTGGATTGATCAAACAACAGTCACAGAACATTATTATAATGACTGTGACAAACAGTCTAACCCAGTGAATTTTGTATTTCTTTTTGCCATCAGTGTCATTAATTAGACAATTGACAATAAGACAATACAATAGTAGTAGCACTAGTTAATATGCAGTTTAATACTTAAACCAAATCATATGATCCTGACAGGTCCACACTGGTGGCATTGCATGCTTTCACACATTAACTAGAAATAGCGTATGCTCTATTACTTCTGACCATGTTGGGACGCAAACTTAAAGTCATAACTTTATTTTTGTGTCAAAGTGAAGTCCTGTCACATGATAAATAAGTTGCAGGTATAATATTGATTTTCTCCCTGTTGGTCTGGTCAAGTTTTATGATTACAATTAGTGTACAAATACAGAGCTACACACAGAGCTACACACAGCTACACACAGCTGGGACCTCAGTCAATGGCAGTGACAGAAGGTTTTAAATGTGTCCTGTATAGTTTTCTTATAAACATGTTTACATTTGGTGTTTCTGACCAAAATGCTCAACATGAATCTATCAAATGTGTTGAATGTTCAGTGGCTTCAGAAAGTATTCAGACCCCTTCACTTTTTACACACTTTATTATGTTGTAGATTTCATTTTAAAGTTTCCAGTCTACACTCAATAATCATAATAACCAAGTGAAAACATAGTTTTAATTATTTTTGCATTTCTTTTATTTCATTTAAATTTTTTGATCATTTTCCAATTCATAAAACTCAAATACACTGGTAGATAGACAATAAATAAACATTAAGTTAATTATTTTTTAAACAAGAAACAAAACAGGACTGAAAAGCTTTAGGCTGAAGCCTTAGCTTATTACACCTTCCATTTTTTCAATTAAAAACTGTAATCTCTCATTCACAAAAGGATTCAGATTCTTCACTCTGATCAGGTGCATCAGGGTCTGTCATGATAACTTCTTTTATTGAACAACATATTGTCACAGAAATAATTCTGATAAACAATATTATTGTCAAGACCATTTTATGCCTCTGATATAATGATAATAGTATAATAATGTGAGGAGACATTTTTAAAGAACAATAAACTTTTAATTGAGACACTGGAATTGGGATGTGTAAAAATATTAAATATTATAAATAGCAATAGTTGAGAATTTACCTGTGGTGGTGTGTGAATGATGCGTAGACTCATGCTGATAGTGTAACCCAGGTTATTTTCTGTAGCTGCAATTTACAGATGTCCCCTAAACGCCCCACAGTCAGCTGCACACAGAATCGTCTAGTCTCCACTCAGTTACTGCAGTGCAGCAACTTAGAAAAAAGGAATTAGTTTGAAGAGTGAGGTAAGGTGTTGAAACAGTGATGTTATCTACCTGTTGGCCGATAGAGCCGGTGTATGAGAAACTCTCATCCAGCTTAAACCCAAAGTGTTCCCACACCTGATCTGTGGAGTGCAGTTCTGAAACCATGTGGACATACAGTCAAACCCTGCTGTGGTGGTGACATGCTTATGTAAACAAACATACATGAAAACTCAAAGGGAAATATCGAGGTCAGGAAAACGTGATTATCCTGTCAGGCCTGGGACAAACATTATAGTCACTATTTTAACATGCACAAGCTTTTCCAGTTTTCGCTCTTATTCTGAAAAAGACAGTATTCTTATTAAGCTGTTTACACGCCTAATGAAGAGGAATATTCTTTCATTATGTTTAAAAATAGGTGTGTTTCCTCTTCTGTCCAGGAATGTGGGTTTTTCTTTTTGGCATGTATCTCCATTCCAGTCTCACAAGTCTAGTCGGTTTGTGCTTATTGTAAAGGGCAAGAGGGGCAAGAGTGACACAACCTGCTGTAAAAACCCCAACTGAGACGCATATTTTGAATTAGCTGCTTGCACCTGAATAATATCAACATATCATCCCACATGTCTTAATCAGAAAACACAATGTATCACCCATTTACTGTTAAATCTATAACACAATAAAGCATCTGTAAACTCCCTGAAGCCACTGTTTGTCCTTCCATATACTGGCACTGCTGCCACCAAATATTATAGGAATCCACAGAAAGGCTACAGCTTGCAAATGCAGCTTTGACAAAAAGATAAAGCCAAATGAAATTCATAGCTGAAACATACAATACCCAATACCACTGGTACGGTCCTAATGCAGCGTATTAGCATTATTTCTAGGTTTATATGAGATGACATACTGGAGAGTGGGAGCTCTAATGTGTGACTTTTTGATTCAACATGCTACAGTTGATCACACTGGTGAGTATCCTGCCTCCCGACTCTGGTCCCCCGCTGTGTACATCTTTCATGCCTTTGAATTAGAGTTAGAAGAGAAGTCATTGATGAACATTAACAGGACTAAATATGGTGCTGAGATCAAAGCTGGCTGTGAAATACATTTTTAATGCTCTGAGACTCAGAGCATCAATGTGACTTCAGGGCTGATCACTTCCAGCAGGACATAACCAGTCTATTCTGGCTCACAGCTGATTGTGTCAGCACACGATTTATGTGGGTTAAAGATAGTTTATGTCAAACTCCTTTTTAATTAAACCTCTGTTTCACTGGCTCTTACCACGCGGTTTAATTTAGTCTTTATCTTGTCTTTCTCATCTTCACCTTGCTATAAAGCTGAAGCATGACAACTGGCTATTTTGTCCATGTTCAAAATAAGAGAAACAACTCATAGTTTGATTTGTTGGATTTGAGAAATCGTCATGTCTGGCTTAGGCCAAACTTCAAACTGAGTGCCAAACCTACAAAGAAAAATTTTCCCTTAGTTCAAAATACACAGAAAAGAAATGGAGGAGAACCTTTAGATGCTTTTAAAGATAAAAACTGGTCATGTTCTTCAGGTTCTTAGGCAAAGCAAAGAGAAACAGGACATTAACAGAAGGGTGTATTAGTTAGAGAAGCAGACCTCAGAGATCACAACATCCTCATCAGGGTGGAAACAGTTAAAAACATTGACTGCACCCAGTACAGAAAATAGAATAGAAACCATACAAATCATATCCAGATGTGATGCAATTAAAGGAGCTATATGTAAGTTTTTGCTATTGTTACATAGCTAACGCATTAACAGCTGTTTACTTTTCAGTCTAGAAGAACTGTGTGAGTTCAGCATCAGACTTCATTCCTTTACTCACCAACAGCTGTCGCCAGAGGTGAAACTCTAGTTTCTGTCATGTCTTTTCTTCTACTGAAGTTAGCATGCTAACTGGCTAGCCCGAGTTTGACTATCTCATCACTTTCTGATACCAAGTCACTTTATTGTCCAGTCTGCCCTGAAGAAGTATCTGCTCAGAGGACGTATAAAATAACCTCTTGTATTGTAAACACAATGAGGCTGAAGCTCAACTGGTAAGTAAATGTATGTTAATGCTAACGTTAGCTATGTAGCAATAACAAAACTTACACACACACATATATATATATATATATAACTCTAACCCTATACCACTATTCTCCACTAAATCACTTTTTCCCTGCCAAAGAGTTCCTGAAGATCGTTTTTTGATCCAGTAACTTCTCCAGAAACACTGGATCCTACATTTCCCCTAATACAACTGTTTACACAGGCTGTGCTCTCTTCCAAACTAGTTTACTGTTCTGAATCTAGTCGCTCTTTATGGAAGCTGGGATCAGAAGTGAGTCTGAGAACAGTCAACATAACAACATGAGCCTTGGCCACAAATGTGCCACTAACACCTCATTGAAGTTCAAGGAAGGAGTTAAATGCTAATATTAAGTTTTTTATGTTTTAGTGCAGAATGTGGACAGAAAACAATGTTATCATATTTAACCTCATCAGAGAGAAAATGAAATGATAGAAACAAAGATAGAAGAGCAGAAGCTGATCCAGAATCAGGGCAGGGCTGCCCTTGTTTCACATACTTCCCTCTAAGCCTGTTTATATTTCCTCACATCATCTCCTTGTTGAACAGGTTCTCCTCATTGCTCCAGCCTGGTTGTGTGTAGTGTGTCTGTGTTTGAGTATATGAACCATAGTTACAGACGGTAACTACGGTTTCTACCGCCACATACAGTTTTCCACAAGTACAGTTGGACCTGTCAGTCAGCTGATTACTGAGGCATCTCTTAAAACCTCAGTGAATTTCCTGCATCAGTTTGACCAAAACAAGTCGTGACCCTTAGTGTCATTAGAGCACGATTAACAGCAGAATTGATTTTGTAGAGTTGATCAATAACAAGTATGTGAGCAATAAAGAAACATGCTCTGATCAAAGGTCTCTACCTCGACATGAGGCTTTTTAACATTGTGTCTAAATATTTTTAGATGTTGTGGACATGTGAAGGGGGCTCATTAATTATTAATTATTTTGAGAGATACCCCCTGCTTTGTTTTCCTCTGGGATCACTAAACTTCTTGGATTAAAACTCACACATCATCTCCAAAATGTACTTGTGAAAAATGTTTACTTTAATTATAGCTTTGTAAATATCGGTGATGCTATTCCATGGTATTAATTTATCCTGTGTGACAGACATTAGACTTGGGTAGTGTTTTGGTAATAAGGAGTTTTAAAATCCTCACAAGTACTACACCGGTTTAAAATGACAGTTGTTGCTGTTTTAAGCAGCTTTAATTTACTTGTGTCCACTAGGGGGCAGGAAATCTGTTGGAACTGAAGCTTCATTTTTCTGACCACCTGACGATTAAAAGTCCAATATTTCATCAGAAAAAGGAGGCAAGCTTCTCCTACACCGAGGTTCATTCAGGTGCAGGAAACAGGCAGCACACAGCAAACAATAGACAAAGCCTTATGTGAAGATGTCTCAGACAACTTTATTTAGAATCAGAGGGTTATCAAATCAGCTGATTTGATACCGAAAAAAGCATGTGACAGTAGTGAGCTCTTTCTTTGTAAAAGACACATCATGCGATCACCAATGTAAAGACAATAGTCCTCCACCTCCACCCACAAGAAACAACACTCACAACCAGAAGTTCTGCATTGACAACAACAGTCAGAAGCAGTGAGGTGTTGTTACGAGCTGACAGATACTTTAGTTTTAAAGGTGAATAAACTATTTAGGCTATGAGGATCCATTGCGTTTAATTTCTCAGCAACATTCTGGGAGGTCTGCACCACAGATCAGTGACAGCTTTTCTAAACAAACCGTAGAGAGTAAGCTGGACCACGATCTGTCTCCATATGATATCTGGTTCTGGTTTTGAACACTCAACTTCTTCTTCTCAGGTGACAAGTGTGAATTTTTTCTGTAGATTGGCAATGAGAGAGTGCTCACTGCTGCCACACATGCAGATTTTAGTTTTGATTTATATCTGCGTCAGCATATTTTTTTGTTTATTGATAAAGGTTGGTATATGCTGATTATATAATAATATATACACTGGGTCTGGAGAATATAGATAAGTCCAATATTGGCCTGTCTTTTAGCTCAGTTTCAGACTTCTGAGAAAAATATATGGATAATTAATCCACTGTGATTAATACACTTTGATGAACTAAATAACTGTTGGCTGATTGGTTCTTGCAGGTCGGGAATCAGACTTCAACGTACATGCACTAAAAGTAAAGTGAGGAGTTTTTAAAAAATAATGATGAATAGCTTTTTACTTCATTCAAGTGCAGTTAAACCTAAATCAAATCAGTATTTGCTGTGACCCCCCTTTGCTTTTAAACCAGCTCCAGCTCTCCTCAGTTTACCAGACACAGGCTGGTTTACCAGACACAGTTCTTCAGCTACTCAGCAGGAAGGTTGTTGGCTCTTCTGTGGATTTAGTCTGTCTCAGTGTCTTCTGTCCCTTCATGTGGTCCCAGACTGACTCCATGATGCTGAGATCAGGTCTCTGTGGGGACCAGACCATCTGCTTTCAGGACTCCTTGTTCTTCTGGTGTCTGAAGACAGTTCCTCATGACTCTGGCTTTGAATTTGGACTTATTGTCCTGCTGCAGAATGAGTCTGGACCAATCAGACACCTAAATTAAAACTGTAGCACAGTCCTGTACATGTTTGGGGCTGTTTTGGTACGAAAACAAAGATACCACCCAAGTCTAACAGACGTCACATTCATATGTGAGTCACATCAATAATATCAAAAGGTTTTAATATCAAAAGAGCACCTCTTTATAATGTTGGGGTGAGTCAGAGGTTTTGATTATTCTATGAGATTTGAGATTATTGTGTGTGGCGTTTATTCACTGATGGCGTCACAGGCAGTGGACAAACTAACAGAAACCTTACACTACATCTGCGTTGACAGTGCCAGAGATACTGAAGCAAGTCATTACGTCACATTTACTTATGGTTGTGAAAGTCTTCTTGAGACCCGTTAATCCATTCTGATGTATTGTAAGGAGTACATGTTATTTTGTCCTCCCATGTTTTTTCTGCAATAGTTACTTTTTATTTACAGATACTGCAGCTGGATGAAGATGCCTCTCATGTCCTGATTAAATAAATACTACACCCAAAAATGACTTTCAGTATCTTATCATAAACTTCAGTGGCTGAATGTCAACGTTTTCCCATATAATTATTAAATGGATAATTCTGTACCAATGCTGTGAGAATCCATTTAGTTGTTTTTCTGCTCTTTAAAGGAACATGATCATTTGATCTTTGGGTGTCTGTTTGCCTTGATATGTAAAGAACTCAGTTTTGGGCAACTTTACTTTTACTCAATTAAAATCCAAAGGGAAATATTGAATTTCCTTCACAAGTTTCTCTGCAGACAAAGATTTCACACAATAAACAAACAACCCGACAGCAGTATAGAAATAGCATAATTAGACACAGCAGCATCTTTCAGGTAAATGCAACACTGTGAACACTGTGAAGGTGATACACTGTCTTCAAAAAATCTTCAGACCCCTTCACTTCATTGTGTTGTAGATTTAATGGTAAATGGATGAAATTGCCATTGTTGCCCATCAGTCTACACTCGATAACCCATAATGACAAAGTGAAAACATATTTCTAGAAAGTTTTACAAATGTATTTAAAATCAAAAACTGAAATACTGAAGTCTTCAGACCCTTAATCCAGTTCTTTGTAGAGACCTCTTTGGCAACAGTTAGAGCTCCAGTCTTCTTGGCTGAGTCTCTATGAGCTCTGAACACCTGGATTTTGGTGGATTATCCCATTCTTGCTAACAGATCCTCTGAAGCTCTGGAGTAGGTTTTCTTCATGGACCTGCATTCATCCTTCTCTCAGTTCTGACCAGTCTCCTTCTCCCTGCAGCTGAGAAGCCCCTCCTAACAGCACCATGCCTCATCATAGGGATGGTAACATCCAGGTGATGAGCAGTGCCTGGTGTCTATCAGACATGGTGTTTGGAGTTCTGACCAGACCAGAGAGTCTTGTTCCTCCTGCTCTCAGAGTCTTTAAATGCTCTTAGTCAGACTCCAGCAGGCTTCATATGTCCTTTACTCACAGTGTCTTATGTCTCGACTCTCTACCATAAAGACCTGATTGATGGAGAACTGCTGAGACGGCCGTCCTTCCAGGGGGCTTCTCCATCTCTGCAAAGGACTTCTGACTCTCTGTTACAGTGACCTCCTCCCTGACCAACATCCTTTCCTGGTTACTCAGTTTGTCTGGACAGCAAACTCTAAAACAGTCCTGGTTCCAGACTTCTTCAATTTCAGTTATTGTTCCTACTGTTCTCCTGGGAACACAAAGAGCTTTAGAAAGGGATTCATACTCTTGTTGTTGTCTATGCCTTGTAGCAATTTTACTATGGAGGTCGGTCTACAGAGAGTTCCTTGGACTTCATGGCTTCATGGGACCTTATATAAACAGGTGTGAGCCTTTCTTTGCCCAATCAATTTAGCTTGCCATAGGTCGACTCCAGTCAAGTTGTAGACTCATCTCAAGGATAATTACAGCAAACAGGAAGCAGCTGACCACAGGTTGGAGCCGCAATAGAAGGTCTGAATGGTTTGTGTAGGCTGATGTGCAAAAGTAGCAATTTTATCCATTTAAAATTAAATATTTTACAATTTATTTTACAAATAAATTACAACACAATAAAGTGTACAAAAGGTGATGGAGTCTGAAGACTTTCTGCAGCCACTGTAATTCTGCAAAATGAGCTATAGTGGTTTTATAATGTGATAATTTACATTGTATTAGAGCCACTTCTGTTTCGTCCATTAATAAACATCAATGGACCACAAAGAGGTTGAAAAGTATCAGAAGCTTGATACACTTCCACCACATATCACCAGTTTATAACATCATTAAGGCTAACAGTGTTAGCAGTAACAGTTGCCTTCTTTTGCATTCAGCAGACACACCGGGTGAAAGTCCAAAACTCTTTTTTTATCTTCATTGGCTCCTAAGAAAAAGAAGTAGTTGTAACTGTAACTATGTCTGCCTGCTGTGCTGAGCAGGTAGTGTTCAGTATGTTTATCAGTATATTAATGTGGTGTCTGCAGCGGTTTATTTGAGTGGTTCATATTAAACTGCCTTAAAACCAAAACCCCACCAAGGGGCAGCTCATAATACATTAGGGATGCAGGCAACTATTATTTTTATCATCAGTCCCAATTATTTTCGCTGTTAATCAATTAGTCCTTTGTATATTAAATGTCAGAAAATAGTAAAAAGTGCCTATCATGATTCCCAGTGCCCAACATGTCCTCATATGTTATCCTATTATAATATCTCTATTAAAATAATGACTCAGAACAATTAATCAATTATCATTTGTATTAATCAGCTAATTGTTGCAGTGGTGTAAATTATTAACTTTGGGTATAGTTTTCATTTAATCAGGAGTACAAGAACTTTAAGGTTCTTCCGCATCTGAGCCATAGATTAAACTCTTCTTGACTTTGTATGCAGGTGCCAGAATTGAGGAGTTTCTCTATGAGAAGTTGGACAGGAAGGCACCGTCCAGAATTACCAATGGAGAGCTGCTGGGTCAATATATGCAGGATGCAGCAAAGGAATTTGGTTCTCCATATGGTAAGTCTTAAACACAACATGACTCTGTTTACAGCCTGTATGTAAACTTGACCTCTGTTTACATCAGAAAGAATCTACCCAATAAGTTGAAAGGTCACCTGACTGCTAGATACAAGTTTGCCAGCTCTTCTTCACTCATTTGTATGATGAGGATGTATCCAGGTACAGATTGTTGGCTCTGTAGTGAAATGCAGTGATGCACCAGTGAACTGGTATTTTCCTGCCAGTCACTAAGGTTATTTCTTCCACAACAGTGCGTAATGGCTGGAATTCAGCATTTTTATTATTCACTGCTTTTTTCTACTGTGACATATTAACACTTTGCCTGTGAAAAAGTCCTATGAACAGTAGTTTGTGAGTTAGTGAGAGCAGCAGCCGTATCAGTCATGTATCCCCAGTGCTGCCTTATTAGCTAACTTTTGAAGTAATGTGACTCGGCTTAACTTGCTCCCAAGCCTCCCTTCTTTGTCTCTGATTGGCTCCACCACACATCACACACACCACTGACTTCTGCCCCATTTACACACCTCATGGTAATGTTGAAGCATTTTGGTTAAATAAATTACTTTTTGTTTCTTATTTCAGAGTCTTGTCAACCTTTAGCCAGGTGACAACACTGTGCTCTGTGTGTTGTAGCCACAGTAACATGGCTGCAGACTATATACAGTATTATTCATGTGGTGTAGATTACAAAGAGCAACTGGAGCATGGCCCCATGGCTCCTTTCCCTTGGGCACTTTTATTGGATCTATATTTAGCTTTGAGTAGAGACACAGGCAATGTTAAAAGTCCACATTGTGTCTCCATCATACACATTGCCAAATAACCGACTTGAAAACATGTGATGATACAAATCAAAGACAAAAATATGGATGAAAAGAAGGAGATAGTAGTAAACTAAGGAAACTGTTTTTGAGAAACAAATGCATGACTATTGAAATCAGTCATCAGGCTTTCTTCAGCCAGAAAATGTGGTTTTATGTTATGATTTCACAAATGATTTCTGTGTTAGTACAAAAATACGCATAACAGCAGAGGTAATAACAGCCTACGTGGTTTTATTTTTATGTATTTTAACCTAGAAATTTTCGTCTGGAGTGCAGCACGTAGTTTGTGTCGGTTGAGGGTTGTAACACATCTGATGCATCACACAGAAAGAAGTAGTTGAGGTACAGTTGCCAGGTGCAGATTCAAGGGCTTGTCGACTACAGTGTCTTAAACTATCCTGTACCTTCAGAGGACGTGTTGAAGCCTAGGAGGGGTGTGTTATTTGAAATGAAGCCTCTGTGGTGAATGTTTTTCAGGGAGCACTCTGATCAAGGTGGGGGAATGTGAGAGGAGATTAGGAGCAGCAGAGAGGGAGTTCCTCCAGACATCAGCCATCAGCTTCCTGACCCCCCTCAGGAACTTCCTGGAAGGAGACTGGAAGACCATTTCAGTGAGTTCTACTGGTGCAGTAGTATTTTAGGGAGGAGGGATGTCACATTCAATTAGAAGACATAAAAACTTCCCCCTTGACTTCACATATTCTGGATGGTGTTGAAAGAAATAATCTCTCATGGTTTTATTCAGTATACAACACTGGGCCAGGGACAGACCTGTGGCAGCAGAAGGCTCAGATTGTAGTTTATCCATAGCAAACATGAAAGTGGTGTCATACTTTAATTGTCGACATCTGAACATGACTCATCGCTGTTTTTTTCATCATGATCATTTATAGTAATGGAAAAATTCATGTCGCCTAATTAATGAAAATTAACATGATGATTAATCTCTGTTTTATAGTATAATAGAAAAATCACATTTTGTACTTTGGCCTGACTTTGTATGATCTAGGACATAAATCTATCATCACACCTTTACCAAAGTGTCTATCTTTGGAAATGTTGAGACTTCCAATAGTTACAGTACAATAAATAAAACTAGAAAATTCCAGGGAAATTTTGAGTGCCACGGGGGCTACTGCCGGGATAGGGTTAGGGTTAGGGTTAGGGTAAAAAATCTTCTCTGTGTCACTGTAGCGATGACATCACGCAGCCCTTGGCTGTCAGAGGTCAGGTCAGGAGCTGCCGTTGCCATGGCAATGTGAAAATCTGCCCAGAATTTGGCTTCTACATGGCTTCAAACAATTGCAAATTATGAGAAAACCGTTACTTCTTTTCAAAAACCGAAAACACCGTGAGAGACACTGAAGCCAGAAGTTTCTTACAGTCTCTATTTTATTCAGATATTCCTTAAAATGAGTGAGTAAGCTCAGTGCAAAGACAGAGTGAGATTCTTTTGAAAGAAAAAGACGATTACATTAGGTGTCAATGAGAGTGAGACAGGTATTGCTGCCGGACTCGGCAACCCCGTTTAAATTTTGTGCAGACCCTGCCTGTCAAAGTTACATTTTATGAATCCCAACAACTATGTTATTTTTTACTGCTTCACGCACTCTAGCCAACTGACGCTATCACTCTAACTTTGAAGAAAAAGTGATTTCCACTCCTCCTTTGAGTGGTCATACTTTGAAAAGTTTACATGTTATGTAAAAACAGTTGCTGTGTTTTGGAGAGAACAGAAGTTTTCCTCCGTTTTATAGTTTGAATCAAATTTCTACGTGCAGGTATGAGAGAGCTAGGTGACTCAGAAAAAAGGTGAAATTTTGTGGGTTTTTAAGCCCAAAGGAATATTAATAAATGCCTCGGGGATCTGCCCCGAGGCACTCCTCTCAGCTATTCTAGCTGTAGAGGAGTGCCTCGGAGCTGAGCACCCGTGGCACTAACTAGAAAATTCCTGGAGAACTTTTGAATGTGCTTGGTGCGTGTATTTCACTCCTCACATTTCAATCTGTACAAAGGATGTTACTTTCAGTTTCATTCATGTCGTAGAGATATTTCCTGATACTGACCTCAGTCAATGCAGGTGTCCCTCAAAAGCCATTTGAAGCTGTCAAGACTGGCCAAAATAACCTCACACTGATGGTTTCAAACCCAAACTTGTCCCCACAACCATAGCAAGACATGTACATATACATATACATTCCCTAACAGAAGTTGATCTGCAGTAAAGCTATAGAACTATATCCCCATATAGACAATAGCTTCTAAGATCAAACTTTTTACTACCTCTTACCTTTTTGAGACTCTTATTTTGAAAGTGTATCCATGTCATTGGGATGGCATGTGTCTGTAAATGTCTGTGCTTCTGTGTTTGGCAGTATAAATTGCAAAAGGTTTTGTACAACAGAGCTAATAATTCCCTCTTATCCTGTTGAGACTTTTATTTTGATGGTTAATCCAAATATATGTGTGTGTGTGTGTGTGTGTGTGTGTGTGTGTGTGTGTGTGTGTGTGTGTGTGTGGTAGAGCTGCCCCACAGAACCCCAGTAAGTTCTATGTACCTGGTTGAGACTCTTATTTTGAAGGTGAATATCCAAAAAGTAAGATGGTGTTTGGGTGTGTCTGATAATGTGCATGCATGTATTGTTGTGTGAGGCAGTAGAGCTGTCTACCATAGAGCCTCCAAAAAACTTGTGTTACCAGGTTGAGACACTTGTACAGTTCATATCCATAAGGTGGTGATGGTGTTCGTGTGTCTTTCAATGTATGTGTGTGTAACCCATGTTACGAGGCCTTAACTGTGCAATAAATTATTATGGCTGAATTAATATTTTCTATATAGGAAGGATTAGAATTAGGAATAGAAACAAAAATACAAACAAACAATGGTTTATGGTTGAAAAATTAGTGAACATTAGTGAACAGTTAATTATTGAAAATAGTTAATTAAGGTAGAAATGTATTGCTCATTGTGAATGTGCTGTGTTTGAAATATATATAGTGGTTTCAGGTGACATTGGAATGGAATAGCTCTAAAATCAGAGGTTTCATGGTTACACCTGCTATACTAGGGTTATACATTTTATCCTCCAATTGGAGCTCTTTTTACTGTCGGTGTGTCGCCTAGTTTTTTTTTTCTCTCTCCCGCTCTTCTGTCGCTATTGAGATCAGAGTCAGACGCACGTTGTGTCGCTCATGATAGACTGCGCTGGAGAATGTGGTGGATAACTTTGATACTAGCTGGATAAGTGGAATAGTTCCTGTCCACAATGTGAAGTGTCTAGAGGATGTATATTTAACCCTCTTTTTGGCCTACTCAGGCCGGGTCCCCCCCTGTTGTCTCCCTGTTTGAGTTGGATGTGACATCTTTGGAAGAGAGTGGATTTCTTCTGCTGCTGTTCTGCGCTACAATAGTGGTGGTAGAGTGCAGTGGTTGTGGCGAGCCAAGCTAACTGGACAGACGTTCCTGAAAGAGTTGAACTGTTGCTTCCATAAGAAATCCTGGTAGGACTGATCATTGCCAGAGCACTGAAGGATACAATTCATAGACTGCGCATTTTCAGCCTTTCACTGGACTGAGAAAGGAAAGAAAAGAGAGACTGTTTGTATTTGAGTAATTGTACACTTGTGTTTAAGTTGTTATCATCGATTTGTTGGTTGATGCAGATATTTTGGCAAATTCACTTTTTTTTGACAAGAGGTTAAAAAAGGGAAGGGTGCTTTGGTATGTACACCTAGGTTAAAAGGGTGTCGCTTACACACAAAGAGGTCTGTCTCAGAAATAAAATTATAGTGCATGTAGGACTTAGACTCTAAATCAACCTATAACCAGGTGAGCACTAGTCAGTGTCTATATGTGTAGTATGAGATGTATAATGAGTGACTCTTCTCAGAACAGGAAGCAACACATTGGTTATTGTTGTTATATGTTTTATTCTCTTTGTGCCAACAATATCTAAATTAGGGCTGGGACGATTATCCAACGTAATCGACGTTGTCGATTATAAAAATTATTCGACGTGGAATTTTAGTGTCGACGCGTCGTGTAAAACCACACAGGGTAAATGTTCATAGAACAAAATCGGAACTTTCTAATGGGACCGTTTATATCCATCGTCTTTGGTTTACCCGGATACAAGCGCAGCACAAGGGCTGGGACAATGCGGTGACGTAATTGAAGTCATTGACTACATGAATGATTTGCGTCTGTGTAATCTATTTGAACAACATGGCGGCGTCTACCAGCAGTACGACGGAGCGTGTGGAGCAACACGCGGCAAAAAAGGCTCGCACACAGTCCTCCAAAGTTTGGGAATACTTTTATCTTGACACCAACAGTGCGGTAGTCTGCAGACTCTGCAAAGTGCATCTTCATTTGTGTGTGTGTGTTGGACGGGGCAAATTGTTATATTAAATGACTAACTGGAAAATAATTGCAATAAAATTACTGTTAGGTTAATAAAAAAAATAATCGTTAGATTAGTCGAATAATCGAAAAAATAATCGCTAGATTAATCGTTTGGGACAGCCCTAATCTAAATACACTTCTTTTTTTTAAAGTATATTTTTTTGGGCTTTTGTGCCTTTATTGGACAGGATAGTAGAGAGAGACAGGAAATGGGGAGGCAGAGAGAGGGGGAATGACATGCAGTAAAGGGCCGTCCGATGCGGGATTCGAACCGGGGCCGACTGCAGCGAGGACTGTAGCCTCTACATATGAGGCGCCTGCTTAGACCACTACGCCACTCGACGCGAAAATACCGATTTAACCCAAAAGAGTATCAAGTCTTGTGACCCGTTTAACGTTTCAACAATTTTTGTACGTTGAAGTATGACGCAGCAGTAGAGCTCCAAAGAGGGCTGGGTTTGGTCGTTTTGAGGACGTCTCCCCATTCATTCTCTATTTTCGCCTTTAATTGCCATTTACATCGCCATGATTACTCAAATTGCTAAGAAAAGTCAATGTGATGAGCTGGGGTGGTTTCTTATATATAAAAGAACCCATATTATGTTAAAGGTTCCGTAAACCATCCTCGCTGCAACTAGATTCGTCTAGCTTCGTCAGCCACACTGTGGCCTCCCGTCGGCCACAACCCCCTCCACTTCCCCACTACCTTCATGTTCTCAGTCAGCAAGGTATTATGAAGCTCAGTGAAAGTGGACACTAAACATACAACAAGAAGCTTGACTGAATAAAGTTCCATGAACACGAGAGCCAACAGAACAATCCAGACTCAACTATTAGCCCACACTAGCATTGTCATGAAATGCTCCACAGCAGTGCTAGCAGTTATCCAGCTACCGATAGCAAAATTTCCCGAACACATTTATAATATGTGTAACAGCAAGTACATGTACAGTATAGTACAGCTAACGTTGGCATGCTACCGTAGACGTCACTAATGAAAACAGACATGTAACAGTATGCACCATCAAGTTACTGACACATGGAGGAATAATAAAGGAAGAAAAACCAGTTCTGAGTCAAGCTGGACGCTTTAGCAGCTTGTAGGGCTCTCCTCTCATGGTCAGACTGAGACAGAAATTCAGTTTTGGACTGATCCACTGGGACCAGCTGCACCACTGACACTGACAGAGCCGGTAAAAACTTTAAAGACTTTATGGATGGGGGGGGGGGGGACTTAGTTCTCTGCTCAGGGTGGCATTACTCCAAAGAGTTGTTTGCTGCTGTGTGATTGTTTAAAATCTCATTTACAGAACCTTTTAAAATACTGAACTTTACAAGTTCTTCTACTAGTCGTAGGAAGCCCATTGCTGTTTGTCATGGGCTCGGTATCACCTGATTTAATGGCATCATGCTGTGAATTGCGCTGTACCCATACCTCCCTGACTGTGTCATTTTCGTGTACTTCAGAAAGAGCGACGTCTGCTGGAGAATCTTCGCCTGGACCTGGACGCTTGTAAAACACGTCTGAAGAAGGCCAAGTTGGCTGAGGCAAAGGCTGCGGTGAGTCCTTTATTGCCTCCCAACCCCGTAACCCCCTCCCTGAACATGTTCCCATAATAATGTGATAAAACCTTTGGTGGTGCTGACTAAGTGTGTTTGTATCCACAACCTTTTCAGTGCGAGGGTGAAGTGAGTATTAAAGACATTTTTAAAGACTTTGAGTTTGATTCACATGAGTTTTTCTACTGTCCCACTTGCTTTGAATTTATTTTCTGTGCCATTGATTTCCTGGTGGCAAGAAACTGTTAATGACTGAAAAAACATCTTTGACCTGAAGCTGAATCTGTGCAGAGAGAGCCTGAAACTTGTAGCATATCAAAGAGCATGATGGGAAATTAACGCCAGTCACTGACGAAATTCAGCAAAACTTTGGGCTGTGTCTGGTGGTGATAGCTTATTCCACCATCCGCTTCCTCTCGTAACCAGGGTTTAGCAGTGAGAACAACTGTACCAGGATCTGATGGTCCATTAAAATACAAATAATAAAACAAACTATAAATTCAATTTGATGAACTCTCTGCTGAAAGGATCTGTGTGTTCAAATTCTTCTGTTTTTTTTTTGTGATGATTAATTTATTCATGAATGTCTTTATTTGACAATGAGAATTGACTTCATGCTAATATTTGCTACATGGTGAAAAGATTCACTTTATTTTCTGTGAATGGACATTTAAGTACAATAGATTTGGATTATGAATCAGCAATAATTCACTAACAGTCTCTGTAACTCTGTAACTGTGGTATACCACACAGCCTGGCATGGTTCACCTGTGTATTTATAAATTGTACCTGTAATAGAAACGGGTTCACTAAACAGTTTTATAGATTGCTGCTGGAAAGCCAGGCTCAGACTACAGGGGTTTCACCCTACTGACAATCAGAGGACAAATCTGGTCTTGGACCAATATTCGGTCCAGATTATCTGGTAATGTGATCACCTTAAACCTCCTCAACTGCTCATAGGCTTGTAGGGGGGCCCGATAAGGATTTAAAATCAGGATTATTGATTACAACTGTGTTTACGTCAGTCCAGGAGCAGCTGACAGTGTTTCCAAGCAATGGTAAACAGTCTAGCGCTTGAGGCTAATGTTAGCTAATGTATTACTGTTGACAGATATTAGAAATAAAAAGTTAAAATCTCACCTCCAGTTCTCCCTGAAGAACAGCTGACCAGTGTCTCATTGTCTGATCCTTCTGCTTTTGTTTTTTCTTATTGCATCAAGTTGTTGCACCACAGGCCCCGTTTTATTTACATTTGCTTCCCCATTAGATGAGATCACACGAGCTGGTGCATCGCTCTCTTATTGCTCCCACTGGCAGGATAATCTTAACATCCTGTATGATGCTCAATTTTTTTCAAATGTTGTAGTGTGAGCATGGTTGAGAATAGACACAAGACAATATATTAAGTTTCTCCTTATGTGTTCGATGCAACCCGATTCCAAAATCAGTTTAATACTTCGCTTGTCAAGCGCATGTCTATGTGGTGAAACACAGACTGACAGGCTGACAGGTCATTGGTCTCAATGCATGAGGACTTCAGCTGGCTAGCAGAACAATATAATCAAATGTAATCAAAACCATTTTTTTCATTTCATTTCTGGAAAGTGAAGATAAATCCACAAAGAATCCAAAATCCAAAGATCTGGTGAGAAAAACCACAGTTTCTTTTAATCTGTTGCTGTCAATGTCTTAGAAAATAATATGATATTATTTTACCAGCAGCAGCATAAGACCAGCATAAGACCAAAAAAATTGTACTTAAATCTGACATCCTCCACTAATCAGGTTCGATTCCCTGGCACAGAAAGTCGTAATTGAACCTTTCACCATGATATATGAATGATTGAAGTCCTTCTGCTTTTCTTGAGGCTTCTTTTTGTTTCACTGCTGGACAGAATAAAGTCTGACTGTTTCAGTATGATTTTGACAGCCATGATGCATGTTAGCATGTGCATGGTGAACTACTGCTGACTAGCCTTAAGACTAGTAATATCAATGACTGTCCCACTTACAGAGGATTAGTCAGGTCAGTGAACTAGACAAACAAGTCACGAGTTTCACTGGTGTTTGAGAGGATGGTTACACACAGCTGTGTTGCATCACCTCTGCACCTTCCCCAGGCATGACACACCTGACACAGGTGTGCTGGCAGGGTGAACCACCTGTAAATGGATGTATGTAGAACAAGTGAATTATCAGTCACTGATACTAAAAAACAGCTCTCTGTTTTCTGTGTGTAACTCATCAATATCATGATTACTTTCTTCATTGGTCATTTTATCTGTGTTTCTCACACAGTGTTTGTATGGTTGCCATACACTAAGTGCATCATTGTTAAATAACTCTACTGTCTCTGTAGATGGCTCCAGATTTTCAGGAAACCAGACCCCGCAACTACGTGCTGTCTGCCAGTGCCTCTGCGGTAAGGAGACAATCCTGTACATAAATATATATATATATATATATATATAAAGAATGGAGTAATGATAATGATCAGGTTGTATCCACATACAGTTCAATCAGAAATAGAGGTTGATGGGGGTGGGTGGGAAAACTTAAACGTTTAGAAGTTGCTGTTTGAAAGTATTTATGAATCTGGACTTCAGTGTTGTTTAGTTGGGAGGTGTTTCCTTCTGTAACTGGTGATAATGAGCTCAGAGGTACATACCAGACCTCTGTGTCATGGCTGATATTGTGCTGCAATGATGAAAGTTCGCATACCATTCATAAGAAGCGTCTGATGCCCAAACGGATGTGTCTCATTAAACCAGGAGGCAGAGGTTGGATTGCTACAGAGAGTGATTGAGTCACATTTTTAACAGTGACAGAGCTAAAGACAAAAACACACAGTGTTTTTACTGTAGTTGAAACATGAGTATAGTACCAGGATGTGTTTGGGAGTTGGTTTGGGTCAGATGAAATGTTCTCTTGCTGTGGTCATGTGCTTCCTCTGCTCCTTTGTGGTCATTAGAAAGAAATAGAAACCTCTCACACCAGACCTAAAACACAGTCCAGTTCAGTACTTCTTCTGTTTGTCTTTGTTTAACAGGCACACTCTTCACTGCTTCTTATATGTAACCTCTCATGTTCTCCTCTTCTCATGCTCTCATATTCTGTCTTTGCTGTTGTTTGTCTTTCTTTAACAGGGACACTCTTCACTGCTTGTATTTAACTGCTTCACTGCTTTATTTAACATCTCATGTTCTCATGTTCTCCTGTTCTCATATTCTCCTATACTCATATTCTCCTGTTCTCATGTTGTCTTTGTTGTTGTATGTCTTTCTTTAACAGGGACACTCTGCACTGCTTCATGTATTTAACCTCTTCAGGAACATCCAGCTCTGAATATTCTGATCCTAAATTAACAGCATCTCAAACATTGACATTTTAATACTCAGGGCTGGATATTGTAAACAATATATTTTATAATGTTGTAATAATCCTCGGCTCTGGTTGTCAATGTGAGAAATCCTTCTTGTAACTTGTTTCTCCTCTTTTTGCTGCGTCCTCTCAGCTGTGGAGTGAGGAAGTGGAAAAAGTGAGTACACCAGTGATGTGCTTGTGAACTTCTTTCACCATCTGTTTTCTGACCACTTCTAATAGCTACATTGTTTGTGCCGGTGTCAGTGTGGTGTGGACAAAAGTAAGTCATAACACACTGAAGTGAGTTAACAGCAGACACGTAAATCAGAATTTGTTTAGACAATCTTTAGGTGTACTTATACCTTTATTCTCTATGGAGCTATAACTCCAGACTTCTCAGGTTTTACTCTCATCACTGTTCTGCACTGAACACAATGCAGTCTATAGATAATTCAGTAATAAAAAACATCTCAAGTCTTCTCTGATGAAATGTGTCCTCTGAGAGCTCTGGAAACATGTGAAACTTCCTCAGTGACATAATGATTACATCACCTGACCTATCAGATTATTTTTACTATCATCAGTCTGTCGTATCATATCATTTAGAAATGCTGTGTGTCTCTAACATTGTTCTTCCTGTTTCAGGCTGAACATGAGCTGCGAGTGGCACAAACAGAGTTTGATCGCCAAGCAGAAGTCACACGGCTACTTCTGGAGGGCATCAGCAGTACACATGTATGTAAGCCACAACACGCTTACTTTCAGCTCATACAGGCAGGGACATCATGTTTCTAACCTCATCAACATTAGGTTTAAAATTGGGTTTTTTTAAAACAGAAAATTATTCTGCATTTTATTCACTTTTATGTTGTACACCTATTTTATACTGCACACTAAATACACCATATGTACAGTATATGTATGTATAATTCAACACCATCAAAGGAGCCACTTATTGCATAATGAGTACTTAAACTCCACAGACTACTCATCTTATCTCACTCAAGACTACAGACTGCAGAGTCTGACTTGAGTGAGATGAGTTCAAATAAATAATCAGTCCTGTTGTATTGTTTTCATCAGGTGAATCACCTGCGCTGTCTGCACGAGTTTGTGGAAGCCCAGGCAGCCTTTTATAAGCAGTGTCACCTCCATATGCAAGAACTTCAGAAAGAGCTGGGCAGGTGAGAACCAGGCAAGAGGTCACATGGGCTGCCAGTCATCTTCATGCTGACTCTACTTTAATTCTAGTTCTAGGTTTCTAAGCGTGCAAGCCTAGATGATTCATCACTGTAAAAGATTTGATCAAGTGCTGACAATTGGCAGAACAGTTTGTGTATTCCAGGAACTTTTTTTTCAGCGTCACAATAAACATGTAGGTGCCCGCTGTCTGCAGTTCTTCAGTTAACACGCCACTGTGGCTGCTTCTCATTCCTCACTGCAACGTCCTATTTCGCAAACCTGGTCTGTCCAATGTATCTCAACAAGACGTCACAGTGAACTGACTCACTGCACACACAATGATCTGTTCTGTTACTGCCTGAGATCAGCAGTTTTAGGCTCCAGCTCTTTTTGTTCATACTAGAATTAATAATATTTTATGAGTCTTGTTTGTTTAAGCACACCTAAGAACATTTCAATTTAAAGTTGCACACAATTTACTGACTTTACTGTATCATTTATGAATCTTTATTTTATAATCGTTGGAATTTTGGGTAACAACAAATACTTCATTTATTTTTAATGCTACAGTTTTTCTTTCCCTCTGTGTGTCTGCTCTGACCTACACTTTTGCTTTTTAATGCTGTAAATCACTACAGCAGGTATCATAACGATCACATATTATTAGGCTCAAACAGTGAGGTTCAATCAGCTTTGCAGCGACATATACAGGATACTGTGGTAGTAAGACTTGAAGGCGAACTCATTTACAAAATGTCTACCTTCTTTGCATACAAATGTAAATTTGTGAATTGGACTGTGCTCCGACTTGGCTTTTCTACCTAAAGGTCTTTTTGTGGTGTTTTCCTGACCTTTGCCTGTCAGGGTGGTGTCATGGTGCCCAGCGGAAAGGTCATGGTGCACAGACATTTGCACAAAGTTCATTCAGTTGAGGCATGCAAACAAGTTATTAGTATTTAGGTGTCTTAATGTTGCACCTGAGAAAAGAAGTGTTAGAACCATGTCTGTTTCTGGCCCAGCGTCACTCCACTGGCAACACTTGTAATAATCCAGTTAATCACTGTGGACACCTTGTTTTAAGACAGACTGAGAAACAGTGAACCCATCATTTAAATCCAAGCAGCCGTGTGAAGGCAGAAGGACAGATGTGATGATAAATCTGTAGCCGCACGGTGTGGTTACCTTCATCAAATCATGTGAATGATGCCAGGCTGCTGCAGCATAAGCCCACACACATCAGACCGGCAGGTGATAACTCGATGATCACTTGGTGATAACTGTTTGTGGTGGCAGATGGCTTTGCATAACAACCTCCTTCACAACGATTTTATTATTATTTTTATTATTATTAACATATACATTTTTTTTTCCATGTTTCATTTTCTATTCTTGAAATGAATTGTGAGAGTGTGTTTATTAATCACCACTCCATCTGGTCTATTAGTCCAGCCCTTTGCACTGCTACACAACGGTGAACTAAAACAGCAGGTGTTCTTGGAGGCAGTCACACAGACTGTACACAGTCCCTAGTTCTGTCTTTCCAATGAAGAAGTGTTTCTCATGGTATAGTCGGCTTCCTGTCATCTGTTATTTTTGTGTGTCTGTATGTTCTGACAGTCACACCTGCCTGCTTTCCCTCAGGCTTCCCAATGCTTTTTCTCTGAATTCCACTCACTCCATGGCTGCTGCTGGCTCTTCAGCAGAAGGCGTCAGCAGCCCTGTGGAGACAGACACGCTGAAGATCGAGGAAGTTCAGGCGCCAGCTACAGGAACCCGCAAGGCCAAAGTCCTGTACGACTACGATGCTGCTGACTCCAGTGAGCTCTCCCTTCTTGCTGATGAGGTGAGTTTTCATTGTCAACCTGTTGTCTCACTCGTGGCATTTGCTGATTCAACTAATGTGTCTGCCCTTTTCCCTGAAGGTTAATGTTTTATTTCCTGGGTGTAGACAATTTTTTCTGACTACAGTGCAGAAGACTTATCCCTGTTGCTAGTCAATGAGTCAGTGTAAAACTAGCTCCCAGCAGCTACATTTTAACACACAGCTGCTGTGGTGTAATATGTTTTAAGTCATGGTGGTCAGATTCAGCCTTATATGAAGGACAAAAAATGACATAAGTATAAATAAATAGATAAATAAATGCTGAAATATATAATTAAATACATAAATAAATGCAAAATAAAAACATTTTGGTAAAAAAAAATCTTATCTGTATTTCTACATTTATGTATTTGTTTATTTCTGTATGTCTATTATTTCTGTATTTATTTATTTATACATTTATTTATGTGTCCCTATATTAATTAGACAGGCGGTCTTTCCTTAGTCTAAAGATGGATTGCTTATAGTGGTGTGATCAATTGGATGGATTTGCTACTCCTGCCTTGACTGATACACAGGAGCTTTGCCTTTCCAGTCTTGCCAACTCAGTGACTTTGACACTAAATGTAGTTTCTTCTCAGACTCATTTGTTTCATAAAGCAACAAATCTATAGTGACTTTTGAACAACCTTGGCCACTTTCTATCAAAGAGAGCCCCCTCTGCCTCTACTGTTGTGAGTGAGAGGCATAGAAGTACTCAGTCCACACAGGAGTTGACACAGACGTGAATGAGCCTCTAACTTTCTCTCTGAGTGATCAGACGATGTCGTGGTTATAAAATCTGGATTTTAACGGCAGCTTGGTAATGGTACAGACTAGAGGACGGTGATCAGGCAAAAAGATCATGTGACAATCTCTTTGCTTAGAATAGAAACCCACTCTCTGAACCATGATCCGGATGGTAAATAGACTTGCACTTATTTAGCACGTTTCAAAGCGCTTTACTGTACTTGCCAAATTCACCCATTCACTCACCACACTCATACACTGATGAAACAGCCATCAGGGGCAATGTGGGGTTCAGTATCTTGGAGCCGGCCTCGAGAAGCCGGGATCAAACCACCGACTTTCTAATTAGTGGACGACCTGCTTTACCTCTGCCCCATCTGCATCATGTTTCCAGTCTGATTTCATTGTGCATATGCATTGTGAATGCATAGATAAATGTAGAAATACAGAAATAAATAAATGTAGAAATGTATTTATTTCAGCATTTATTTATTTAATTATTTATAATTTTATACTTGTCATTTTTCATCCTTCGTAGCCGTATGCTGACTGGTCATATGTGGACTGTGCAATTGCTGGTTTGTATTGAGATGATTTTATGTTTGTTCACGAGTTATCGACAGGCTTTGCTCTCTCTATGTGAGCTGTTCACCCTGCTTCTTTTCACCGCTCACGTGGCTTCAGGTGCTGCTGCCACTGTTCAGCAAAAATGACATAGTCTGACTTTAATTCAGTAACAACTAAAATGACAGGTTGGTGTGTTCTCAGGTTAGTGTGTTCTCAGGTTTGTGTGTTCTCTTAGTGTGGTCTCTGCAGCTGGTGTCTGTATCCTGACAAAGATTGTTTGTGATGAAAAGACACCACTGTATGATTGCCTGTGTGTGTTTGGAATTCCACCATGGACAAACAGAGTGGTGACTCTTCTGACCATCAGCCATCTGACCTTCACCGTCCATCAGTAGTTGAGGAAGGACAGAAGGCCACAGCTGTTCAATGAATGCTTCAGGTTCAGTGGGGACACCACTTGATGGGAAAGTGGTTGTATGAACAAAAAGCTCTTCTCATTTTGAGGTTGTAGCTACAGGTTGTGAACATCACACTTCCACACTTCTCAGCCAACAAAGGCTGATCAGACCTATTAGCTCAAAAGCCATGATGGAAGTCGCTATTATCACAGAGGCTTTTTATAGAAAATATTGACCCATAGCTGAGAGGTAAATTTGAAGACGATGGGTGGGGACAGCCTTTCGAATTTTTTTATTAAATTTATTAAATTTATTTAATTTTTACTTTTAATTATAGCGCCACCATATTGCCGAATGTGACAATATTTTTGGCGAAGCATTTACACACCATTTGGACTTATGATACCAATTTTCATGTGTCTGGCTCATTCCAGCTCTCTGCAAATTGAGCAAAGGCTTAATGCTGACGCACTGTCTGTTTTAGTTGTTAATGGTTCCGGTGTAGATGGCTTGTTTCCTTGCAACAAGGATCCTTTATCCTTGTTGGTCCCAAAAAATACTGTCCAAAGTCAAAACAACTTGCAGTTGGATATACCAATCCATTTATTTCAGTTTTAACAAAGTACTTATTTTGGAGTCACGTGATCGGCTGGACAGGATGGCAGCCTAGGCTTTCAGCTCCCGGCCCAGCATCGCCAAATTGTTGATTTTTTCGGAGCTACAGGTTTTCATACTGGCCTATTGTGTTGTCTAAAGATAGATAACAACGATGTCTACAAAAGCCAAAAGCACCCGTCAAGATATTGACGCCATTGCCGAGTCCGTATTGCAGAAGTAGCGTGACTATCTTGAACCACGCCTCTCCCAGATTCAACAGGTGGGGAAAGACAACGACGAGAAGCTAAGTGCTATCCAGGCTGAGCTAGCCACGCTGGCGGCCGGCCTTGGCACCATGAGATCCGACGTAAATACACTGAAAACCACCGTTGTAAGCAACTCCAGTACATTGAACAGACATGAACAGGCTCTTCAGGCTATGGAGCTCAAGCTAGCTGACATGGAGGACAGGAACAGAAGGTGTAATATCCGCGTCACTGGCCTTGAAGAGGGGCTTGACGGGTCCAATGCTACTCAGTTTCTTTCACACTCTCTACCTAAATGGTTCCCCACTCTCGGTGACATCCAGATTGAGATTATGAGAGCGCACCGAATTTACAACAACAACGCCCGCAACTGAGGAGCTAGCCGCACCCTGATTTTCGCTTTGCTTCGCTACTTGACCCGCCAGGCCATTCTGCGTGCTGCCAGGAAAGACCTCTCCATTGAAGGTCGGAGGATTCGCCTTTCTCCAGATTTCAGCAACTTCACCGTCAAACGACGCCAAGGTTTTCACCAGGCTATGGATGCAGCTCGAGCTAAAGGTCTGGACTTCTTTTTACTTTATCTGGCCACTCTAAAAGTTAAAGACGGTGCTCAGTACAAAGCCTTCACCTCACCCAAAGAGGCGGAGGATTTTCTGGCGTCAGTGCCGGCTCCATGCCCGGAGACTTCAGCGCGGGATGACAGCGCTTCCTCGCCTTGACCTCAGATTCACATCGGCCATTTCTGCGGCAGAACTCTGTCCTTGTTTGACGCCTAGTGGACCGACTCCCTGTCGAATTTAAGACTTGGTACGTGTGGGCTGTTGCTTTGTTTTTCTCACACTACTTCACAGGACAGACATCCTGCTGTCACCGGACACTGAGGACTGACATTAAGTCACCGCTTTACTAGCCACCTGATGCTCTTCAGTTGGTAAGTTGCCAATGAGCCTGATATAACTATGTTTATGGGTTATTATTTTTGTTTTATTATGGCAATAGTCTGTGAATGTTCTCATTCGTCCAGGTCATAGTTATCTCTCTCTCAAATTAAATCGAAGGCAACTGGACTTGTATTTGTCTGTGGAAGACGTTTCGCCTCTTATCCAAGCGGCTTCATCAGTTCATCATGTATTGGTCTCTCTAGTCCGCACTAGTCTGACCAAGAAAATGGAGTAGGACCCAGGTATTTAACCTCTTGTGGGTGGGTCCACCAAAGTACCTGTGAAAGTACTGGTTTCACCTGACCATTGTTGTGGTCTCATGTGGACGACCGTCGTTAGGGGTCAGGTGACCCTGTTGTTGTCCCCTGTGAACGACAGTCGTTAGGGTCAGGTGAGCCCCTGGTGGATGACGATCGTTGAGAGTCGTCTGAGGTTATGTTGTTGACTCTCCTGGGTACCGATGAAAGGGCGACATTGTAGATGGGGGATAGATGGTGTCGCAGACCCCCTCCCCTGTTTAGCGATGGCCTCTCCACTTTTACATAGATGGCTTCCTTGACTCCCCTTTCAAACCATCTGTCCTCCCTGTTCAAGATTTTGACATTGCTGTCTTCAAAGGAGTGTGCCTTTTCCTTTAGGTGGGAGTAGACAGCTGAGACAGGGCCTGAAGAGTTTGCCCTTCTGTGTTGGGCCATACGTTTGTTTAAAGGTTGTTTAGTTTCCCCAATATATAGGTCATTGCAATCCTCACTGCATTTGACCGCATATATCAGGTTGCTTTTCTGATTGTGTGGTGTTTTGTCACAAAACACCACACAATCAGAAAAGCAACCTGATGCGGACTAGTGCGGAAGGGAGAGACCAATACATGATGAACTGATGAAGCTGCTTGGATAAGAGGCGAAACGTCTTCCACAGACAAATACAAGTCCAGTTGCCTTCGATTTAATTTGAGAGAGAGATTATGGCAATAGGCATATCTGAGTTCATAAATAACCCAATTTTTGCACTATGTTCAGTCAAAATTGTATTTTGTGGGCATGGTGGTACCTAATGTTATTCTGTAGGCTATATGGAAGGCTTGAAAGTTAAAATACAAGACCTTCATACTATAACATGTTATGTATGATGCCTCAGCTTCACCAAGTTATTTTACCCAAGCTACAATGAATATTATGTTATAGTGCTGGGCTGCTGCTCCCCCTGACTGCCCTATATCCAATATGATCACAGACCTACTTTACAGTTTACATCATGTTTATATGTTCATGTTCTCTTTCTCTTTTTCTCCTTTTTTACATGTTTTATATGTTGTGTCCACGTCTCGTTTGTGTTGTGTAATGAGGGATTTACTTTGGGTGCACTTGTGTCAGAGTTATTCCAGAAAGAGGGCTATAGCAACATTTTTTCTTTGACCACATTCAGAACATTTCCTTTAGATTATGGGTGAACTTAACATTTTAGTGTGGAACTGTGGCGGATTGAATGCTCCTCACAAATGTGCTAGCACTCTTGGTTTGTTGAAGAGAAAGAATATTGACATAGCATTGTTGCAAGAGACGCATTTGTTGAAAGCTGACGCTGGTTGTCTTGCTAATAGATTCTTTCATACTGTAGCATTCTCCTCTGCTGACACGAAAACTAAGGGTGTGGCCATTGTTGCTAGACGTAGTCTTCCAATAAGAATTATAACATCCTGGGCAGATGACATGGGTAGGCTTGTGATTGCTAGAATAGAATTTAATGTAAGGAAAATAGCTCTTATTTCAGCGTATGCATCTAATGATTTCAACAGCAATTTCTACAATTTAATTACATCAAAAATGTTTGAATTAACAGAATATTCCTTCATTGTAGGTGCAGACTTCAATGCAGTGTGGGATCCAGTCCTTGATAAGTCGAGCACAACCTCCTCAGGGGGGCAGGTTATAGCCACGAACACTCTAAAATCTTGGGCCAGTAATTTGGGGCTTGTGGATATGTGGCGATTAATAAACCCCTCCATCAAAGACTACACTTTTTTCTCTGGCCGACATAAATCTTTTTCTAGAATAGACTTCCTTTTTGCTTCCCCCCAGCTCTTTCACCGTATTAATACTGCTGTTTTACTCCCGATAGTTCTGTCAGATTATAAAGGCGTCTTCTGTTCAGCAACTCTGGGTCGTCTATCTAAACGTGCAGCCAGATGGTGTTTTAATACCTCGTTATTAAATTAAATTAATTAATTAAATAAATTACAGGATTCAGAGAATTTGTTGTTTTCAATGCATGTTCTGTAGAGGACCCCAGAATCCTTTGGGATGCTATAAAAGGCTTCATTAGGAGTAACATAATATTATTTAGCTCTAATGCTCGCAAATCTAGATCTCTTCAGTTACAAAATCTTGAGGCAGAATTTTCCAGGTTGGATTATATTTTGCAAACTAATTTTACAGAGCAAGTTGCTCTACAGCGTACACTAGTTAAGAAGGAAATCAACAACATTTTGAAGCAACGGTCAGAATTTCAAATTCACAGGACACCCAACACCAGCTGTCGCTATATGCGGATGATGTTTTAGTTTTCTTGGAAAATCCTGCTCAGTCAGTACCACACCTTTTGACCATCTGTGAGGAGTTTGGTAATATGTCAGGTTTTAAAATTAACTGGTCCAAATCTGCTCTCTTACATCTAAATGACACTGCAAAAACATCTGTCCTTCCAGCCAATATTCCCATAGTACAAAACTTTAAGTATTTAGGAATTTAAATATTTTCTTCTTTAAATCAGATTATTAAGCATAACTACTCATTTGTACTGAATAAGATCTTGAGGGACATGGACCGGTGGATTGACCTCCCTATGTCTATTCAAGCCTATCTCTATTGTAAAAATTAATATTCTGCCCCGGATCAATTTCGTAAGCTCTATGGTTCCTCTTCCCCCTCCATCTGATTACTGGAGCAAGCTCCAATCTGCAAACTCCAAATTCATTTGGAACCGGAAGCGGCCACGTCTGAAATTGTCTTTTTCTTCAGAGAAGAAGGGAAGATGGCGGCCTGGCCGTCCCTAATTTTGAACTTTATTCTTGGTCGTTCGTGCTCAGGCCCCTGCTCTCCTGGTTTGATTCTCATTCTTCTGTCTCTTGGCGCATGCTAGAGAGCAATATAGTTCAGCCATGGACACTTCAAGATGTTCTCTTTAGTAACATTTCTAAAAAACAGTGTCAACTACGCCTTGGTCCCATTATCTCTCATCTTGTGCTGGTATGGAGATTAGTTGAAAAACACTGTTATCTTTCCTGCAAGTGGCACACCTTTTCTCCAATATTCAATAACAAGGCACTTCTAATTGGGGGGAGACCTATCTGTGCTCCCCAGGTGTTCACTATTTAAAAGACATTTATAATGATTTTGGATTACTCTCTTTTGCTGATATTAAGGATGTATTCGGTCTGCCAGGTTCCACTTTTTTCTTTTATTTACAGCTAAGGTCAGTGCTTAGAGTACATGACGTGCCCTGGCAATGTCCTTTACCTACCCACCCACTCCGAGATTTATTCACTAAACAAAACAGAGCTAAGGGTGTGGTATCCAAACTGTACCATTTTTTGCAGGTAACAGACCTTGTTTCACTCCCTGTGGAGAGGATCTGGAGGAGAGATTGCCCAGACCTCGCTCAGGATTTTTATTGGGACGCGATGTGGTCCAGCATTCATGAGGCATCTCGTAATCCAGATCATCAGCAAATTCACTTCAATTTCTTACACAGAACATACCTCACCCCTGTTAAACTCCATCACATGAAAATTATTAATGAGCCATGTTGTAATCTGTGCTCGTTGAAAGCCCAGGGCACATTTATTCACATGTTCTGGGACTGTCCTCCTGTCAGACAATTTTGGGGCAATATTGCATCCAAATTGTCTAATTTGATCGATGTTACAGTGCCTGTAACTATATCTGTGTTGATTCTAAATAATCTGTCAATCCTCAATATTTCTAAACTCAAAAAGCGAGTCATCTTTGCTGGACTGACAGCAGCCAAGAAAATGATTGCAACTTGCTGGAAGCCACCTCACCATTCTCTGACTACTCAGTCTTGGATTCTCTCTCTTTTGGACGTCATATACATGGAGCTTTCAACAACTCAGATTAATGGTGCTAATGATAGCACCCTTAACACCTGGCTTAGCACCGCTGACTCTTTAAAAAACATGCTATAAGTTGATTTTCCCACTGGCTCTCTCACCTCTCATCTAGTGCTTCTAGATGTCAAGTCCCTTCTGTCTTGTCAATATATGTCTGTGTGTATGTATGTACTTTTGTAGGTTATGTATGTAATTTTATTTTTCCTCTTATATTTTATTATTATTATTATTTTTTTATTATTATATTTATTTATTTATTTATTTTTATTATTATTATTATTACTTTTTTATATTATCTTATTATTATTATTATTATCATCAATACTTTCACTGTGTTCTTTCCCATGACACGTTCTTATGTCTTGGGCCAACTGTCTTTCTTTGAGAATCCATTCTAATAATATTGTATCCCCTGAAATATTTCTGTTGGACTTAATGGAAATGAAAATAAAAATTTGATCGCAAAAAAACAAAGTACTTATTTTCACATAAACACACCACCTTCACCTCTGCCTTACGGTCAAAAACAATAGACCTCGTTGTGCGCACCTGTAATCAATCAACCCCACACTTAAATAAACTCTCATGGCTGTCCACAGCGCCACCCTGGCTACAACTGAAAATGGCTCCAACACAACCGGCCCCTAATTGTTCATGGCTGTACCAGACATAACAATTATACAATACATACACATGGAGCCATATAAAATAAAATAAAATTCAAAATAAAATGAACCATTTTCAAAATGTAGAATTACCTTTAACAAAAGTAAACCTTTTTTTTTCCATTAATATCTCAAATTTTCATATTGACAGTTCATCACTTTCTACCAATAGACACAGTTTTATCACTGGTCTTTCAATAATATTTGTTTTTGTTTGAATTTGCACAGTTCTGACCACGCCTGATTTGTCAGGGAAGGTTTTGATTATCTTTCCAATCATCCAAGAATTTCGTGGGGCAGTGGCATCTGCAATCAAGACGATGTCTCCCGTGGCAAGATTACGTTTCCTTTCGTACTTTTGTCTTTCCTGCAATGCAGCAAGATATTCTTTGGTCCATCTTTTCCAGAATAAATCTGAAATGTACTGTGCCTGCTTCCATCTTCTTCTTACATACTGGTCCTGCCGATCAAACAAGCCTGGAGGAAGAATCGGTTTCCTTTTCAATGTGAGAAGATGGTTTGGGGTCAAAGGTTCCAGGTCATTAGGGTCCTCAGAGACCTTGGTGAGAGGTCGGTCATTCAAGATTGCCTCAGCTTCACATAAGACAGTGACCAAAGCTTCATCAGTTAAGGTTTGCTGGTGTAAAACAGAAATCAGCACCCTTCTAACCAGCCTGATCATGCTTTCCCAAGCACCGCCATGATGTGAAGCTGTGGGAGGGTTGAAACTCCACTTGATGTCATCATGCAGTAAAGTTTTCTCATTTCTCCCATTGTTTAATTCTGCTACTGCTCTCTTCAGTTCCTTCTCTGCTCCTGTGAAGTTTGTGCTATTATCTGAGCAGAAGTGAGACATGGGTCCTCTGCAGAACATGAATCGACGAATGGCATTGATGCAAGAGTTGGTGTCCAGCGAATGTGCCACTTCCAAATGGATTGCTCTGCTTGCCATGCACGTAAAGATGACTCCATAACGCTTCACGTAGGAACGACCTTGCTTCACCTCAATGGGCCCAAAGTAATCGACCCCCACGTTGGTGAAAGGAGGCAAGTCAGGAGTTGTTCTTTCTTTGGGGAGGTCCGCCATCTTTTGATCACACATTCTCCCTTTGTGACGCTTGCAAAAAGCACAACTCGACAAGATTTTTCTTGCAGCTGCATTGGCATGAGTGAGCCAATACTTTTCTCTCAGCTTGGAGAGTGTGTAATTTCTCCCGCCATGTCTTATCTGCTCATCAATGTGTTTAAGAATTAACATGGCGATGTGCTGATCCTTTGACACGATGATCGGGTGTTTGCTCTGTTCTGGCATTGCAGTCCTGGACAGCCTTCCACCTACTCTTAGTAATCCCACCTCTAGAATAGGGTTCAATTTGTAAATGGGACTACTCTTTTTCACAGGTTTTCCGGCCGACAGTGCACAAATTTCGGTGTCAAATCTTTCCTCTTGGCAGAACTGGATGATGGCATTTTCTGCCATTGACAGGTCATCTGTTGACAAACCTTGTCCCACTGAGCCTCTGGCTTTCAACATTTCCAGTTCAATGCGATTGAGATCCGCAGGAGCATCGAGCAGAAGTTGCTTCCTTTTTTGACTCAATTCCAATAGAGCCTTCTTTATTTTCAGTATCCATGCAACTGCAGTTTTCAGCTTCTTCCAAACAGAGTGATACATGATGAGCTGCCTGGTTGCACTACTGCTCTGTACAATCACTGCATTTGCAGAGATCTCCCTTTTGACCTCTGGATCACCTTCATCGATAGAGGACTCTACCTTGCAGTGTGTCCATGTTTCCTTCGCCTTCCACAAGAATTCTGGACCTGTTAACCATGTCATATTGCTCAGAAGTTTGCCATCAATCCTCTAGAGGCATCATCTGCAGGATTTTGTGATGTGTGGATATACCACCATTGCGTTGTGTCTGATGCTTCGCTGATGGCAGATACTCTGTTGGCCACGAATGTTCGGAATCGCTTGTTCTCATTGTTGATGTATTTCAAGACTGTACTGCTGTCAATCCAGAAACAGGATTCTTCTAATTGAAGCTCTAATTCTGCTTTTATCATCTTGTCTACCCGAACAGCTAAAACAGCAGCAGTGAGCTCAAGCCATGGGATGGTTACTGGCTTAAGTGGTGCCACTCTGGCTTTCCCGAGAAGGAAAGAAACATGTACATTGCCTGGTTCATTTTGTAACCTCAGGTATGTTACTGTGCCATACCCCCCTTCATTGGCGTCGGTGAAGTGATGCAACTGGGCATGGACAGGTGGTCCAAAGTCCTGTGGTTTTAAGCACCTGATTACTCGGAACACTGAAAGTTTATTCAGGTCAGTCAACCAGTTGATCCATTGCTGTCTTAGGACTCGCGGAATTTCTTCATCCCATCCAAAGTTCTTTCTGCACAACTCCTGTAAAATGTGCTTAGCTGGAAGAGTGACTGCTGCAAGGTACCCTAAGGGATCATACACTGAGCTGACGACTGATAAAAGCCCCCGTCGAGTTTTGCATCCGTTTTTTACAGTCCATGTGGAAGTTGAAAGTGTCACTTTTCATACACCACTGCAGCCCCAAAGCCCTTTCCACTGGGAGTTGGTCTCTGTCCAAATTGATCTCACTTACATTTTTAGAGTGGTCTTTCTCAGGACTTCACGACTGTTGCTGATCCACTGTGTAAGATGAAAGCCCCCTTTATGGCAAAGGTCACCAAGGTCGTTAACAATCTGTACTGCTTTCTCCACAGATGGTGAGCTTTTCAGGCAGTCATCCACATAGAAATTTCTGTGCACTGTGTCTATCACCTCAGGCGGAAAGCTACTTTGCTGGTCGTCAGCAGTCTTCCTCAAAGCGTAGCATGCACAGCTGGGAGATGACACTGCTCCAAAAAGATGTACAGTCATCCTGTATTCTGCAACTTCCTTTGTCAAATTTCCATTAGGCCACCGTAGGAATCGAAGAAAATCCTTCTCTTCCTCCGCCACTTTGAGTTGGTAAAACATGGATTTTACATCAGACATAAAGGCAATAGATTTTTGTCTGAACCTTAGGAGCACTCCTAATAAAGAACTTGTGAGGTTTGGGCCCTGCAGAAGTTGATCATTTAAGGAGGTTCCTTTGAACTTGGCTCCACAGTCAAAAACGACTCGCAACTTGCCTTTGCGTGGGTGGTACACCCCATGATGAAGAATGTAAAACACATTGTCCTCACCACCATTCATCATCTGGGACCACTTCAGCGTAACCATTGCTGATGACATTCTCAAGGAACTCTGTGTACTCTTGGTGGAATTTTTCATTCTTTTCCATTTTCTTTTTTATTCTAATGAGGCGCTGTTGAGCAACTGAGCAACACAGCGATTGTTTGGCATCGTCACTTCCTTGTCTCTGAATGGCAGCTTTAAACTGTAATGTCCATCTTGCAACTTCACAGATTGCTCCATAATTTCAATAAATCTTGCCTCCTCTCTTGACATTTCTTCTTTGTCCTCAGCAACTCTTTCATTGAAATCCTGTTTGTATTGCTTCTCCAATAGCAACTCAAGTGACTCAACAGACACTCTATTTACAGTAGCAAAATGACGGTTGTCATCATTATGGATGCCTTCACAATCTCCACATGAACCACTGACAACCCACCCCAGTAGGGTTTTAATGGCAAAGGGTCCCTCACCTTGGCTGTTAACAACTTCCCATGGTTCCAGCAACTTTGAAGCGTTTGTACCAATTAACAACTCCACTTCAGCATGGATTTCAGGTATGTCAATGTGATCAAGGTAGGGCCTTTTTCTGAGGGTTTCTGTTTTGATGGTGTCTTCTGTACTTACTGGCATTGTCTTTTGCGTGTAAACAGTTGGAAGACTGTAGTACTTTTTTCCATTAAGGCTAGATATTTCAAGTTCATTCACAATGTACGTTGACACCAGTGTCTTTGGGCTCATTGTTAACAAACATATCTTTGTTCTTTTCCTAGTCAGGTTCAGCCTTTGCATCAGAGCTTCAGAGCAGAATGTAGATGTTGACCCATTGTCTAAGAATGCGTAGGTCTGAATCACTTTGTTGCCTTTTCTTGCTTTCACCTGCACTGGAAGTATTGGGAGTATTCCACTGCTCCCGGCCCCTGTTTGGCCTCCCAAGGCTTGTGCTGACACAAGTGTGTTGTTTATAGTTGGTTCAAGTTCCCTGGAGCATATGCCATCAGTGTTCACTGACTTGTCCATTTTTTTTTAATGTGAATGTGTAAAGCTGTTGGATGGTTCTGTTTGCATTTAGCACAGGTTATGCGCTCATCACAATTCCTGCTCAAATGCCCAGTGTTGAGACATCCAAAGCATGCTCCTTTTTCCTTTTAAGAAGCTGATTTTTGTTTGATTTTGGCAAATTGTTGACATTCATCCAGAAAATGACCTTGTAAATAAAACAAACAGTTGATGTTGCTCTTTGTGTGACTATGTTTGGTTTCTTTTGCCTCCTTGTGTTGTAGTTTGTTGATAGCACAGACATTTGTAGCAAAGTTGTCTCGTTTCGATTTTGGTTTTGCCATATACATGTCCCTTTTGATATGCATTCTTCTTTCTGTGGTTTGGATATCCCCAAAAATAGGATCAGACAAGAGCTTGATGACGTTCCACAAAGCACACAACGTCACTGAACTTTGGTTTGCGTTGTTGGTTTTCCCTAATATCACATGCAATGCTTCTAAATCGTTCCCTCAGTTTGAAAGGAAGTTTTGAAATGACAACTTTGAGATTAGCACACATGTCAAGTTCTCTCATATCCTTCAAATCAAGCATTGCATTGTTGCATCCACGTAGGAATAAAGCATAGTCCTGAAGCAACGAAACATTTTCAGCCTTAACAGCAGGCCAGCTGAGAACTTACTCCATATAAGCTGCTGTCAGCTTTGTTTCATTACCAAAGTGCTCCTGCAGGAGCGCTTTAGCGGTTTCAAAGCCTCTCTCTGGACTCATGTGTAAACAGCTTTGTACAAGGTCTCGTGGACACCCTCTGGTGTATCTTTCCAGAAAGTACATGCAGTCCCCTTTAGTTGCACTTTTTTCTTCCACACAGTGTTTAAAGGCTTGCATGAAAAGTTTGAATTTCAAAGGGTCACCTTCAAAAACAGGTATTTCTCTTGGTGGAAGTTAGCTTGCCCTTTGTTGTTGTATCAGCAATTCAGATATTTCATTTTGCTTTTGTAAAATCTGTAATGTGGAATTCCCATGAATTGCATGTGCAACATTTTCAGTATTTTCCAAAGTGCCAGGTAAGGTTTTGTCTTTCAGTGTTATGGACTCCTTGGGCTTTGCACTAGGAATGACAACTGACTCCTTGGGCTTTGCATCAGGAATGATAGTTACATCTTTTGGCCTTTGTTTCTCAAAATAGGATTCCATTCCATCTTTATCTGAAAATGCTTGCAAAACTGCCAGTTCTGCATCTGAGGCTTCAATCTCAGCATCGATTTCCATTTGTTCCACTGGTTTGCGTAATGTTTCCGCCTCCTTCTCCACTGTGTGTTTCCTTTTCAGCGCTGCTGCGTGCGCTAGGAGCGCGGTTCTTTTGACTTCTGCTTGTGCACAAGCAACTTTAAAGAAGGATTTACTTGATCGATTTGATCTTGCACTGTTGCGACTTTTAATTGAGACTTGTGATATCACTGATCCAACATTTGACACACTGTCCATTGGCTTTATTTCATTGTTATCGACGTCATCATCCACATTTTCATCAGCTTCACTTGCACATGTCAAACATTTCGTGACACTGAGGGAAAACTCAGTCACACCCAAAAGCTTTGCTTTGAACCGTATTTCATGTTTTTCCTTTTCTTCCACAGGTATCAACTCAAACAGAGTATTATGTGCATCCTTTGCGTCATTAATCAAAATTTGATATTTGCTGAAGTTGCCTTTGATTTCAGCTTCATAACCAGGCTCACACATCAACCCTTGAATTACATGTTTTAAGTTGGCGGCTTTATTTAGTTTAGCTTTCCTTAATTTCTCTAAATCACTTATTTTAGAAAGTAATGATTTTGGTGTAAGTTTCACTGATCGTTTTCTGACAGAGATTGCTCCCTCATGGTCAGTTTGAGCCTCAGTGGGCACTCCCACCAAATAGGTGGCAGCTGTTTTTTCACCCAAATCAACCTCTTTAACTTGATTGTCTTCCATTACCTTTTGTTTCATTCACACAAACTGCTTTTCATTCAAATATTGACAACACGATAAAGCATTTAACATAAACAGACCCTTAACATAATTGTCTCTTACTTTAAACAAAAACACCAATGCATTGGATTTCTTCGTTAGTTTATTTGTGTGCACACATTTTAATGGCCATGTATTTTTTAATGGTAGCGCTACCTTTTGCCTCTTTTCACTTGGCCTGGTCCAAAAGAAACTTTCCTCCTCTGTCTGACGTGACGCTGCACTGCCTGTCCGACATGACACTGCACTGGAGTGTCCAATCTCCGTCCGCACTCAGCCGCCCACACTGCGTGGTCCACTGCCCGGTTCCGACCTCCGCTGCCCCTCACTGCGCCCGATTCACCCTTGGTTCCTCCGCCTCGGGCTCCGTTTTCCCAGCCTGATCCGTTTGTGATGGACAACGAACAGCAGATTCGGATTATCACTTATAACGTTAACTCATACAGAGGATGTTTTTGACTTAATGCTGACGCACCGTTTGTTTTAGTTGTTAATGTACTCATGGCTCCGGTGTAGATGGCTTGTTTCCTTGTGACAAGGATCCTTTATCCTTGTGGACCCCAAAAAATACTGTCCAAAGTCAAAACAACTTGCAGTTGGATATACCAATCCATTTATTTCAGTTTTAACAAAGTACTTATTTTCACATAAACGCACCACCTTCACCTCTGCCTTACGGTCAAAAACAATAGACCTCGTTGTGCGCACCTGTAATTAATCAACCCCACCCTTAAATAAACTCATGGCTGTCCACAGCGCCACCCTGGCTACAACTGAAAATGGCTCCAACACTTAAGATGGCACATATTAATGAATAGGCCCCACCCACTTTCATCAATTAATAGGACACTTCAGATTTTCATTAATACGGAACTTCAGATTTTCATAAATTCGCGCTCCGAGAACATGTGTACCAATTTTGGTGAAAATCTGTTCAACCGATTTTGAGATACATATTTTTGGCATTTATGGCGCCCCCTAGAGGTCAGGTTCAAAATGCTTTGTATGCCTACTCCCTGTCCCGTCCCGAAAATATGGACCAAGTCTCATGATGATCGGACCAATGGTTAATGGGTTATGGCCAATATTAGCTAAGCCTCGCCCTTTGCAAAGATATTTTGGTTTTTGACCGATCTTACTCATTTATAATAGAAAGTTGTATATTCATCTCTCAAGGCGGTCTACCAAATTTGGTGTTTGTAATCTCAAAAATTATGAAGTTCTATTGATTTTACTGTTTTTCAAATTATGCAAATTAAACAAAAAATCTACCCAGGCACACTTTAATGGTCCAGGAGGCTTTTTTGTAGAGCACATTGAGCTTGACTTGTGTGTCAAATTTCAAGACAATCAGACAAATGGTATGAGGGGTGTAGCCTTTTGAAAAAACGTTTTTGAGACTTAATTACAGCGCTACCATATGGCCCATTGCGCTCATACTTCTTGGGTCAGTAGTGCACATCATTTCCAGTTATTTGGCCAAGTTTCGTGTTTCTCGCTCATTCCAGCTCATGGCAATTTGAGCCGCGGCAGAACACAAATAATGATAATAATAAACGTGAGCAAAAACAAAAGGGTTCAACCCCTTTGGGGTTAGAACCCTAACTATAGCCGCAAGCGGCAATTCGCGGATTCTAACCATTTTGCGCTCAACTGAGAGAAGCAGACAATTACAGTTAATTAATGCTTTGGTTGACCTATTCGATATAAAAACCTGAAGATATCTACCAAGTTTTATGATGATCGGACAAATGGTAAATGAGTTATGGCCAATATTAGCTAAGCCCCACCCTTCGCAAAGACATTTCCATTGATGGTGGCTGTTTTTCGACCGATCACGCTCATGTGTAATAGAAATGTGCCTTTCATTCACCCAAGGCTGTATTCCAAATGGGATATTGATAAAGTAAAAATTCAAAAGGTTCTATTTATTTTACTCTTTTAAATGTTATGCTACTTAACTCAAAATCCATAATGGTAGTCGCTAAATCCATAATAGTAGTCGCTATTATTGCAGAGGATTTTGAATCAGCTGGAGGCTTTTTACTGAGTTATTGGGGCGTCCTTATTATAAAGAATTATAGTAGTGCAGTCAAGAGGTAACAAATGCATGGACTACTTTTTCACAATCCTTTAGAGACAGGTAGTGTGTCTGACACGCCTGAGGTTTGACTACCTGGTTAGTGTCACCTGGCTTTATAGATAAGCACAGCTGGGTGTCGTCTGCGTAACAATGGAAATTGATCTGGTGCTTCCTGATAATATTTCCTAAAGGAAGCATATATAGGGTGAAAAATATCAGTCCAAATACAGAACTCTATGGAACTCCATTACTAACTCTGTGCATAGAAGAGTTGTTATGGACAGTTATTATTATTAACATATAATAATTATTATTATTAACATGAACAAACTGGAATCTATCTGATAAGTCTGACTCAAACTAGCCTAGTGCAGTTCTTTTATAGTGTCAATGACATGTTCTCATCTCTGCAAAAAGATCCTGTGATCAAGGGTGTCCGTGCAGATCCAGTAGGACCAGTATATAGACCAGTCAATTGTCTGAGGCCAGGAGATCACTGGGAGGGAAGGAGAGAGAGGGGTGGGGAGGAGAGAGAGATGGGGAGAGACAGAAAGAAAGATGATGGAGGAGAAAGTGAGGTGGTGGAGGAGAGAAAGAGAGAGAGCTGGGGATTAGAGAGAGAGGTGGGGAGGAGAGAGATGGGAAAGAGAGAGAGATGGAGGAGGACAGAGAGAGATGGATGAGGAGAGAGAAAGAGGGGTGGGGAGGAGAGAGATGGGGGATGAGAGAGAGAGATAGGGAAGAGAGAGTGATGGGGAGGAGAGAAAGAGAGGTGGGGGGTGAGAGAGAGAGATGGGGAGGAGAGAGAGACAGGATGAGAAAGAAAGATGGAAGAGAGAGAGGTGGGGAGGAGAGAGAGAGATGGGGATGAGAGAGAGAGAGGTGGGGGAGGGGAGAGAGAGAGAGATTGGGATGACAGAGAGAGGTGGGGATGAGAGAGATGGGGGCAAAAGAGAGAGATGGGAGCAGAGGGAGGTGGGGGACGAGAGAGAGAGGTGGTGGGAGAGAGAGATGGGGGATGAGAGAGAGGGAGATGGGGGATGAGAGAGAGGGATGGGGGATGAGAGAGGGTGATGGCGGAGGAGAAAGAGGGAGATGGGGGAGGTTGTAATGGTATTTGGTGGTGCCGGTGGTGTTTCTGTTTTCTGTTTCTGTTTTGGTTGCTAGGGCAACAGCAGTTAAGTTCTGTGTCTCATGTCACTGAAGTACTGAAGTAAACAATAAACTACAGATCTCACTCCTTAATGCCTGTGAAGCTCTTTGAATTGCACTGACCTACAGCGGGAAAAATAAGTATTGAACTCGTCAACATTTTTCTCAGTAAATATATTTCTGATGGGGCTATTGACATGAAATTGTCACCAGATGTCGGTAACAACCAAAGTAATCCACACATACAAGGAAATCAAAACATATATGTCCATAAATTAAGTTATGTGTAATAAAGTAAAATGACACAGGGAATAAGTATTGAACACATGAAGAAAAGGAGGTGCAAAAAGGTATGGAAAGCCAAGAAACCAGCTGAAATCTGTTAGTATTTAGAAAGCAATCCTGCCCCCTATCAGTGCAAATTAATACCAGCTGGTTTAGTCCTAATTGATGGCCTATAAAAAGGTTTCTCATTACCAAGGTGTCGCACAATGGGCATCTCATGATGGGTAAAAGCAAAGAGCTCTCTCAAGACCTTCACAACCTTATTGTTGCAAAACATACTGATGGCATTGGTTAAAGACGTATTTCTAAACTCCTGAATGTTCCAGTGAGCACCGTTGGGGCCATTATCCGGAAGTGGAAAGAACATCATTTCACCATAGACTGGCCACGACCAGGTGCTCCTCGCATGATTTCTGACAGAGGAGTCAAAAGAATAAACAGAAGAGCTGTCCAAGAGCCAAGGACCACTTGTGGAGAGCTTCAGAAAGACCTGGAATTAGCAGGTACAGTTGTTTCAAAGAAAACAATAAGTAATGCACTCAACTGCCATGGCCTCTCTGCATGCTCACTGTGCAAGACTCCATTATTGAAGAAAAAGCATGTTGAAGCTCGTTTAAAGTTTGATGCACAACATTTGGACAAGCCTATGAAATACTGGGGGAATATAGTCTGGTCAGATGAGACCAAAATTGAACTCTTTGGATGTCATAGCACACATCATGTTTGGAGGAGAAATGGCACTGCACATCACCCCAAAAACATTATACCAACAGTGAAGTTTGGAGGTGGGAACATCATGGTGTGGGGCTGCTTTTCAGCATATGGTACTTGCAGACTTCATATAATTGAAAGAAGGATGAATAGAGAAATGTACCGAGACATTCTTGATAAGAATCTGCTGCCATCTACCAGGATGCTGAAGATGAAACGAGGGTGGACATTCCAGCAACACAACGATCCCAAACACACAGCCAAGGAATCTCTCAATTGGTTTCAGAGAAAGAAAATAAAGCTGCTAGAATGGCCCAGTCAATCACCCGACTTGAATCCAATTGAAAATCTATGGAAAGAACTGAAGATCAGAGTTCATAGAAGAGGCCCCCGGAACCTTTAAGATTTAAAGACAGTTTGTGTGGAAGACTGGCCCAAAATCACACCTGAGCAATGCATGCGACTAGTTTCTCCATACAGGAGGCGTCTTGAAACTGTCATTACCAACAAAGGCTATTCTACTAAGTATTAAATAAATTTCAGCAAGCGTGTTCAATACTTTTCCCTGTGTCATTCCACTTTATTACACATAACTTAATTTATGGACATATATGTTTTGATTTCTTTGTATGTGTGGGTTACTTGGGTTGTTATGGACATCTGGTGTCAATTTCATGTCAATAGTCCCATTAAAAAACATATTTACTGAGGAAAATGTTGACGTGTTCAATACTTATTTTCCCCACTGTATATGAACAGAGCTGTACAGATGAAGATTCACCGATTGAATTGAACACTCTCAGAGATAATGCAGTCATCTCTCGGAAATCTACTGGAGGGATGAACACCACTCTTTCACATCTTATTTCCTCATTTGGTGTTTTGATGATGATGAATCTCTCCTGTAATGTGACTCACATCAGTTTCACAGTCAGCAGACTGCCGTCTATTAAAGCACTTGTGGTTGTTCTGCAAAAGGAGGAGTTCCTTCCTCAGTGGGAGGGGTTTTCATGTGTGTCCTTTTAATCCTGTAGATGTGTTTCACCAGGTTTTGGTTCCCTCTCGTCCTCTCACTCACATCCTGTTGGGTTCTCCCAGTGAATGAAGACGCAAGTGAAAGAGTAACAGAGGTGAAAAGATTGCAGGTCAGGCGTACATCCTTCTTTAGCCTCAACATAAATAATACACTGCTCAAAAAAATTAAGGGAACAATTATCATCACAGTATAACACCAAGTCAGTTAAAGGATGGCACATCCATATGTGCAGAACGCAAGAAGGTTTGGTGCACAGTCTCAAGAGCAAGGAGGAGATACCAGGAGACCAGCCGTTTCACGAGGACAACTGGACAGAGCCATAGAAGGGCATCAACACAGCAGCAGGACCTGTACCTGCTCCTTTGTGCGAGGAGGAACAGGAGGAGCACTGCCAGTGCCCTACAGAATAATAATAATAATAATAATAATAACTTGGATTTTTATAGTGCCTTTCAAAGTGCTAGAGGCCACTTTACAGGGAAAGAAACACAAATGTGTTCACACACTCTGTGTGAATAAACTTTGGGCTCATTATGGATCTGTGAAGAACTGTTGTGTAGTTGATGAACAGGGAACACTGTGGCTCACTCTACGGTGTGTTACAGGGTGAGTGTGTTGTTCATCCATCGATGTTGGCTCAGATTTCTCTCTTGATAACTCGTCCTTGAAATAACAGTGAAGTACTGAACCACTGACTTCAGACCAGGTGTTTGTTGGTCAGTCACTTTCTGCTGCCTCAGGATAACAGTGCACCAACAGTGCTACTGACCACACCTCGTGTTGATGGGTTTATGGGAACTCAGATGGGCGTGTAGTCTATCTGCTGTGTAAAGATCTGTGTCGGTCTGAAACTAGCAGAGACTCTTATGTTAGCATTAGCAGCTCTGTTGTGGCTGTAGGAGGGTAAACAGGAAATAGTCATGTTGCATCATTTGACTCCAGACTCTCCCACTAACAAATACTCCCAATACTTTCAGAGATTGCTCTGTCCGCACATCACCACCATGAAACTGGAGCAGTTTGTATCATGTCACATTTGATTGGCTCTGACTCCTGTGTTGACCTTTGGTGTGGTTATTGAATCAGTGTCTGTGTGCGTGTGTTGCAGCTGATCACAGTCTACACGCTGCCTGGGATGGACTCTGATTGGCTGATTGGAGAGAGAGGGAACCAGAAAGGAAAAGTGCCGGTCACATATCTGGAGCTCCTCAGCTAAGGAACATACACACACATCTGTACAGCTATCTTTGTGGGGACCTTTAATTGACATTTTGTATTCCTTTAACCATCACAATTTAATGCATAACCTCACCCTCAAACAACCCTTCATATTTGCGGGATCCAGCACAAAGCACCACAGACCCCACAGGTATAGTACGCCCCCGGTTTTCAGACCCCACAAATATAGTAACACACACACATACACACACACACACTAAAGCCATGAGGACATTTACTTACATTGATTTCTTACACTAACCTGTAACCTCCTTCACTCCTCACACACACTCGTCCATAATGACGTTGAATCATGGAGTCATCAGTGATAATGGAGATACTGTTACAGTGAAAACAGGATTGGGAACGTCCTTTTTAGATTTGTTTTGTGATTTTTCCTATTTATTTTTCATTTATTGTCGTTAATCCCAAAGGTTCAGTTCGACCAAACTGTGACTCACTGTCATCAGATTTTCAACCAAATGATATTGTTGATTTGTTTTTTTAAAAGAAGTGTCTTTACTGTCTGTTAGAGCTGCCTTTGTTCATCAGGAACACGTTTAAGAGGACAGTAGGACAATACTCTGTTATTTCTGTTTGATTCTGTGTAGAGGTTTGAGATGAGTTGAGATGAGGAGTTTTTACGCAATAACAACAAATCCTGGTTCCTGTGGCGATGATGAGTCCTTCAGTTAAAGTGATGGTTCAAGTTATTTGACGTGTTACTACTCACAAGCTCACCTGTGGCTCTGTATCACTGCACAGATCAGCTGTTTGAGCCAGACAGAGCTAAGGGTAGATTCGCTTGTGTGTAGGAATATGGTAGTTCAACGGTTGAGAAAATGTAGTTCCAAAGTAAAGGTCTGTTTGACAGCAGATAAAGAGCTGAAAATATTCAAAATAAAGCGACACCGTTTTTCCACCAACATCATCAGATTTTTTAAACGCAGTTAAACCCTCTAATAAAAGCTGATTGACTCTTTTCCACTGTCAGTCCAGTTTGTCTATCTGTTCAGACCGAGGACAAACACAACTGTCAGAGTCTTTGTTTGAGACACTTCCATCAGAGATGGTGTTTTTAAAACTTATTTCAGAGCTGCAGCTTCACTCTTTCATTCTGGAGCTCAGTGTAGCCGCCATGTTTCTGGTTTATAAGGTGGACAGGTGACAGGTGTGTTACAGTGTCTGTGTCTGTGTCTGAAAGACGTCACAGCATGAAAAGGGGAGAAAGTTAATGAGTTCACCTGGTGTTGTGTTTACATCATTGCTGATTAATATAACGTCCACTGCAGAGTCATGTGACCCAGGTGTGAATGAAGACTGATCCTTTTCCATTGCTGACAACAACCTGATGTTAGCAGGTCTCAGCAGGTTTTCTGACCACAGGAAAATGAGCTTTAATCTGCTATTAGCGTTTTTCTGTGGGTATTTTTTAAAGTGGCTAAAACATGTTTTTGGCAGATGACCCCACCCACAGCAGCTCATCACTCAGCTTCTCTAAACTGGGATCTGAATCTACTGCAGCTAGCACACTGACTGTAGATCAGTATCTCACACAACCCCATGTAAATAACTTGAACTGTCACGTTAAGGACAGTCCATCTCTGTGTGACAGACACTCCTCAGTGAAGGACTAAACAGGCAGCGGATCATTGTGACCATATGATCACAGACAAGTCATGATGTCATACATCACTTCCTGTAATCAGCAGACACAGAGAGGAAAACCATTCATTCCACTTGATGGTTTATTTAAACCCACGAGTAAACATATTCCTCTTTCCTCCAATACGACATGAACACATTCACATTTCTCACTCACACTGAAAAACAATACCTATGAAACAGCAAATAAAGTTTTCTCTGATGGGAGGCAGGTTTGTCTTCTGCTTATTGAAATGAATGTAATTCCTGTGTTATTTTAAGTGATATAACATGGTGTGGAAGGGGAAACCCTACTAACAGTTTGGCTTGACTGAGTCACGTTGTTCATTTGTCTTGATCAGACTTGTCCCGCACATTTTGTGTTTGTTTTTGCTTCCTGCACCTCCCACAGTGCTGAACAGTGTGGACACTGTGCAGCAAATAAATGTGAACACTCCCATCCAAACTGCCTTAAGACGATGGGAAGGCACTGCTCCGGCCGTCTGCTGCAAACCAGAGAATGTGCTCTTTACAACACAGTGTCACCACATATGGCATGCAAGACTTTTAACTCCTTCTAATAAGGTGCGTGTGTTTGTGTGATTTAGGTTCCTGGATTTCCAATGTTCCTGTTTTGTCTGTTAAAACTAAAGTGTCTTCAGTCTTTGTGCTGCATGTGCTACAGCTGTAGCCCGTCCTGCTGGACATGTATGTGTGTAAACAACAATATGATTTTGCTCAGTCTGTTAACGTGAGATGTGGAATGCCAGGATGTTTGTACACAACTAGTATGTTCTCTTACATGCTTTCTCTTTACCAGCCAAGCCTCAGGAGTTTTTGTGAAATGAGCACGTTTGAAAAAGCATGTGTCCCCTCCTCTAATCTTTTGCTCATTTCACAAATTTTAGAGGATTTTCTCTTTAAAAAAAAAATTTTTTCTACTGCCGTTGTGATTCTGTAATACCTCATCTTGTATTAATATTATTTTGTCAAAATATGTATTGCCTGTTCCTTAAGTATCCTGAATGAACGAACTGTATAGAATTTAATAAAAAGTCAGATTTATTTGAATTCAGTGTACTACCATGTACTTGTCAAACCATCTGAAAACCACGGTGATCGAAAGCTGAACCCAGTGCAGGAGCGTCTGAGGATGCAGTTCCTCTAAATGGCTGTAAAACGCAACTACAAGTGGAAAAAATCTATATCTCTGACCACATGAAAATCACAGACTCTGTTGCTCAATAATGTGATTTTGAGTCATTGTTTCATCAGGGAGGCAATCGTCCCTCCCTCTGCTCAGGATGTTGTCTGTACTTTATCCAGGCTCAAAGGTTACTACCACAGGCAGTAAAATCAAACTCATTCATTCAATCTTAATCTATGACTCCGTCATGGCTGAATTGTGAAATACTACCAATGTCCCTGGTCCAAGCACTGAACCCTTGCAGATGTTAGCCACGCCTGCGGTATGGATTTAGGGATTGCTTCACCACTTTGGTCAAAACTGAAATATTTCAACACCTTTTAGATGAACGTCCATGAACTTTTGTACGTTCACTGATTCTAATGTCAGTCTGCTTGGATTCTGCAGCTACAGAGCATTTAGAACATTTTCAGACCCCTTCACTTTTTATTCCTCTGCTCCAGCGACAGTCAGAGCAGCAGCCATTTTGTTTTCAGGTCATCTGTCCGTCTCATTCTCTTCAAGGATGAACTGATTAGACTTTGGTGGTCAAAGGTCAAGGTCAGTGTGACCTCACAAAACACAAGTCATAAATTACCTCAAACAGACACTTGAAACGCACACATGACGAAATTAGAGGTTACATTGTATTTTGGAATGAACATGCCTCTGTGTACCCAAAAAAACGGGACGTGTTTTTTTTTTTTTATTTGACTTTTTAAAATTGTTTTTAAAACTGTTGAAAAAATTAGCATATAATTAGATTAAGATGGCAAACGAAAACATGTTTAGCAAAAAGAAATGCGGCAAAAGAGGCATGGGAGTGAATTTTTATTTATTCAATTAATAATTTTCCTTTCGCAAGCTCACTATGCCATGAATGTGATGAGGGCCATGCCATTGCCCACACACCTACAACTTTGTTAATGCTGTGTACAGGGTTATCTTTCGATAAATATTGATTTAATCACAATATCTTTCTGAAATATTTTGGGAAAGGTGAGGGCATCCCAAAGCTTGCCGTTGTAATAATGTACTTAATGAAGAGACCCTCCACAGTAGCGAGTGTCACTCCACATTGAGTTACACTCTGTCTCTGAGTGGGAGTGTGTAGGGACCAGATTGGAATTGGGCCAGCCAGTGTGTCTGTTGTTTGAGTTCCTGCCTTTGTGTTTCTGTTTGAGCCAATCACTCTGTGTTTATTTGTGGCCTTGTCTTTCCCTCTTTGAGTTGCCAGAACGTTGTGTTCAGTTTCTGTGTCATGTCATGTCCTAGATTCATACTACTTGAAGCAAGTCTGTATTATTGCATACACATGTTCACAAAGAAAAGTGACAGAATTTAGTACACTCAACCCAGACAGTGTGCAGAATGGATTCTATTCTCCCACAATGCAATGCACAAAAGAAGACAGGTCATGGCTCACGTGGACACGATATCTCAGTAACGTCTTGAGGGAACTTCTTCAGATTTGGCACAAGATTTCACTTGGACTCAAGGATGAACTGATTAGATTTTGGTTGTCAAATGCCACCTCTGACATTTTTGGCCATTAATCTGGAAATCATCCACAGACTAAATAAAGAAGGACATCACCTCTGTGACGTCACCCACAGGTTTCTGAAGCTCAGCGTGCGCTGCGCCACCGTCTCCATCTTGGCAGTGCCTGATTCCATCCCTAACTTCCAGCTAATCAAAGAACTGAGACTCACACCCACCTGTCACTCAAAGAGGCCACGCCCTCAGTTCTCAACTTTAAGCCTTAATAAAAATGTAAACAGGTGAGTTAAATAAACAATTGTGATGGAGGAAATTAGCTATAAACAATTGTGATGGAGGAGACCAAAACTGGTTTTGTACAAGGCTGTAAACATGTTTATTTCTGCTGTAAAGTTGGACATTTTAACATGGGAGTTTATGGGGATTGACTCACTGTTGGAGCCACTCAGAGAAACTGCAGGTTTTTTCTAATAGGATAAAATGATGGAGTGTTGACATTTTCAATCCAAAATGTCAAAATTAGGTCAACTTCACTGTGACATCATAATGTTCTGCAAAAACACTAGATGATGTGACCATGATGTGTCCAGTAGACATAAAACTGTGTTATAACAAAGAGATGAGGTCAACAGTAACTGTTTAACTAAGCAAGTAATTTATTAACGATAACTCACAATAAATAAAGCATTTTGTATGAAGCTGCTTCACCAAGCTTTTTTTTTCATTTATATCATAATTGTACTAATCAGTCCACACACAAAAGTATAATTTTCTGAAGAAGCCTCTGTCCATGTGTTTTTGTGGTCATGTGTAAGTGTGACAGTCCAGCTGCTTCAGAGCATTCAGACCAGTGATGTCAGTTTATCTATCAATCACCTCAGTGTTTGTCTAAATTCACCTTCCTCCAGCCACACTAAACCTGTTAATGTAGTAGCTGTACTTGGAATGACCCACACACTGAGCTTCATGCGTATTGCTGTGACCTAGTGTTCATAAATGTTATGATAATTTCTTTAAAGTAAAGTAGGAACAATGAACATAGCACCAACTCAAAGTACAAAGTGCCCAAGCAATGAATTAAATAATTTAATTAAGACAAAACAACAGAAAGAAAACAAATTGTTAGTCTTGATAAATAGCTTTATATGAGCGTACATACAGCAGCACATTCATGTTACAAAAAGAGAGAAAAACCCTTTTCCATATATTTTTATCAGCTTACAATGAACCCCATGGTGAAAAAAGTCAAATTCATTCACACACAAACTGAGTACGATCCCTCATCACACTGATTTCTGTAGCACCCTGAGTCAGACATGACACCAGCTCTGAGACATTGACAGCTCCCCACACTTTCCAGCATCTTCTATTTTAACAGTTAAGTTTCACAACAGATGTGAGTGTCATTCACACTGACAGTAGAAATCTAGCTCTCTTGTTGGAGGCGTTTGGTTTGGTGCGTTGGTGAAAGTCATTTTTCACATTTACTACTTGATTAGACACACCACAAAATTGTGGCCATGGCAGCAGGACTGTGTGGGTGTGGTTTACAGTCTGCCCGTAAATACTCAATGTTTACTACTTGTCAAATTTCCCTTATCAAACACACTGAGCTCACTACAGCAACACAGTGAGGAATGTACAAACAACAGAGTTATTCAGACTTTTATGGCTTCAACACCAACACACTTCCTCTGGACCATTCATTCAAATTCCAATAATGATGATGATGATAAATCACAGTACAGTACTGATCACATTCAGATGCTTGTGGGATAAAAAATATATATAAAAACGTCCAATTACTTGACTTTTCTTAACATAATAATAATAAATAATAATAATAATAATAATAATAATAATAATAATAATAATAATGATAATAATAATACTAAGTGTTACACCAATGTCTGCGACCCTTTAGATTCTACAGCTCTAGGCTCGCCCAGTCTGACTTTAGTCCTCCCCCTCACTTCTGCTTTTCCACTCTGTCAAAGGTCCTTTCATTCGAAACTTCGTCATCACATCTGACCAATTATCTGTCTGCTCATTCCTCTAGACCCTCTAACCCTGTCCTCTGGCTTTGAAGTCGGTCCAACACTGTCTCTGTCACAACAAGTGGTTACAACAGGGGAAAATGCCTTACAAATGATTAATCATTAAATTATTAATCCTTTCAAAGATGAAACAACAAACTAAAATGTCCTGTTGCTGCTGAAAGCTTCTGAAGTCAGATGGATATTTAGGGTTGAGGCAATGTGTGCTTACATGCATGTTGTGTCAGGAACGTAACATGTTTTAATGACTGCATTTGGAGTCATTTATTCTCTTTCCTAATGCTTGCTCCACCACAGCAGAAAAAAAACACACTCAATCCATATGTCAAAGTTTCCAGCATTTTGGGGCAAGACCAAACTGACACTGGTTTTCCTGCGGAATCAATCTTAATACTTTAAGGTGAACTGTGAACTTTTCACTTGTAAACAAGGTATATTAAAATCTAATAAGCAGATAGCCGTTTTATCCAGCCAGAGCACAAGCTCGTATCTCCAAATTGTCCAAATCACACTCAGTTGTAAATTAGAATCCTATTCATTTGACGATATAAAACAGAGAAGATCTTCACCTGTAAGAAGAATTTTTTTCTTGATTAAACAACTTTTTTCAAAAATAGATGCTTCATTCAAACGACTGATTGTTTCTGACAAAATGCTTCTTTCTTTCAAACATATAAAATAAGTTAGAGGATTTTTCATACAGTTGGCAGTGCCTCATGTTAGGGATGTTCTTTTGTGGATAGTGTGATAACATCAGTGACATCAATCAAATCTGCAGTCAAGCAGATACCAGCAGCTTACACTGGTTTCCTCCCTGAGGTTTTCATGGAGTGGAGGGAGCATCAACCTCAGGGTGGACTCAGGTGTTTGGACTGTCTAACCTGCTCACTGAGGCAGGAGTTCAGCACCGAAGAACACCTGGTATTCATTGTTAGCGATCAGCTGAGGGTGTGTTGAATTCACGCGCAGTCTGCTGTTAGCCTCCAGGAGAAAGGAGCCGGCTGTGTAGAGGGATTTACTCCAGTGCTTCATCCTGCAGCTCACTGTGTCCACTGCTGACAGCAGAGGCCTTTTCCCACGGTAACTGTCTGTGATACAGTACACGATGTTACTGAGTACCTCTTCACCCGAGCACTCAGGGCCACGCTCACCCTCGTAGGTGATCTGCAGGAAGACTCTGTAGACGCCCTTCCTGGGCACAACAAGGTTCCCACTTGAGTAGTTGAAGCCTCCGTGACAGTGGGCATTTCCTATCTTACTTTCCCATAGAAGGTATTTCCCATCAGTGTTTTTCTCAAATGGAGCTGAGGGTGAGAGCAGAGAGGCAAACACAAGCTTATGAATGTTTTATATATAAATATATATATATGTGTGTGTGTGTGTGTGTGTGTGTGTGTGTGTGTGTGTGTGTGTGTGTGTATATAATATATGTATATATTTATATATAAACACATATATCTGTATGTATACTGTATATAAGGAGCTGTGGCCCAGCTCCCAGTCAGCTCCCAGAACAGCCCAATGATCCCAGTTTTACACAATAAGCAGAACAGGAATCTAGTCAGTGTTTATTTATCAGGACAATCTTGTGTAGCTTCATTTTCTGCTCTGGTTTCATCAGAAACTCTAATAATCTGATTAAAGTCCTCAGCTCAGATCTACAATCATTTCAATGAAAAATGTCTGGTGTTGTATTTACTGTCCAGTCTGAATACAGTTGAAAGTGCTGGTTGTTCTGTTTCATGTGTTCATGATTAATTGATCTTTATTTAATGAATCCACTGCCTGTCACACTTAAGTGTGACAGGCAGTGGATTCTGGTTTTTGACTCTGTTCATCACGTGTTACTGAGAGTAGCTGCAGCTTTCAACTGTGACCAGCTCTGGCTCATAATTGACATTACTGAAAATCCAGTGTGATGATTCACAGCTCTTACGCTTTGTCCAGAGCATTTTCCCATTTTCAAGTCAAAAGAAAAAGTCACATTAAAGTCAATGTTTGCTACATACACAAAATAATAGTCTCTGTAGTCTAATTATATAGTTGTTTTTGTATTAGTGACTTTGCATCACAAAAAACGAAGACACGAAGGGAACGTATAATGTAAACAATAAACAGATATAGAAATGAAAAGGATATGATGTGTATGGTATGTGTCAATGATGTGTGTGTGCGTGTGTGAGCGATTTTTCACGGTTTATATGTGATGTAGTCGTATTTATCTGTGGGAGGGAAAGTATAATGGACAATAATGATATAGATAAACAAAAAATAAAAACAAAACAATATATAATAATAATGATGTTTTATATGATATCAAAAAAGAGGAAAAAAGAATAACAATAAATCTAATGAAAAGAATATGCTGATATGATATTGTAAAATGTATGTTTATAGAATAATATAACAATTGTGTGGTGGCTGATTATATAGTTAAAATACAGTATATTATAATTTATAGGTTCATTCAGTTTACATGTTATGTTAAGCGACACTAGTGGAACCAAATACAGTAAAACCTTATTCAAACAGTGACTGAAGCACTTAGTTTTACCTGTTAGCAATGCGCTTGGATTCTCCAAGCCTGAAAGTTGCTGCTGTTTGTCGCTGATTCCTACAAGAGAGATTTAAAAAGTGTTTTACACTTTGATGAATGACTGATTTTACAAGAAGCCAAGATTAGCTGTGATCTCACTAGATGACAAAACAAGATATTTACCTGATGATTGGCTGTCCGGCTGCTTCATGAGCTGAAAGGAAACAAACACTTTCTTAGCAACATTTGTTATAAAAAGAAATTTAAATAACACAGACACAAGTCAGTTTAGAAAGTCTTCAGACCTTGTCACTTTTTTCACATTTTGTCATATTGCAGTCTTATGCTGAAATTGTTTAAATTCATTTCCCCCCTCATCAGTCCCCCATAATGACGTGAAAACAATTTTAGAAATGTATGCAAATTTATTAAAAAAAGGAAAAACTGACATAATGTATTCAGACACTTTACTATGACTCTGTTAGTTTAGCTCAGGTTCCTCCATTTGAGCTGATTGGACACCTACTGTCTATTGGGTGTCACAGCTTACATTGCGGATCAGAGCAGAAACCATGAGGAGGAAGGAGCAGCTGCAGAGCTCAGAGACAGGATTGTGTCAAGGCTCACATCTGGGGAGGGATACAGAAAAATATCTGCTATGCTAACTACATGCATCTACATATACGTTGTTTCCAGGTGAGAACAGCACCAAAAGTTACCAATAAATTCCAGTCAGGCACTTTGCAGCCAGTGTATATATATAATATCTATCAGTGGCAATGTATCTACCTGGCTAAAACCAAATCCAAAACTGACCTGGTTACAATCAAACATCTGGATACCTGAACATGTCTGTCCATCAGTGGTGGGTAATGACTGTGGAGTTATGAGGGAGAAATGAATTTAACTGCTTTAACATAAAACTGCAACATAACAAAATGTGAAAAAAGAGAGGGAGTCAGTACTTTCTGAATGCACTGTACATTACAATAAATGCATCAGCAACTTCGCTAAATAATGTAATGAGTCACTTGAATAATTATAAAATATAAACTGACCCCATCTTATGTAATTAATTTTTTATAATGAACATTATGATATTTGTATTACAATGTTCTGTATAACCACACTGCAATAGCAGAACAATATTTATATCATTATTATTATTAATATTATAGAATATAAAAATATCTATTATAGTAACTAAGGATTTAAATCTACAGTAATTGGTAGAATATTTAGCACAGGCTAATGCTACTCCAGCTTTGCCTGGTCATATATGGTACTAAAGAATTAAATGATGCATTACACAAACACAGTTTAAAAGGAAACTGAGTCATTGAGTCTAATAGGACAAGGCAAGCTAAATGTAAATCTGACAGCCATGCTAATGAGCAAGGCTAATATAGCACAGAAAGGCAACAGCCATATGAGGGAGGGTATTTTTCATTTTAAAGATTTTTATTAGTTATTTTCCACCAATATCTTTATATGTTTAAAACCAGCAGAAACAGCTCGTTGTTGAATCTGAAGGGCAGCACCACGCTAGGCGGCGAACCTGCCAAAGATTTATCAGGCGAAGAAGAAATGAGGACGTATCTTGTTACTAAGCAACGAACCAACAAAAAGACAAGAAGGCTCCGCCCTGTCACTCCTCAAAACTATTTTAGAACTTCGTTAAAGCGCTTAGGGAAAAAAAAGTCGCGTCATTCCTTTGAGGACACCTGAACGTGTCTGCCTAGGGTAATGGTGCTTTCTTTGTACTGCCGATTCATAATTAATAAAAAAAAATGCATTTTGTGTGCTGGCGAACAGCAGGACATCCCGAGGTGGGCACCTGCTGCGGAAAACATGGTTGATAAATCAGTTAGCTAACTTTAGCAACTCTGCAACCGGAAATAAACTTCGACCTGCTCAGTGAGCGTAAAAACTCTAAACTTCATAGCAGCACGTTTAGCAACGTTTCCACAAGTTGCTCAGTTATAAAAAGAGAAAAAAGACTATACATTAATAATTCGACACCTTTAAGTGACACAAAGTTCAAAACAATGACAGCTTTGTTCAACCAGCAGCAACACCAGCGGCTGTTAGCTGAAGGACTGCGCAGTATTTGGTGTATAAACGTTACCTGGTCGTGCAGTGACTCGGGACCTCGCCCTCCCAGTACAACAAGTAAAGCCACAGCTGCTGAACTCAGTAGCAGGACCACCACGGTTAAAAGCTGAACCATTCGCAGTAACCGCGTCTCTTTTCTGCGGATGAGTTGGATCGAGGTGTTGTGCAGATAGAGTCCTGCCTCTCCCACGGAGTAGCTGTCGTCGTCCATGCCGCTGTTTTCTCACTCGAGGATCACCGTCTCCATTTATCAGCGCGGGTTCGCCCACGTTGAAAACCGCAGGTCTGAGGTTTGTGGGAGTCACGATTTAACACAGTTTCACCGCGTTTCGAGACTCTAACGCCAACTTCTTCTTTCTGAGGTTAGTAGGTCCAAGGACTGCAAAGCGGTTCATCAGCATAAGACGCAATATGTCCCGCGACAGAGCTGCTGTTCTCCCAGTCCAGTTTTGACTGCCCCATATCACAGCATGGCCCCACTGTCTGAGCCCTGCTGCTAGGATCAACCCCGGTACAGACTGAGAGGGGAGAGAGCCACACCACTGCCACTGACACAGAAACACAGGGTTAATGACTGTAATCAGCCCAATATGACATCAAACATCAGCCCCTGCCCATAGAGCCACTTCCTGTTGAGACCAACTGTCTGCAAACTTCGCAGCAGTCAAAGGCATTAAATAAAAACATTACTGTCAATGTTACTTTAACTGAAACCACAATGCACTTTCTCATGACTAATGTTCATTCATTATGCAATATTGAGGTCAAATGGCATCAACTGGAGAAACAGAAAAAAAACATTAAATTAAATGACACCGTGCAGCAGCAGATGACCTGATGGCCATAAGAAGAGACACAAGTGAAACTCCCACACAGCAGATTTAACTGTACCTATCCTATAACTGTATTGGAAGTATTGCAGACTAACATATTCTATCAAACCAACCCCCGATCTCTATTTGTTTAGTATATTTGGCATAAAATGTCAATATAAAATCCATTTGATTTATGTAGAGCTAAATAACGACTTTGGAAACAGAAAGTGCTGTAATATTAACATGAAACATAAACAACATTCCTTCTGTCAGCAGTTTTAAACAAGAGGTGTGGGCTTCCAACAGATGATGTCAGATGTAAAGGTGGGGTTATCAGCCTGTAGCTGTGACTGAGGGAGATGATGTTAGTGGTCAGCTGCAAACCTTGTTCTGAAGAAATAAGATGTTAACAGGAGAATGTAAGTGAGGCAGAATAATTAACACATTGTTAATTAAAACCACCCACTGCACAAAAATGTCTCTTATGGTGACTTCACAGATGCAGATTTTGTTTTCACATTCTGTGATTACCTCATATTTCAGGTTAATGTGTGAACATACAACCATCAGCCTCCAGACTGCAACATGAAGTATTAACAATGAAGAACCAAAACCCGCAGTTCCTCTAATGACCACTGGAGTCTGGCTCCAACAATCCCCATAAATCCCCATTTTAAAATGTCCAACTTTACAGTAAAAATAAATATGTTTAAAGCCTGGTACAAAAACAGGTTTGGTTTCTATAGCTAATTTCCTCTTTCATGACAACTGTTTATATAACTCACCTGTTTACATTTTATTAAGGCTTAAAGTTATGGAGAATTGAGGGCATGGCCTCTGAGTGACAGATGACTGAACGTGTGCTTGCCACAAAACAACCTTCACCAAAGTCTTGGCACTTGGATCAGCTGGGAGTTAGGGGTGGAGTCAGGCACTGCCAAGATGGTGACAGTGGCGCAGCTCTTTGAGTTTCAGAAACCTGTGGGTGAGGTCACAGAGGCTACTTCCATCTTTATTTACGGTGTGCAGTTTATGCACAAGCAAGATTTTGTGACATTACAACTAGTATGGAAGCCAGCCACAGTCCTTATAAACCTCCAGTTAACAGACTTCACAGTAGAGCAGACATCTTGTGTCCAGCTGTTCGATATTTGAAGTGAACATTTACATATTCATACATTCTGGATTTTTAAATGAGTGAGAAGAAGTAGATGCAATTTTAACTAATTAATTTAACTTTTTTTGTGAAAACAAACATATCTGAGCAGAACATCTGTGTATATCTGGATCTGTAACATATGGCAGTGACTGAAATTAAAGATATGTGAGAAACAAAGACAACAGTTAATCCCATTTTTATTTGAGAGTTGAGCTCCAATGTTGGGGTATTATTTACATCATTTCATTCTTTGTTCAAAGTTCTGGGTTATGGTTCTTAGTCCTGCAGTTGTGAATATGGCAAAGCCCACTGATAATAAGAAATAAAAATAAAAATAGAAAAAGCCGTGGGCTGAAAGCGACATCACCCTCCAGAGTAAAAGGTTGGAGCTTTAGAGTGACAGTGTACACACAGTATCCTACCTGTACATTAATAGCGTTACTATTCACATTCATCTGTACAGTAATCATATTTACAGTGATCACATTAGGGAAAGAGCCAGTACCTGAGGAGTTAGTTCCATAATTAGCTTTACTCATTCACCATGGTAAAAAGAAGCGCACCCAACCAATGGTAACCGAAACAACACAGAAAACACATGATCCACGTCCAGGATCAGGTGTGAAGCTTTGAAGTGCATTGATTTTATAGCAGCTTACTGATGCAACTGTACGTGAGAACAACAAGGCTTTTTCACTATGTGCAGGTTGTTTCTACGGTGGCCCAGAGAGCTCAACACAACACACAGCAAACTCTGAGAAAATCATCAGTATGACAACACATGGGCTGCAGATACTCACAGTCAAATACACAAACAAGAAAACAACAACAGAAAACTGCTTGTTTTTCAATGTTTTGTGACTTTTGAAGTTAAAAGTATTGAACAACAAGTGAACATAGATGTTTTTATAATACATGTTTTATATATTTTTATGTTATGTATTTAAGTGTGTTCCAGCCAGGTGCATCACTTTTAATGTCCCCTGGAAACACTATTGTCGTCTATGCAGCGTGTTTGTGTGGTTATGTTGTGAGTATCTGCAGTTCGTGTTATTAAACTGATGATGATTTCGGCCTTTTTTTTTTGTCTGTTTGCATGTGTTTTTGAGCTCTCTGGGTAGTTTTCACTCCATAGCAAAAGTATCAATACTAGAATACTGTTCATGTTGTAGACATCACACGTCCTGAACCTGGCCTCTAACGTATGTGAAACATTGTTCTAATGGTTTATCCAACTTTTGCTGAGGTAGGCAGCAAAGAGCTGATTAGATCACAAGCAGATTATGGCGGTTTAGCCCTGCAGTAGTGTCAAATGTGAGAGTTTATAAATGGTGGATGCATCTTTAAAAGGAACACTCCTCTTAGACTTCAGGTGAGCTGGCACGCTTTAACAGAAAGGAATATAAACAAAAGGTGAGGTTGTTATAATGCTTGTGCCAGCAGCCTTCCTCTCCCCCTACGACTCTCTCCAAAACACACAAACTATACATGAGAACATATTGGCCAATTCATATTACCATTTGACAGCACGTTAAGATAAAACACCATGAATAAACACATCATACATGTGCAGCATTTCTCCCAAGGATGAAACGTCAACCAATAAATAAGAACTGAATAAAAATTCATTAAATAACAATCATTGTCTCAGTTTCAGATCACTGCTCCAGGTGATCCACTTATAACTTAAACAGTCAAAAGTCCTTTTTAAAAACATCTGAAATGCTAGGCTGTCTTGTAGCCTCTCTCCCTGGTGTCAGGATCACACAGGTGGACGCTCTGCACCTGTCTCATGCGATGCCAATTACCCAACTAATGTGCACAACAGTGCCCCCTTCAGGCACAACTCAAACAAACACTTTTCTTTGGATCCATTTCACTGATTCCAAACAAAATCATATCAAAAAGGGAAAAAAACTCTTCCATTTCTTTGATCAGATCTGCTTGATCAGTGCTGTCACTTTGCAGAGTTGTGAAGAATCGTAGCCGAGCAAGATAACAACAAGCAGTCATACATGAAGGAGCTTTGGATTTGGTACTTTCCAGCAGCTTTGTGTCATCTGTAAATCTAGGTGTCCAGCTTGGGGGTGGATGGTGTGCTAAGCCTTGTAGCAGTTGCCCTGCGTTGTGAGCGCCAGCTGGCCGTTGGGTGCCACCTCGTTGGCCTCATCCTCCAGCAGGCCCGACACGTCAGCGTTGGGGATGCTGTCATGGTAGCTGCTGAAGCTGATGTTGTCCTCTTTCAGCTCTATGGTCCAGAAGGGGGCGTTTAGCTTGCGGTTCTGGTACTCCCGGTAGGTATACACGCCTCCAACAAAGCCCAATAGCAGCAGCACCACCAGGATGATGACGGCCAGGATGATGATGTTGAACTGCGTCCAGGAGACTTCAGTCAGGGCAGCCGTGGTGTTGTCAGTGGGGCTGCTCAGGCTGGTCAGCAGAGCCTGGATGGTGGCGGTGGTGGTCAGCACGGCGCTTGTGTTGCCGCTGGAAGTGAAGGCCGGGATGCCTCTGGCTGTTGAGGAGGAGGTCAAAGTGGTGCTGGTGGTAGACGTGGAGGGGGAGGGTGTGATGATTGTGGGGGCCTCTGTCGTGGTTGTACCTGCTGGTGTGGGAATGAGCCGTGGTGCTGAGGAGAGAAAACACATGAAAACATGAGATTTTCACAGATTCAATGTTGTGGATATGAAACCAAAGTAAGTTGTGACACCTAGTGGCAAATAGACAAAACTACATGTGACTGTGAACACACCTGCTGCATTGCCTTAGATTATAAACTTGTAATAAAGATTTTCAAAGACTGTCCTCTGCTGCTGTCATGATCAAAACCTGTGGTGCATTTAGGTTCTGTAGATCTGTATGACTCAGAGCTGTGCACAAAGAAAAGTTTTTCCTTTAAAGAAAAAGTTTCTTATTTGATTCTATGCATTCAATGTACTTTTAACTTATCTATTTCTATTTTTTTAATTCTGTGTTATTTAATTATTATTATTTATATTCCATCTTATTTAACATGAAAGTTTTTAACATGTTCATGTGAGGACTTGGTGCAGGTCATTTCTTTGTTGTGGTTCCACTTTACAATAAGACTAGATTTATAAATAGCTTAATTAATTCAGTTTCACTATTCACTATTTCAAGATCAAGTTAATGCTCACTACTCATTAATCTGACTAATTATTGGTAAAAGGTGCCTTATAGTAAATTGTGAAAAACATTGATCATTTATTAATGTTACCAGTTAGTTACTGACATATAAATGGTTGTAAAATGAGAAGAAACATGAAGATGATGGAGGGAGATTAACAGAGATGAACAGTGAGACAAAGACTGAGCAGTTCACCAGGTAAAAGGTGTTCTACCTGAATGTTAAAGTCCTGAAGAAGAGACCAACCAACAAAAAGCATCTCCATGTTTATATCTGATCAACAGCTCTGATAATAATGAGGACGGCTGCTGAGCGCATGTCAAGATAAACAATACTGCCAAGGCCTCAGACGATGAATCTGGTCATGATCATGTCATCTGCCATAATTTGATAGATCAATAGATTGACAGATAGATACTTTATCGTGTCCCTTAGCTCATTGTTGATAATAATAATAACAGCTAATAATAAATAGACAATTATAATTAAATTATTCCACTTCTTTTGGCTGAGTTGTTGTATAGCCTGATGGCAGTGGGAACAAAGGATCTCCTGAACCTCTCTGTTCTGCAGCGCAGTGAGATGAGATGTTTGCTGCACCCTTAGCTGCTTCTCTGTCCTGCCAGAATGTTGCATGCAATGAAATGTCTTTCATTGCATGCATCTCTCCATAACAGTCCTGAGTGAGTCCAGACTCCTGCCAAGCACAGACCCAGCCTTTCTGTTCATGTCGGAAATGCTGCTGCTCCAGCACACTGCAGCATAAAAAAGTACACTGTCCACCACTGACTGATAAAACATGCAACATTTCACTGCAGACATCAAGGTACCTGAGCCTTACTGAGGAAAAAGAGCTGGCTCTACCCCTTCCAGTAGATGGCATCCGTGTCCGAAAGTCCATGACCATCTCCTTGGTCTTGGAGGTGTTCAGGTCTTGTCGCTCCATTCACTGAAGGCCATTGTCAGATCCTTGTACCCCTCTTCCTTCCTGATACACGCCACAATAGCTGTGTCATCTGAGTATTTCTGGATGTGGCAAGACTCAGAGTTGTATTTAAAGTCAGCCGTATACAGGGTGAACAGGAGCAGAGCCAGAACAGTCTCCTGTGGATCCCCAGTGCTGCTCCCTGAGACACAGTTACCCAGCCTGACGTACTGTGGTTGTCTTGTCAGGTAATCCACAATTCAGGACGTGAAGCAGGGATCCACCCCCATCCCTTCCAGCTTGTCTTTAAGAATGGCAGGTTGGATGGTGTTAAATGCACTTGAGAAATCCAAGAACATAATCTTCATGTAAACATCTGGCTCATCCAACTAAGAATGGGCCCAGGGGAGCATGTAAAGCACAGCATCATTCACTCCAATATGTTCCTTGCTGGCGAACTGTAGGGGGTCTAGTGCATGTTTAACCTGTGGCCTCAGAAGGTAGAGAAGCATCCACTCTAGGGTCTTCATGATGTGTGATGTGAGGGCCACTGGTCTGTAGTCATTCATCTCAGCCGGCCGTCGTACTTTAGGTACCAGGACAAGACATGATGTTTTCCACAGGACCAGGACCCTCCCTGTTTGTAGACTTAAGTTGAAGATCCTCTGCAGAGACTCAGCCAGCTGGGCAGCAAAGTCCTAACCCCCGGACACACACCATCCAGGCCTGCTGCTTTTCCAGGACGTAGCCTCTTGAATTCAGCCCGCACCTCCTCTGCTGTAAAGGACAGGAGACTTGACCCCAGCATGGAGAGAGTTGTAGCTGCCGTGTCAGGTTGTGAAGGAGATGCTGTAGGAGAAGCTGCAGTTGAAGCAGTGGAGAGAGAACAGGTGAGGCTGTGTCAAACCTGTGGTGGAACAGGTTAAACTCATTGGCACATCATCACCTGATGTTGCCTGACTGCTCTTCTCTTTATAGCCAGCGATGGTCCTCATCCCCTTCCACATCTCTCTGGTATTGTTGTGCTGCAGCTTCCTCTCTACTTTCCTTTTGTAGTCCTCCTTTGCCTGCTTTAATCTCCTCTTCAGCTCATGTTGCACTGAGCTTCTCCCTGTCTCCATCCCTGCAGGCCTGCTTTTTTCTGGTTGAGGAGGGTCTTGATGTTACTGGTGATCAAGTGTTTGTTTGGAAAGCAGTGTACAGTCCTTGCTGGTATTACAGTGTCCATACAGAAGTTAATTTAGTATGTGGTACATTCAACCATTCTATCAAGGTCAGTGTCCTTGCTGTTATCATTTTCCTTTGACTCCAAAAGTACATTCAAATCTGTGCACTCAAAACAGTACTTGAGAGACTCACTGGCCTACAGGGTTCAGTGCCTGAATAAGCGAGTGGTTGTAGCCTGCCTTAGTAGAAAGGGTTTGTAGGAAGGCTGAAGGAAAACCAGAATGGACACCAGACAAACTGGAAAACATGGGCAAAATCTAGTTTGTAAAAATAGGACTCTGTCTAATGATATCTGATTGTTTCTTATAGACAAGTAACACCAAAAGGACTGATTATCACTATCACTATCACACACACATACATACACACATCAACCTCCCTTCCTCTGTCCCTCTCTAGATAAGAGTCATAAACTACAACCCACATTCCAATCCATGGTAGTGACCAGCAGAACACTCTTCACAGGAAGAATATCTAAATTATCTAAATTATCTAACTGTTCTGTAACTCATGAGATGTTTCTATGTAATAGTTCAATCCCAAACTTCTACATCCTATAGAATGTTTGAAATGTAACATGTAGACTTTAAGACAATGTCCTTAATATGACCATACTGACAGCATCCTTCACACAAGGTAACACTCTGCATGACATCCAGAATGTCCATATTATTATTATTACAGTTAAAGAACTGAGCTGTGTAATCCACATGTACAGACTGTTAACTTTGTGAAATGTTTATATTTTTGTTTGATCAGTTAACCACTTGTATTATGATTAATTCCAGGTTTGAAAGATGTAATATGAACTCAACACTCATATTATGCCTGTCCGTCATTATTAGTCCCATTAGGTTTATATATTATTTCATTTAATGTTTTATGGTCATGGTGGAAGATGGATGTTTGAGTTTATACGCAAACTGTAGAATGAAACTATTCAAAAGTTCTGTGGAAAATTACTCTCTTCTCATAAAATAAAACAGTTATGATCAATTCACACTTGGCTGAAAACTTTGCTCAAAGCTCAAAGTCCAGGCTCAAAGCCCAACTCAATGGCTTTTTGTAGCTCTGTAGCTATGTAGTTCCACACTTTTGCACTCGATTGTTTTGTCCGCGTCCTTTATTCTTTCTTTGCCACGTGCTCCAAGTAACATTCTTTTATTATTCACTCAAGACCAACTGAACCAAAACAACAGAAGTGCCTCAGAGTTAATTGTAACTTTTAATTATTATCAAGTTTTCCTTTTTGACCGCCTGCAGAGAAGCCTACCAGAAATCAAGAGTGCCCAAGACAGAAAATCTCCTGGCAAACTCCACCAGAGCTGAACCGCTGAGACACCGGCAGAATCTCTTATCTTATTATAATATAAAAATAAATGAGTAGATCACATTAGCCTTTAAGCTATATCTACCTGTCTATGTCTGTGTTCTGTCAGATCCGGTCTCTAATATATATTATATTTTATGCCTCAGCTGAGCAGGAAACCTGAATGGAGCTGTAACTGTTCTCAGCTCCACTGTGGCAGAGTGTCTGCTGGGAACACATGTGTTACTGAGAGTGAAGCAGCGGTCTATAGTCATGTCATGAAAACAAATCAAAGGCTGCGTTGTGGTTCAGTCTTACATGGACGGGTGCAGTTGTGTGCTCGGGCGTCCCCTGTGAATCCAGGAGCACAGAGCTGGCACTGGGAGCCGGTGGTGTTGTTGGTGCAGCGGAGGCAGCGGCCAGTGTCGGGGTGACAAAGCTGGGCAGGGCCCTGGGGGTCTGCATTCCCGCTGCAGTCACAGGGAACACAGGCCCCAGAGGTTTCGTAGAAGCCGGCAGTGCACCTATCACATCGTGGGCCGCTGTACTGGGGAAGGCACCTGTCACACACTGGGGGGCCACTGGGATCTGCACAGGAACAGACAGAAAGACAGCTCAGCTTCTCACCTGTGCTGCAGGTACAGAAGGTAAAACATAGATCTGTGTACAGTTGTGTCTGCTGTTGATAATGTGATGGTGTTTATATGAATGTTTCTCTCTCCACAATGAAGCCTCTTGACTCTGTGTCACAGGTGACACTTTTTTCACTCATCATCACATCCTATATAAAAGGTGGGGGGTCCTTCACAAACTGAAGGAGCAGCTCTGTATGTTGTTTATACAAAGACACTGCTATAAAAACTGTCCAGTTCTCCCTGTTCACATTTAAACACGTCAGGTCAGCTGGTAACTTTAGCTGGTCCTCTGGTTCACACTGAACTCTGACATACCACACTGCAGACAGAGGGGATGAGCTCCAATAATATGAAGTTACACTGAACACTTTATCTTATTTTTAATTCTTATGTTTTTTTTGGGGGCATTTACAGTGAGAGATAGACAGGAAATCCAGGGAGGTGGAGAGAGGGGATGACATGCAGAAAATACAGCTTTAATGGTATGCGCTCTTACCAGGTGAGCCACCGAGGCGCCCCATACACTGAACATTTTAAAAGACTGTACTCATGTATCTACAATCACACATTTTAAAAACAGCCTGTGCCTGGGCTTTTTTAAAATTTTAAATGTAAAATGTCTGTCTGTGAATTATCTGTGTCCATTTTAATTCCTGTAAATTTATGTGTCAGGTGATGTATAAACTGTATATGTTTATTTTTGTACACAGGTCTAATCTCAATGACACTCTACCTGTTTACATAAATGATTTAATAATAACAGGCACATATGAAACCATAGGCCTTTTACCTCAGGACACCACCCTGACCTGGAGCTCCGTTTTACTGATTCAGTATTTTAATGTGTTTGCTATTTTGTAAAAGATACTTATAATGTTCTATGATGCCATTAAGTTTGTGTTTTAGAGGAAACCACATGATCAGCTACAACACCAGGTGGTTTACAATCACAGTGTATTGATCAGAGAGAGAAAGGGGGGCAGTGTACAGTGCACAGAAGTGGCCATCGCCCCACTGAGACGCCAGGGCATCCGCTTAGCAACGTATCTGGACGACTGGCTCCTGTTGGCACAATCGGAGCAGGAGGCCAGAGCGCACACGCGCATGCCCAGATTATAATTGGGGCACCCTGGGCACCTGAACTCTGAAGGCGCTGCGCGGGAGGTCAGCAGCAGAGTGGGAGGTCAGCAGCAAAATGGATAAGAAAAAGCCTTTGAGCGGTGGAGCTAAAAGAAAGAAAAAAGAAGAATAGCAAGAGAGAGAAGCAGCGGTGATAAAAGATGTCCCGCGTATAACAAACTTCTACAAAAAATCTAAACTGATGAATGTAGAAGACATAGCTCCGGAAGATCCCGGTGCTAGCACCAGCAGTGGAGCAGTGGAGCATTGGACCCCGTGCCACTGCCCGTGCCCCATGCTGTATCGGCCAACATCAGCGAGGCGGTCCCGGAGCAGCCGGAGGACTGCGAACCAGTCCCTCACCTTAGTACCAGTACCAGCACCACGGTGACGGGAGCAGGTGAGCCACCCGAGGACCGCGCTTTATGGGGTGCTTTAACTGAAAGCCTTCGTGGGGATATTATAGCGAAAGGGGCTTCGGCTTTCCACAATCGGGCCAAAAAGTACCCTGTGTCATGCAGGAGAGAGCCGGGAACGGGAAAAACTCGCTCCCTCACAAATGACCTGCTCTCCACAACACTTCAAAATGGGGAAATTATTAAACGTGATTGGATAATATATTCCCCCTCCACTGGAGAAATATACTGTTTTGCATGCAAAATGTTTTCATCACATAACTCATTTGTTTCGGGATTTTGTGACTGGAAACATAGTGGAGACAGAGTCAGGGAACATGAGAGAGGTGCTGAACACAGAAGGTGCATGCTCGTTCTTATGCGTCATACTGAGAAGGAGGGAACCGTGGATGCTTCTCTGGCAAAACAAATGGAAGCAGAAGGCCAGTATTGGAAACAAGTGTTAAGGCGAATTGTTGCAGTGATCAAATTCCTGGGTGAAAGGGGCCTTCCTTTCCGCGGAGATGATGAATTTTTACAGTCTCCACACAATGGGAATTACCTCGGTATTTTAGAGCTGATCACACAGTTTGATCCATTTTTGAAGGAGCATATTGAGACCTACGGTGCGAAGGGTCATGGAACCACATTCTACTTGTCCTCAACCATATGCGAGGAATTCATTGGCCTGATGGGAGACAAAACAAAGCAAACAATCGCAACAGAACTACAGCAGGCGAAATATTTCTCCATAATAGTAGACTCTACACCTGACATGTCTCATGTGGACCAACTGACATTTGTGTTTCGGTTTGTGAGCGAGAAGGGCAGAGTTGTTGAGCGCTTTATTACATTTGAACCCATTCATAGTCACACTGGGTCAAGTCTGGCGGAGTGTGTACAGAAGATGGTCAGTGATTTGGGGCTGGATCTCTCTGATTGTCGCGGACAAGCATATGACAATGCTTCGAACATGTCGAGGAAATATAATGGGTTGCAAGCCCATCTCAAAAGACAAAACCTGCTCATCCATTACGTCCCATGTGCCGCACATTCCTTAAATTTGGTTGGTGTGAATTGTGTGGAAAATAGCTGTCAGGAAGCAAGCCAGTTTTTTGATTTACTGCAAGCACTGTATGCTTTCTGTTCATCGTCCACCCACCGATGGAATAAAATATTTAATGAGGACGTCACAAAAAAGCTAAAACCCCTCTCCAGCACAAGATGGAGTTGTCGGGCGGACACAACAAGAGCCCTCTGTGAAAACTATCCTGTAATCAGACAGGCTTTGCAGATGATGGCATCTGACAGCCAGGAGCGACAGGACACACGGCACGAGGCCGCTGCGCTGAGCAACAAACTTGGAAAGCTGGAGACCGCACTCATGATCGTAATTTGGAACACTGTGCTGCACAGATTCAAACTTACAAGTGACAGCTTGCAGAACATTGATCTAAAGACCGCTGTGCGCCTTGCATCACTGCGAGGGCAGTTCACCAACTTTGAGACCCGGGCCCGGGCTGTCACTGGTGTGACACAGACCTACCACTCGGAGACTCACCGGGTGAGCAAAAGGAAAGCCCATCATGATGAGACAGTTGAAAACGAAGTCGTTCTCAGTGGGAGTAAAAAGTTTGAAGTTGAGACTTACAACACAATCATCGACAGTTTGCTTTCAGGATTAACAAAGCAGCTGGAGGCCTACGCAGAGTTAAACAGTCGTTTTAGTGTCCTCTTTGATATCGAGTGTGATGAAACCGAGCTCCGGACATGGGCCAGTGTGCTCTCACAATCGTATCCTGCCGACCTTGATGAGACTGATTTTGCTGATGAGCTTCTCCAGTTCCGATCTTATGTGAGCACCGATTTAGAAACATGCACAAGTCCAGCAAACTTATTGCAAGTTGTCCTGAAGAGTGGACTACAGACAACTTTTCCCAACGTTTATGTGGCTCTCCGTCTTTTTCTCACCATACCTGTATCAAACTGTGAGGGAGAAAGGACATTTTCACGATTGAAACGATTAAAAACGAACTGAGGACATCTATGACCCAAAAGAGACTGTCAGCACTCTCCCTGATGGCCATTGAAAGTGACCTGGTGAAGGAGCTGGATTTTGAAGACCTGGTGGCAGACTTTGCAAAGGCCAAGTCCAGGAAGAAAATCTTCTAAAGGTAAGAACATTTGGTTATGCTGCTTGTGTATGCTGACACACACACACACACACACACACACACACACACACACACACACACACATACACACACATACAAGTGTGCGCTCTGCAAGCAGCTTTATTCCTTTTCAGTTCACAGAATTGTTTTGTAAAGTTGTAAAGACTGATCTTTATACATTTTTTTGTTGAGTAAAAATGTACTTTGAATTATGGAACTTATTAGAATAGTTTCTTGTCAATAAATATGTTTGTTTTGACTTTTAAACTTCTGTAGGCTGCATATATAAAGAAGTCTGAGGTTGGGATTTTTCGGGTAAGCGGAGAGAGAAACAATTACGCACAGCAGAAGTTTAGAAGTCAAAACAAACATATTTATTGACAAGAAACGATTCTAATCAGTTCCATAATTCAAAGTACATTTTTTATGGGGAATTGCCAGTAATCAGAGAAGGAGGAATGAGCTGGTCTACTCAGTGTGTGTGTATATGTTGTAGTTTGTTTGTCAAGTTCATAAGTTGGCTTTAATTTTGAAAATCTGCATTTAGCTGTGCTGTGTGGCTATTAGGATGGCATTCTTGTAAACTATCTGGTGGTTATTATGTAGATGTTGTGGGTTGTGTTGTGTTTATTTGATCTGCTGTTTGTGTCAGCCTTTTGTCTTTTGTCAAGGCTGTGTGTGTGTGTGTGTCTGAGAGAGAGAGTAGTAGGCCCTACTACTTGGTCTATTGAACTGTACGCATACCTATTTAGCTGTACTGGTCAGTTGTCAGCCTTTGACATATGGTTTGTGATTATGGTCTGGTGGATTTGACATGGCACTTGACTAGACATGCAAAATTATGAATTGACACGGCTCAAGGCCAGACCATCAGTAAGAGCTGCATTCTTAGAATCTCATAAACCAGGCTACACCTACAGTGCCTGTCAGTGACAAAAACACTATCACAACAAGCTGAAACAATCAGCCAACTAAATTAATCATCAGACTTTAATTATTTTGATCCCAGTTTTCTCTATTTTATATCATTGTAAACTGGAGCGCTACTTCAGCATCACAGTCACTGTTTTATCTCAAACCCAACAGAAGACATGACTGTCACTCACTGTGTGCTGATTATAAACGTAGCCAAGAAACACAAAATTAACTGATGATTTTGATAATGGATCCATCACTCATTAAACTCACAATGTTCAACTTCTGCCACAGTGTTTAACTTCTGGGTCTCTCTATCGAAAGAATAACAAAATACAGTGTTGGTAATGTCATGAAATAGTGTGGGATCATGGGAGTTGTTGTGTTCACCAGCATTACCATAAGCTCCTCCTGGTTTGGGTTCCTTCAGTGTCAGCGGTTCAGGACATCAAACAGATTCCAATTGTTAAAAACACTGAATAAAGCATTTTCACATTAAAAGTCAAGTGTTTGACCGACGCTGTACGGAGGACAGAGATGTAAGGGAAGAGTCGGAGCTGAGATTGATGCTAACCTTTGTTTTGATTGTTTCTCTGATACCTTATGAACTAGACATTCAGCAGGTTATTACCAGCAGCTGAATTATCCACAGAGGTGTCCTCCTCTCCATAACAAACACATCAGGGGATTAAAACCAGAAGAAAGCTGTTAACCTTTAAAAATCAGAGACTCACCAACGCTCTTCAGTGGAGACAGGACAGGATGTCTCCAGTGGCTGGGAGCTGAGCTGTCTAACATTTACTCAGCTTGTTTTTCTGATAACTTCAGATCCAGATGTCCAATGACTAAAATCCTTCATCTGTTTCAAATATAGAGTTGAAAACCACCAAGGTGTAAAAAGCGTATGGGGTTTAAAACAAGTCACCTCTCATCTCTTCTAGTCTCTGTTCTGACCTGTCAGTGGGAGGCGGTAACATGAGGTGGACTGCTGTTGAGCAGGTGAATCCACTCATGCTTTGTTCAACTGTTGATAAATGGTGGTGGTGTTTTCAGGAATCTGACAGCAACTGTAGCTTAGCCCAGATCTCAGCAGAGACCTGGGGGAGAACTGTGGAAGTGGGGCAGCAGCAGCCTGGAGGGGAGGGGAGTGAGGTGACATAGGAAGGTCACCGTAAATCACTGGGTCTGGATCGAAAAGCTCTCTGCTTTACAGCTCTGGAATATTTCGATTATTTCTCACCACAACCAAAACTCTATTCTGCAGACGCACTTTAATAAATAATGAACTAGGGGGGCTTTTTGAAAACACAGGCACTTTGTTGAATTAATTCTAAAACAACACGGTGTACCTTCATCAGAAAACAGCTGCAGCTCCTGTGATTTGGATATTACACTTGGTCATTTAAAATTTTATTCATTTCATTTAATTATATTCATATAATATTGTGATTGTGTGTACATGGAATCACAGACACACACTGAGAGAGAGGGATAGAGAGTGAGAGAAAGAGAGAGAGACAGAGATTTTTGATATTTAAATCAGACCTTTATTTCTAGTTAATTCTGTTAACATAAGTTCTGCTGTTATCGAAAATTACAACAAAGAAAAAATCATGCAAAAAAGGAACTACCAAAAACTAAACAAATAAAAATAACAAAATAAATAATCAAAAATTCAGAACCAATGATTTGTATAACTGAGCACAGCACATTCTACACTCCTCAAACGTTCACAAACACCTGTCTTTTTTGTCAGACTGTAAAACTCAAACTCCACCCTAAGCCAAACTGCCAGCAGTCCAGTCAGCATCAGAGCCACATCCTCTGACTCTTGACCCCTGACACAGCACCATACAGCACCTTTCCAAATAGCTAATTTGGCCAGTCCTGAAATGAAATTGCGTGTGTACAGATTTTGTCTTTGCAGAGTAGTGTGGACCACAGATAAACAGACAGAAAGAAAGCTTTTCCCCTAAGCCCTGAAACCAGGCCTGCAGGTGTCTGAAGAGTCAACCCAATATGGGACACTGGGCAAACAGATGCTGTAATGTCTCTGTCTCCGTGAGCAGAAAGAGAGACAGTTGTCCCTTGTGCCAGGATTCAGGTGCACCAGATACCTGTTTATAGCTATGGCCCCATGTACAATCCTCCACTGGAGGTCACCTGTCCATTTACCAATGGGGGCTTTGTACAGGGAATTCCAACAGCCCCCCAGGGATGATCCCATGCCAAGAACCTTTGTCCACCTCAACACCTTCACCCCTGCCAGAGAGCGCAAGATTGACTCCTTCATGCTGATCTGATAGGCTGCTTTCTTTCCCAGAGTCTCCCAAATCTGGGGTCTTTAGAGACAGCAGGATGTCTTCCTCACCCTGCAACTGTTCCACAGCAGGTGAGACAACTAATGAAGGAAAGACATAATCACACTCATCATCCCATTGGTCCGATAGAGTACGGTCTTTAGCAAACACTATGAGGACCTCTGGCAGACCTCCTCCACCAAACTGAGCAGCAGTCTGTTGGATCTGATGTTGAGCCCTTCAGTTAAGCAAGGGATGGAGGTCTTGATGAGATGACCCAGTTTAACACAGCCAGCCTCTCTCAGTCTGGATCTCTGGTTGACAGAGGACAGAACTTCAGAGGTGATCAAACTGTTGCCAAACAGAGGCTCCTCAAACAGCCACATCCCTGGTGTCGTCACAGCCATCCGATGAAACGCTAGAAGCAGGAACAAGTGTTTGTCATATCCTAAGTGTCCAGCCCTCCTCAGAAACAAACAAGCAGTGTCCATCCATGGCAGGCCAAAGCTGTAAATCAGTCTCTGAGCTGTCTGCAGCCTGAAGGCTGTGATACGTGATGCGATGTCCACCAGACCCTGTCCTCCTTCCTGTACCGGCAGGTACAGCACTGCTGATCTCAGCCAGTGATACCATGGCCAGAAAAAATCCACAATTTTCCTCTCAATCGCTTCAATCAGGCCCAGTGGTGAAGGTAATACTTTCAGCCTGTGCCAAAGGGTTGAGTTATTGACAATCAAGACTCTTCCCCTGTTGTAAAGCTGAGGTAGCAGCCATTTCCTTTTAGACAGTCTGGCACACACTCTCTCCATAACACCCTCCCAGTTCTTCCTCTGAAACTCATCAGTTCCCAGAAAAACACCCAGAATTTTCATGCCCTGTTTTCCCCAGCTGAGATTTCCTGGTAACTTTGGTGTTTCCTTGTCTGCCCACTGTCCAACCTGCAAAGCCTCCAAAGCTGATGATGCCCTTTCATACAGATTTAAACTACTTGACGAGAAGTCCACATCTCTCTGGTTTCTAACAAATACATTGATGTCATCAGCATTAGCAGAAACCATCAGCGAGGGGCGCTGAGACAACCCTGTTAACATAATTCCTGACAGCCTAGATCTGTCAGAAGGGGCTGAATTGCTAATCAGTACAACTGTCCAGAAATAGGACATCCATGTCTAATGAGATTGTCCATGATGGATCTGTCCACTACACACTATGACTGATCTCTGTGGATTATCAATTCCATGAAGTGTTTCAGCCTGTTGGTGAGCACTTCTGAAAGAAGTTTGTAATCAATGCACAATAAAGTTACTGGTCTCCAGTTCTTTAGCAAAGCCAAGTCTCCTTTTTTGGGCAGCAGTGAAAGAACTGCATGCCTACAGGATGCTGGTAACAGGCCTGTCTGAGCACCTCCCAAACACTTCCAGAAGTGCTTTTAAAAGTCTGCAGGCAGTCCGTCCAGTCCAGGAGCTCTAACAGGAGCCATCTGAGCCACAGCAGCAGTGAGCTCCTCCAGGGAGATGTTAGCGTCCAGGACAGCTCTGTCTTCAGAGCCCAGCTGTGTTTTCTCATCTTAATTGGGTCAGTCGGCACTGCACCGTCAGGGAGGGGGAGGCAGACATTTGTCTGGATACAAGAGACGGACTTCTCCAGGTTAAACAAGAAGGAGGTAGGAGCATCCATGTCTCTGTTGCTGGTGAACCATGACCTGACCAAAGCCCCTTTAACTCTCTGGCGTAAGAATTAACTTAATTCCTGTTTTCTTCTGTTGAAGTCTGTGATTGTCTGTGCTGCTATGAGTGAGTAGAATATTTTCTAAATCCCTATTTTCTGTTTCTAAATCCTGAATGACCCTTTTGACTGTTAGTGTGGAATGACTTGCGTATTGTTGACAGAAAACCCTTATGTGTGCCTTGCCCACTTCCCACCACTGACTTAGGGACTCAGATTCCCCAGAAGGTCAGAAGGACAGAAAGCTTGGTCCTGAAAAAGCTGCACATTGCAGTGCCAGTAAGAGCTGCATCTAGTGGTTGGTGAAGTGTGAAAATCTAAAGTGACTAAATGATGGTCAGTGAAACCTACTGGATATGTGGAATGTGACTGTTCAGTAACCTATTGCTAAAACCATTTATCATGTAAGCCCAGTCCAGCCTAGCCTGGCTGCCCTCACATTCCCACCAAACACCTAACCTGCCTAACCTGAGGATGTTTGAGCCTCCAAACATCTACTACACCTGACTCTGAAAACACTTCCAACACCCCCCAAACTCCTTCAACAACTAAGAGAGAGTATCTCCCTCCTGGAGCTGGACTTCACTGAGTTCATAGAGCTCACTTTGGCCAAGCAATCTGAGTCTGATACCACCCAAGAGCTAAAGCAAGACAGCCAGGAGGTCATACCAGAGCTAAGTAGGATCACCACCACAGAGCTGATGGAGACTCAGACAGCTGACACAGGCTGTAAGTGAGTTGGAGGAGGAGAACATCACCCTATGAGCTCACACCCTGAAAATAAAAGAGGATGCAGTGAACTGAGACTTGAGCTTCAGCAGAGAGCTGCAGGAGATGAGGGAGCACCTCCAGGAGAAGAGCTGTCATGTATCTCCACCCAATGAGACACGTCGCTGTCCCAACACCTTTCCTCTCCCCTGCTGCCAAACCACCAGCTCCCTCAAACACTGGCAACTCCCCCCTCCCACAGCCTTTACCCACCTCTACAGCTTGACATCCAGAACCTCCCCACCGACACATCCCTGCTACCCAATCCCCAGCAAAGCCAGAGGCCCAGGTGGACCTGCTCATGGACTCCAATGGAAAATACTTGGACACCAAACGCTACTTCCCTGGCCTCAACACCACGGCCATGCCATGAAGCTGCTTCAAAAGGAATCACTGGGGAGCGCCCAGTACATTATAGTGCATACAGGCACCAGTGACCTCCACACACTTCACCGGAGCACTGCTGAGGCCATGACCAAGGTGGCTGAGTGGGCCTCCAGGGAGTCCTGACAGCAAGGTGATTATTTCTACCCTTCTCCCCAGGACAGACACTCCTTCACATGTAATCCATGAGATCAACATGGAAATCTCAAGGAACTGTGCAGCCTTCCCAACCTGGGTGAAGGAGCATCAGCTCCTCTGGCAGCTTTATACACTGCATGCACAATTATTAGGCATGTTGAATTTTTGAGGATTAATTTTATTGTTGAACAAATACAGTGCTCTCGGTCAATCCAAAATGTTAATAAACCTCAAATCTGAATATTCAAGACAGTAAAAGTGAGTTTTTGGCTTTCTTAGGAGTATCCATTTGTGCAGAATTATTTGGCAGCTGCTAGTGTGCAGAATTATTATGCAACTATCTATCTNGATTCATTTTATTGTTGAACAAATACAGTGCTCTCGGTCAATCCAAAATGTTAATAAACCTCAAATCTGAATATTCAAGACAGTAAAAGTGAGTTTTTGGCTTTCTTAGGAGTATCCATTTGTGCAGAATTATTTGGCAGCTGCTAGTGTGCAGAATTATTATGCAACTAAATGAAAAACGAAAATTTTCCCATCTCACTTGTTTATTTTAATCTGTTAAAGTGAGAATAACAAACAAACAACTCCAAATTTACAAATAAACATTTCTGACATTTCCAAAAAAGAATTCAGCGACCAGTAGCCACCCTTCTTTTCAGTAACAGTCATAAGCCTTCCATCCATGGAGTCTGTCAGTTTCTTGATCTGTTGACGATCAATTTTTTGTGCAGCAGCAACCACAGCCTCCCAGATGCTGTTCTGAGAGGTGTATTGTCTTCCCTCACTGTAAATCTCCCACTTAAGAAGGGCCCACAAGTTCTCAATAGGGTTTAGGTCAGGTGAGGAAGGGGGCCATGTCATTATTCTTTCATCATTAAGGCCTTTGCTGGCTAGCCACGCAGTGGAGTATTTGGATGCATGCGATGGAGCATTGTCCTGCATAAAAATCATGGCCTTCTTGAAAGATTCAGATTTTTTCCTGTACTACTGCTTGAAGAAAGTGTCTTCTAAAAACTGGCAGTAGGTTTGGGAGTTGATTTTAAGTCCATCTTCAACCCGAAAAGGTCCAACTAGCTCATCCTTAATAATACCAGCCCATACCAGTACCCCACCTCCACCTTGCTGGCGTCTGATTCGAAGTGGAGCTCTGTGCCCGTTACTGATCCAGCCACGGGCCCATCCATCTGGTCCGTCAAGAGTCACTCTCATCTCATCAGTCCATAAAACCTTTGAAAAATCTGTCTTCAGCTATTTCTTGGCCCAGTCTTGACATTTCAACTTATGTGTCTTGTTTAATGGTGGTCGGATTTCAGCATTCCTTACCTTGGCCATGTCTCTGAGCACTGAACACCTTGTACTTCTGGACACTCCAGGTAGGTTGCAGTTCTGGAATATGACAGCACTGGAGGATAATGGGTTCCTGGTAGCTTCACGTTTGATTCTTCTCAAATCTTTAGCAGTTAATTTGCGTCTTTTTTTCTCAACCCGTTTCTTGCGACTTGATTGACTATTTGCAACAAAACGTTTGATGGTTCGGTGATCACGCCCCAATATCTTAGCAATTTCAAGAGTGCTGCATCCCTCTGAAAGGCTTTTTACAATTTTTGAACTTTCAGAGTCAGTTAAATCTCTTTTTCGGCCCATTTTGTCTGAGGATAAAGAACCTGCCTAATAATTATGCACACCTTGATATAGGGTGTTGATCTCTTTAGGCCACACCCTCCCTCATTACACAAATACACTTCACCTGATATGCTTAAATCCAATAAGCATTCAAGTTTATACAGCTTGGAGATGGAAAATATGCATAAAAATTATGATATGGTCAAAATACTCACTTGCCTAATAATTGTGCACACAGTGTATGTCTCTGCCTGCCACAGCCTGAGGGACTCACAATAACATCCCCATAAAAACACATCTGTATGATATTTAATGTATATAATATAAATGTATATAAATGTTTTTATAAAAATCAAAATCTGTATCAATATCCAACACGTTTAATAATTACTGTATTGTATGTATATTTTTATCATTTGTAAACTGCTTTGGCAATAACATGTTTTTGTTCATGCTAAGAGCTATTTTGAATTAGAATTTTGAATTTGACAGAGACAGAGATAGAGAGAGAAACAGAGAGAGAGAGGGAGACAAGGAGAGAGATAGAGACAGACACAGAGAGAGAGAGCTCGGTGAATCAATGCTCTGCTCAGCTCAGCAGTGAAATGAGGTTTAATTCACTTGAAATAGTGAAAAAACAGAAAATCAATATTCAAATTCAAATAAGCTTTATTGGCATGACAGATCAGAAACCTATATTGCCAAAGCGCTACAGAAAATTATAAACATTGACAGATAATTGATTAATGATTATATAATAATATGCTAAATCAAATGTAATGCAAAATCTAGACAATCAATATCTGGCATTCGATGTACAGTAGATAAATAAATCAGTGTATGGGAAACAGCGAAGATAGTAACTGAATCAGTATCACTGTTAAACAACTGACAAAACCAGAATAAAGCAGCATGAATTTCTCTCCACGGCCCAACAAGAATCACAACTATGAATCAATGAATTATGATTTGTCTTAAGTGTTAGAAGCAGGTTGAACTACTACTATCAGAAAATAGATCAATATGTTTCATAAGTTTAGATTGTATATGTTTACACAAGGAATAGTATAGAACATTATGACTTTATTGTTTATAAGAAATAAATATTTGTTAGTTTTCTGAAATGGAAATGGAGACAGGAGCTATTTCATCCCACCTATTTAGTTTTCTTTTGTTGTGACTCAGTGGATTGAATGTGAAAAATTTTTCTTTTCTCAGTTATTTAGAAATAAAATTATTAAATAGAGCTATTATATGTGTTAGAAAAGGGTTTGAATTGTTGTGTGTTGTGTGTCGTGAGTCTCATTGTGAGTATGACTGATATGGATGTGTATTGATGTATCTGTTGTTATTGAAGAATAGTAGACTCCAGGAAGAGGAGCCACTGTTACATGAGTGACAGATGAGGATCTAACTGAATAAATAATAAATAAATAAATCTGAAACAAACTGTGTGTGTGTGTGTGTGTCTGGGACTGACCAGTGTGACAGGTGCTGGTGGAGGTGGAGTTGGAGCAGGGACATGGAGCACAGGGTTCAGTTGGGGGGGTTCGGGTGTCGCGGAAGAAACCGGGTTTACACTCCTCACAGTTGGATCCCTGGGTGTTTCCCTCACAGTTCAGACACACTCCTGGAGGTCAGAGCAGAGGTCACATGTCAGAGGTCACACAGAGATCACATGATTAGACATATAACATGTTGATACAGCAGCACCAGGAAACATGTGACCAATGAAACCACTTTATATCCATGATGTCAGAGGAAGATTATTCTGAGTGTGGCAGATCGTCATTTCCTGTATCAACCTCTGAAACTCTGGATTTTTAGTATTATAACATTTATTTAATGAAGGAACCTTTAGTTTCTTTTAGCAGAGAATCTTCAGAACAATGCACGCACACACGCACACTCTTCTCCCAGCAATGGGAGGGGTGTGAAGTCAGAGGTTCTTCAACTACTTTTAAAGTGAGTAAAATAATCATCAACACCATGACTGAGTGATTTTATACCTCGAACTGCAGTGAATCAGTGACAGTGTAGCATGAACACCACAATTTAAAATTTGCTCTCGTTGAAAGGGGGTACCAGTCCTTAGGGAGGAGAACATTGAATTACTTAATTGATTAATGTGATCAATCTCATATCAGAAGCTGTGACTTCTCGATTCAATGGATGTCCAGTCTCTACTTCAAGAGAACAAAACAGGACAATAACTGGGTGTAAATGAATAAGTTTATTAACTAAACTACTATCTACAGTGTAAGTGCAACATGCATTTAACTTTACGTGGACCGTGTGACAAAGAAAGAAACTCTAATGTACCTAACTTTACTTGGACCATGTGAAAGAATAAAGAACGTGGACAAAACGATAAAATGCAAAATGGCTAAAAGCCGATGAGTTAGAGCCGGTGACTAAGAGCTGGGAGATAAGAGCTCTAACTAAGAGCTTAGAGCAATGAGTGAAATGATCACAACAGTCAGACCTTTCTGATCCGTCTGCTAGTCTCTGATTCTGGTCTCAACAGACTCCTCATCTCAGTCTGGGTCTGACTGAGGCTCAAATATGTGGCTGAGTCTCTCTGATGTTTCCTCCTCTAACCATCTTGATACTTTCAGCTCTTTCACCTGTCAATCTGGAGCAAGCAGGTGGTGGGCGGGGCTCAAGGCCTGATCCACATTCCTCAATCAGGAAGTAGGAAGAGATGAGCTTCAGACCCAGTTTAGTGTTTGAAAACATGTTAAACTACATATTAATCACAGAAGATGATTTTAGTTTAAATCATGTCTGGAGAGAGACTTTAATGAATAAATATATAAAAGAAATAATGGGAATGAAAATTCCATTGATAGCATCATCTAACAAATAATAAAAAAAAAAAACGGCTGCAGAATCAGAAATACTATTTCAATTGCTCTTCCACTAATGAATTAAAGATAATTAGTAAATGTAATTTAAGGTAAACACAAGAAACTTGTGCTACAGAAAATGGACCAGACTCAGTGAATAGCTCCCTAAGCTTAACATCCTAAATCCTATGATAAGTATTAATTTGGCTATACAGACTAATGAACAATGATAACTAACATGTCTTTGGGGTCATCAGGTGGGAACCTCCTTTCACCAGTGTTTCGTCTAGTTGGTCCCACGACACCTCCAGGAGGCTAGACAGTGATCACTGGCGTCCCAGAGTCACTCCCCTAATGCCAGCCATCACTGCTCCTCACACCACGACTATTTTCTCCTTTATCTTGCCTATGCTACCACAAACAACATCATCAACTCGGACAAAACACACTAGCAGATTCAGCTCCCCTAACCAGTTGGAGAAAGTGGCGGCCATTTTGACTGAGGGAGGTAGAGTCAAGGAGAGATGCCTTTTTGAGCTAAACTAAATTAATAGTAAATGAATCAATGACTGGTGTTCAATCTAGATTTTCTATTGTATGTATAAACTATAAATATATAAACAACAGAATATTACCTATAAATTAAGATATAGATTATGTAATTACATATGTTTTAGCCCCGAGTCTTGCCTGCAGGTCTCCCTCTCGGCTGTTTGAGACAGACTGTGTTGACTGAGGTGAAACTCTGAACTAATTACTGTCTGCAAACACTCTTTCTGAAACTCAGTGTTGGTGCGTTCGAGGACCCTGGGACATCTGAGATTCAGGAGCCACAGTAAGTTCCATCACATAAAGTTACCATAGTCTCTGCCTTGTTTAGTGATGATCTTGTCTGTTGTAATATTTTTAATATCTCTCCACTTTCATGAATAGTAATAATAAGTTATGAGTTATGTTTTGTTAGTAATTTTTTATTTTAAAAATGCCTATGGAAGAAAGTGTCTTTTTCCTCAGTTAAATCTTTATTCCAAGAAGAAATTATAGTCCAACAACAATCCTCTTAAAGGGGACATATTATGCTCCTTTTCGACAAGTTCAAATAAGTCTCAGACGTCCCCAAAACATGTCTTTGAAGTTTCTTGCTAAAAGATCCACTCCGATCCTATATTTCAGCATGCCTGTAAACCCCTCTGTTTCAGCCCTGTTCAGAACAGGTTGTTTCTGTGTCTGTAGCTTTAAATGCAAATGAGCTGTGCCTGACCACGCCCCTCTCCGGAAGGGGATGCGGCTTGGCCTCTGGCACCATGCTCTAATGTTTACTGTGACTGTGACCGGCGACCTGGCGTCGGAAGCGCTTTGGTTCAACCACACGACTTTTATCCAGAATATGACCCAGAGGGAGAGGCTGCTGAAGAAGTTCAAACTCTACAACTGCAGCAGAACGTTTCTGAATGGTTGGTAACCAATTTTGTGTATTTTGACTTTACATTTTCAGTTTGTTGATGTGTGCTGGCACATAGTTACTAACATGTAGCTAGGTAGCTAATGCTAACTGTTACTGTCTCGTCATTACTGGGAGCTCTTTTGGTAAATAAGCACTATTGTGAATTGTGTAATGTAGTTATCTGTCATGCCTCCTTAGATATACTTTTACAGTCTATGAAAATGTTTGTTGTATGTGGACTGCTACAGGTGTTCAATGTCAATACTAGTCAGATATTTTAATAGATGCTGACAAAGTAAATCATTTTGATTTTTATTAATTTTTCTCCATGTTTTGAGCAGAGATGCTCATCATAACATCTTCCTTTATGTAGTAAATTTATTTTGTGCATTACAATAAAAGCTGTAAATCAGCATAAACATGTCTGATAGCAACATTAATCTTTAGTCAAAGACTAAACTGTGCAGTTTTCTACACTACACTGTTGTCAAGCTCCACATTATATGCAATAAGTGACATGTTATAAATTACCTATGTTATATGCGCTTGATATGTAGCCAAGCTTACTTCTTACCCACCTTAGCTCCACTGTCTGTCAGTTTTTGAATTTCATAAGCTTTATATTCTGGTGAATGTTACCATTTTTCTCTATATTTTGGATAGGTGCTCCTGTGGAAACTGTGCAACCATGCCCACAGAAGCTGAGAATATCTGCTGCTAGGAGATACCACAGGTAGCATTCTCACTAGACAAACTAATCAGTAATTTGTTTCGATTACATTTATAATAAACCATAGCATTTACCATTTGTAATTCACTGTAGGTTACCAGACGGCTATGGGAGATCGAGGAAGATTTACCATGTATGGTAGGCCGTCCTGGGTTGGAGCCGCTCTGCCTCAATGTGTACTCCCTCCAGAATGCCTGCAACATGTACCGCGCTGACTACGGTACTTTACGGTTGAGAGGAATACACCAGTACATTTTGCTTCTTTGTAAAAACATAGTTTCAATGTAAATAAAAGATGTTAGGCAGTCTTGTTTTACTTCAGTGCACATAATTTTACAATGGTAATAACACACCACAAATGGAGTAACACACCCTCAAATAAATTAGTTTAGCTGCTCTTTGATTTGTAAAGTTTTTCTATCAGCAGATAGTGTGCATATAATATATGAATTCAGAGGAGTCATTTCTTTAGTAACGATCAAGCATTTATTTACATCAAATGAGGCACTTATAATCAGTGATAATAAAAAAGCTGTAGGATTCACTGGATCCATAAAAAAAATTGTGAGACACAACATAGATATGTTTGCAAGACTAAATGCCCTGTCCAGTTGTTTTAGTCGGTACAGGTATCTAGCCTATAGGAGCTTTATGGGCTGGTGCTGGGGCTTCCTTGGTCGCAGAATCTGGGTCGTCATTCCAGCCTGCCTGGTCCTACGCATCAGTGCCGAGTTTCCTGACGCCACAGGCCAGTACGTGGGTTTCAGACTGCCCCATGATAGAACCGGGACACATAGCTGGATATGACCTACTCCTTCTCAGGCCGCTCGAACTGTGCAGTGAGGTCCTCTGGGATGGGGATGGCCAAAGCAGCTTCTGTGTATGGTCCCAGGTCAAAAAAGACTTTTTCAAATATGAGGTCCACCACATTCCCTGTTTGATAAAACACAAAAGATTTTGTTTACATTTTTCACTTTTTTGTTTTTTTTTTACAAAACAATGACTGAAAGTCTGTTTCTAACTACCTCCTGACATTTTCTTTACTGTATTTTGTTGTTGGTGGAACTGTCATAACATTATACGTGCAATACTTAATACAATGTGTACAAAACATTTTTTGGTTGAAAAATAAAATAATATAACACTTATAGAATGTCGGCTCAGTCTTAACTGGTGTAGCTCTGCATTCTCCCTTCATGGCCTTTGGAAATTGGACCTTGAACAGTGGTTCACCTTCTTTTGTTTGGGCTTGTGGTTGGTCAGCATTTTCATTGTAGTACATGGCAGCCAGGTAGAGTCTGGAGGTACAGTAAAGAGAAAATCAAAGATGTTAATGTTGACAGAAACCTTAGCCTACACACTCTCACAAGTTCTAAGTAACCACAGCTTCATTTACCTGCACAGCATTCCAAGACTGATAAATGACTGTTAGGTTTATCAAAAGTAGATGCACTTCAGATGGCTACAGACCTGTACTTCTGATGTGAGGCTGAAGAGTCCTCAAGCATAACTGTGTGCCTACAGTCAGTCAGTCTGGCATGCAACATCCCTTGTTGCAGGAAGCTGTATGATGCACTTGATGTGCTGACCTGAACAGAGGAAACAGAGGTTACACCAACATCTCCTCAAATGTGTAGTTATGGCAACAGCCGCAAGCAGTGCAAAAATGATAACAACAAATGCACTCAATTGTGTGTAAACTGGGTTGTCAATAGCTTATAAATGCTGCAAATAGCTCACTATATGTGCAAAACGCAAGAAATGTGTATTACAGACTATCCCCTTTCACATATTCCCTGTAACTCTGCGCTTATCTAGATATTTCCCACAGGCACTGTATCTGTAAACATGATATAAACGTTAAAACAGCCATCATAAGGCATGACTCTCAATACTAACTTTCACAGCACTAACAAACAAGCCCAGACACCTATGCTAATCGCTGCAAAGCCTGTTTAGTCTGAATTTTACTGGCTTGACTTTACAGACAGCTAAAACGCCTTTCAAGTGTGATAAAGTTAGCAGGTTGGCTCTAATCAACGTCACACAGCGATACCAAGCAGCAGAATTGCATACAATCTGTACCCGGCTATACCCGGCTGTGTGGACGAGGCAAAACGTTAGCCACATTAGCTGCCATGCTAACAACACACGCAACAGGCTCTCGTGTACATACAGTAAAGCTACATAAAATGGTGAAACTTACAGCTCCCAAGTTTGAAGTTGGGTCTCGGACAGTCGGTGTTGATCCATGCTTTATCTTCAGAATGTAGCGAATCCCGCATTGTACTGTCACTCGTTGAGAAAGCAGTCCGACGTGAAATAGCCCGCTACAACTCCTAAAGTGTCCATCAAAAATAAAATAAAACAAATCCACTGGGTCTTCAGATCCTCGGACGTAGGGGGTAAAAAGACTTCTGTGTTGGTTTGTACAGTCAACAACCGAGCAACTAGCGTGCATCACTTGTACCTTCGACACAGTTTTACCGGAGCCGTGATGCAAGGGAATAAACGATAGCTGCTGCAAGGCGGACTCAGAAGGCGGAACACACACCTAGCTCGGGGAGTGTCACCCACCTGGGGGGAGGTGGCATCTCCCTTCATGACGACATCAAGGGAAAATCTCCAATTGGCCTGTGTGAGCACACATTTTCTGAAAGGTGGCGCAAGCAAAAGATGGAGAGGATGGACTTTTCTCATGTTTGGGGGGTTTGTAGACAGGCCGGGGACACATATTACTGATAGAAAACCACGGAAAAGTGCATTTTGCATAATACGTCCCCTTTAAACAAGGCAGTTAAAGTTTAATTGTTTAACTATTAAACAGAACAAAAAAGATATGCAGCACTCCCAATGGCAGAGAACCCTGAGGCTTCACAAATAACAAGGATTCCACGTGATCGACAAAATTCTTAACAATTGATTATCAATCATCGATTAATCATTCCCACCCCTAGTTGTAATTATTGTAAATATCGGTGCAGGTGTTTCCACCATGGTGCTGTTGGTGGTTGAGCCTGTGAGTGAGTCAAAGTTGCAACATCAAACTGTGATGAGAAACTACTCTGGGTGAATGAGGCTAAATTAAAGCCTATACTTACTATCCAAAATTGATGCAATACTCCCCCAACAACCCCACATTGTAGAGCAGGTTCACAGGTAAACATTAAATCTTTGGACTCTGTTCTTCAGTCTTTATTGTTCCAGTTGGATACAGTGAGTCAGAGCTGGGACAGTCTGCCTGTATCCTGTTGGATAATTTGCATTTGCACAGTGAGGAGAGGCCAGAGCACCTTCCTTCCTTCTCAAGCCTGTCACTGGAGGTTTTTGAGTCTTTAAGTGCTGGGGAGTGACATGTGATCCAGGACTCAGAGGAGCAGAAATCCACCTCACATCTCACCAGCCAGACTAGAGACTGGATCTGTTTTATTTTACAGTTTCCTTCTTACCAACTGAACATGACTCTTCAGTTGTTCCTCAGTAAATATTTACTTCAGACAAACAGAGGTTTGTGTACTGCCAGGGTCTTTAATTAAACACAGTGTGTAATTGTCAGGGTTTAGCACCAAGGTGTTAAACTGCACTTAATGAGCATTTCATTGGCAGACACTGAACCTCTAAGCTTCAGCTTTCTTATTCAAAGTCCATTTGAAAAGAGACGACATAATAAAACTAGAAAATTCCAGGGAAAGTTTGAGTCCCACGGGGGCTACTGCCGGGATGAGTACATGATTTATTTCCAGTGTTCAAAAGTCACCCTGATCATATTCTGGTTTTGAGAAATGTCTTGATATAAAAGACTCTGATATAAAACAATGTCACATCTCTCCATCATGTATTATGTGGGAAATATCTCATATTCTGTGTTGTTTTTTTTAATAAAACAAGAGGCAACATGTCTTCAAACTGGCATTTAAAGGGTTAAAATCCTGAAAACTAATAAACATTTGGTAGGTTTGAGCAGAACTGAAGTGGTTTAAGAGATGTATGCAAAAAAAAAGCAGAAAAAAATATTGATATATGATGATTTTATAGCATTTTCTTTGGGTGTCCTTTTTTGGACGCGAGGAACCCCAGAGGATACAAAATGTGTTACCAGTGTATAATAGACCTGTAACAGCAACTGACATTAGATTTTAAAAATATGTCAAAAAAGACACTTTCTTGCAGAAATCTATACCTTCAGCTGTAACACAGCCAAAATGATCAGCAAATCAAAAAAGAAAAGTGAAGAAAATGTCCAAAAAAGGACAGAGGGACCCCTGAGGGTTAATAAATCCCATGAATCGCTATTTAAATTACCACTATTAAGTTTTTTTCGGTGCTAAATTTAACGTTACTGGGGAGGAGAGCAACGCGACTAGAAGTGACAGCGAGAGAGGGCTAGTAGCTTCTCCTCTCCTCTGTCTCAGCGGAGACCGTCACAACTTCATTCACTCATTTAACAAAACAAAAAGAAAAGCAACAAAGGAAGCAGTAAATGGACTTACATATTTAAGACCTAACTAAATGTAATTTAAGACCTAACATGCGGCTAATGTAAAGCTAGCGGAGCTTGGAGAGTTGGTTATCTGGTTGCTAGGCACGCACACACGCACACAGGTCAGGAGCTGCCGTTGCCATGGCAATGTGAAAATCTGCCCAGAATTTGGCTTCTACATGGCTTAAAACAATTGCAAATTATGAGAAAACCGTTACTTCTTTTCAAAAACCGAAAACACCGTGACAGACACTGAAGCCAGAAGTTTCTTACAGTCTCTATTTTATTCAGATATTCCTTAAAATGAGTGAGTAAGCTCAGTGCGAAGACAGAGTGAGATTCTTTTGAAAAAAAAAGACGATTACATTAGGTGTCAATGAGAGTGAGACAGGTATTGCTGCCGGACTCGGCACCCCTGTTTAAATTTTGTGCAGACCCTGCCTGTCAAAGTTACATTTTATGAATCCTAACAACTATGTCTACATTTTGAGAAAGAATTATTTGTCTCCTTTTTACGGTTTGGCCGTGAGCTCGAGTTAAAAATAAAAATAAAGGTTATTTTTTACTGCTTCACGCACTCTAACTAACTGATGCAAAAACAGTTGTTGTGTTTTGGAGAGAGCAGAAGTTTTCCTCCGTTTTATAGTTTGAATCACATTTCTACGTGCAGGTATGAGAGAGTTGGGTGACTCAGAAAAAAGGTGAAATTTTGTAGAAAAAAGGTGAAATTTTGTGGGTTTTTAAAGAAAATTCAAATGCATTCCTAATGCATTATTATTCCCAGTATTTTGGGAATAACTTTGGGAAAAATTGGAATTTTAACACCAAAAGTCATAGCACCTCTTTCGGGATCAAGACGCACGTTTTGATGTATATATTACCGGGGTTTTCTCAAAGCTGCGGGACGAGTTATGCGCCAAAATTTGGCGGAAGAATAATAATAAGCCCAAAGGAATATTAATAGATGGGGATCTGCCCCGAAGCACTCCTCTCAGCTATTCTAGCTGTAGAGGAGTGCCTCGGAGCTGAGCACCCGTGGCACTAATAATTATACAGTGAGCGTCCATTGATAAGAGCAGACAGCCTGTAAATGATCAGAGTGATTACCGGACTGTGGGTGGCAGTAGCTGGTGTGGTTGTGACACTGGCAGGGTCGGCAGCCAGTACTGCTGAAGTGGAAGAACCCCGGATGGCACTCATCACACTTGGGTCCATACACTCCCGTCTTGCACACACAAATCCCTGAGCTGGAAGAGGCAGAAAAAAGACAAACTCAATACAACAGTTCAATAAAAGAGCGTTTTCATCTCATACCTGCCTGCTGTGCAGCCTCAGCCTCAAACAGGCAACATTTTTTTTCCTTGAAGCGTATCAGGTCCCTTTTAATGCAAGAGAGCGTCAGTGGAGCTGTGTGTGTTAGGAGCAGTCGTGAGATGACGTCCAGACTCTGGTGCTGATTTCACACTTGACTTCCTGCATGTTCTCCATCCCTCCATCTGCTTCTACAGCTCTGCTCCAGGTATGACGCATGTGGGAAGCACCTGCTCCAGTTCAGAGTCGTCCAGACCATTCGTACAGTGTCTTAGTATTAAAACACCTGGCCTCCACACCACCAGGTCTCATCACTCAAACTGTATATCCTTCCCTCATTCCTCATTTGAGGCATGCACACAGTGTAGGTGAGTGGTCATGTGATATGTGCTTCAGGTGTATTTATATGGACAGAGATTACTTCTGATGCAGAGTTAAAACTTTCAGATGGATGGAAAAAAGTATTAATGCGGACATTGTTTCTCCACTGACAAGTTTGTTGTAAATTTTTCCTTAGAAATAAGATAAAAAGATGTCTTATTCCTATTAAGGCATCGTCTGCCAGAGGCTTTACTGACCAGCCTTTTGCTGACAACTCCAGCCTTAACAGGACCCTCAAATCTGGTTTCCTGAACATTAAATCACTGTCCAGTAAAGCATTACTAATAAATGACTTGATTCTTGAGCATAAGCTGGATATGAGTGTCAGTCCAGTTTTAGTCTGGAAGCATTTGGCTGTTAATTTCAGTTTGTTATTCTACCTGACACAGAAACACACAGGCAGACAGACACAGACAGGTAGACAAAGAGGCAGGCAGACACACACACACACAGACACAGACAGAAGGCTGTTGATAAGTTAGAACTCACTGGACAGAACAACAGTAAATACAGCAGAATATTGAATTTCACCTGCTCAAATGGTGTTATAGATTCTCCTTTTACTTTCCTTCAGTTGTTAACTACTCCTGCACTCCTTTGTGCTACATAAACTGTTAAATTATCCAAACGTTCAGCTTCTTCAGGAGATGTATGCTATCCTTCAACATTTTAATACTATTTATAATTTTTTAAATAATAAGCATTTTGTGCAATTTTTTACAATGTAAGTGAATGGAGATGATGTTCAGCTCCTTCAAAACTTCAACATCTTTGAAATTCAATTACTTAAGCAGACTTCATTCAAACTCAAACTATTCACAAGATTATTTAGCATACTGATAGCTTCAATTAAAGTTTCTACTATTTAGGATGCTGTCTATCTTTCTGTCTCATTCAGCTCTCAGCATTCACATGCATTTTCAGCAGCAAATGCATTTTCTAGTTTTCTAACATTTTCTGTGAATGCTGAGGCATTCACACTATTGTTATTATTGTGAATGCTGCAGCATCTTTATTATTATTCTTTTTCTTCCGTGGCAGCTAACTACTCCTTCATACTTTGTGCTACAAAGACGGTTCATATATCAAAACGTTCAGCTCGTTCAGGGCTTTCCTGCTTGTGTTGAACTTTTTTCTATTTACACTTCTGCTTTTTTTTGCCATTCAAATGAATGGAGACGATGTTCAAATCCTTGAAAACTTCAGCCTCTTTGAGTTTCAAACTACATCAGCATACTTTCAGCTACAGACTTCATTCAAACTTTAAACTGTTCAACAGTTTTTGAATTATCACAGTTTCATGCTTTTTTCATTACATTTTTGTCTTTATAATGGGTGTGCATTGCATAGAATGTTCGAGGCTAGAGTGGATGACATCATCGCTAGGGTGGGAGAAGGTCTAAAATTTTTCTGAAAAAAATCTGTGTAACTTGTCCTTACGGCTACATATTTCAGTCTTCACAAATAATTCCTTCCTCATTAGTAGACAAATTTGCCCTGTTTCATTTAAGTATCTACCTTAGCACAGAGACTAACAGAAAATTGAAATGTTGAAATTTGAAATGTGACCCTCCAAGTGATGCGAGCACCCTCAAACTCTCCCATAGACTTCAATACAAATTCAGGACATTCAACAGCCAGACTCTCTCTCTTACACACACACACACACACACACACACACACACACACACACACACACACACACACACACACACACACACACACACACACACACACACACACACACACACACACAGAAACGGACACATAGCAAGGTAGACAGACAGACGGGCAGACAGTAATGTAGATAGACACACTTTGATTCAGGAAACATTTGGCTGTTAATTTAAGTTTGAATTATAACTGACTCCACAATACATGTCTAATTGGTGGATTACTTTTTGAGCTCATTGTGATTGGTCAATTACCTTTGGAGCTCATTCTGATAGTTGGATTACCTTTAACCAGTGTTTTCAAGGTGCTACCTTTTTCAAAGAGAAAGACAGGTGGGCAGCCAGACAGATGGACAGCATTGTCACCATGGCAACCTCTGAGTGAAGGGAAGGGATATACAGCTAGGACAAATTACCCGATTAAAGACTCCTCTGATATCGGTGGTGTTTATCAACCACTTTACTGACATTTCTATCAAAATCCTGCTACAGACTGCTCCTGTTGTCACTGGAAATATGTTTCAGTCCAGTTGTAATCAGGCAGCATTCAGCAGTTAATTTCAGTTTGTCATTCTTACACGCACGCACGCACGCACGCACGCACGCACGCACCACCACTATCACCATCACCACCCTTTACTCCCACTGTGTCTTATTCTTATTCACTTATCCATGGCGTGATTTTGACAGTGGATTTAAATTTAGTTTTTTGAGGAGGAACAATTTCCAGGGTGGATGATCATAACTGACTGAAGGCAAGTAACTGGTCATTTGTATCTGAAAGAAAGGGCTGTCACAAAAAGTTTTAAAAAGTGCAGACAAAGACTGAGCTGTGTGTTTACCAAGTGCACAGAACTGGACCTTTTGCTTTAGAGGTTTTGTGGTGACTTGGGAAAACTGAATTAAGCATGATACACATTTTCACAGGTAATTAGAAAAATTTGAAAAATAATTAGCAGTTTACCGATAATTACAGTAATTGTGCATTGCAGTCCTGGTTTACATTGTCCTGTCTCTGCTCTTCACCAGCAGATAGTTTCAGGGTTCAGTAAAATCTGCTTCCTGCTTTGGATCCTATGCCACATGCAGCATAAGGCCAGATGGACTACAGCCTGTAGGAAATCAAACCTCTGAACTGCAGCTAATCATTCAGTCATCTCTGAAAAACACTAACAGAGAGGGAAGAGGGAAAAGCTTCCAGATTTCACATCAGTCCTGTCACCATAACAAAAATCAGGACTGATGTTGGCTAAGTTTTCTGTACATTAACAAATATCTCATAATAATAAAGACTGAAAAATCACTCCATATCAGTCAGTCAGTAACCTGCAGGTCAATCTGTCATCTGAGTCTACTGAGCAGCTAAGACATGAGGCTGAAGTTTGGAGTCACAAGAGAGCCATAAAAAGAATAAATCTGGAAAAGAATAAAATCAGTGTGGAAATATAAAGAAAAAAAATGCTTTTCCCCTATTGCCTTTGCTATTCCATGAAGCTGTCCATCAACTGGCGGTGGGCCGGCTTCCCTGCCAAGGCTTAATGAACAAATTAGAAAAACGTTTATTTTCTAACCATTTTAGTCTGTGGATGCCACAAACACACACAGGCAGAATGTCCTGACCTGTCAAAGCTGAATTCATGTGTGCAGGAATCCACCCTCAGCCTGGGCAGGAAAGCCCGCCCAAAGCCAGTTGATTAACAGCTTGGCCCTTCAAGGAATAGAAGAAGCATAGGGAAAAAGCATTTTTCACATTATATTTCCACATTCAATTTACTAATTTATTCCTCTTTATATTTCCACATTATTTTCTCATTCGTTTACAGACTTATTGTTTTAACAGCACTCCTATGACTCCATACACCCCAGGTTCACGCTGCAGCAGCGGAGGGGAAACAGAGGGATGTAAACGAGGCGAATGAGATGGTGAAACCATTCAGTAATCTGAGTGTTAATTCGTCCCCTCTCGACTAGGGAGAAGGTTTGTTATTGTTTTGCCCGGTGCTGTGCGTCAAGTAGGTCAGTGTTTCATGGGCGATGAAGCTTAACCCCATTTTGCAGCTGCCGTGGCAACAGTATTGGATCAGAGCCGTGGTAGAAACGCTCTCAGGGAAGTGATTGCCAGTTTAATTATTGAGAGGTGAAATAAACCCGGTACTACACTAAGCAGGTTTGGTTGCATAGCTGACAAATCTTGACAGGGTCTGTTCAGCAGCCAAGCAGCAGGACTTCTGATCTCTCCTCTGCTGGCCCTGAGTCATGGCAGAGTATGCTGGGCTCCACACAAGTGTGGACATGTCCAAGTATTTATGACAGTAAATGTGCAAGGAAGAGAGATAAAATCTATGGTTTCTCAATATGAGTTTTTTAAGTGTGAAGAAAGAGGAAGAACAACACATATAACAAGGTGGAAACAGGTCATGTGACACTGATAAAGATATCAGTTGGTGGTCAACAAATAGATCCAGTGTAATTGGAACATCTCTATTGTGGTATGTGCCTTAACCATTAGGCTACCGCATGTCCCCACAAATCAATTTATATACATAATCAATACATATGGTCAATGCAAAATGTTCTGGCTCTTGCAGCGTTTCAGAGCCTTTTAATTTGGTGAAGGGTTAAATTTGTCTACTTCTGACGTTTTAGGTTATTTCGTGCATGCTTTTAGTTTGAAGGTTCAAACAGGAAATAGAAAGAGAAAAGGGCGAGTCACAGGAAGTGAAAGTTCACTACATTTGCTATTTCTCCTGTCATTTTACTACATTATTGTTGTCGATTTGAGGTCCTTAACGTCTTCTGTGAGCACAACTCGTAAGTTTGTTCATTTATGTAGTGCTTATGACTTGTGAGGAATGTTAGATAATTTATGAAAAAACGTTTATTTAGTGTTAGCTTCATGGCGCTAGCATAGCATGCTAACATGCGCGGGTATCTAGCAGGCATCTGTAGGTAGTGTTGACTAAGCTTATTAGCTCTTATTTGCTACCTGTATATTTGTGTTTATTCTTTTTTATTAATAAGAAAGGCAAGTCTAATTGTGATTTATGCTTTTTTACAGTTTTTACTCTGTCTATCTGTGGGCCTGTGAATAAAATCCTAAAATGACGTTCACGTGTCTGCAGTGGATGAGTTCGCTATCTGCATAGCTGCGCCGGGGAAGCAGCAAGGGCAGAATACAAAATGACTATAAAGAATACAATGTGCAAATATGAAGCTTAGGAGTTGTTGATAGCAGGCTTGGGCAATGTCCAAAATGTAATATCTCGATACAGTCCAGCACAAATATCACAATATACAATATTATCGTGGGTAGTTTAAATAGACATAATTCTATTTTATTTTTTAATATTTTTATGTGTTTTTTTTCAAGTAAAACGATAGAAAACATACTTTCTCTGTCTCATATACTTCCTACTGCAACCTCTCAGCTGTTCTCAGACCTCTCACAGCCAATCAGCATCGGCCCAAAAGTGCCCATCCCTCCTTCTTTGGTCTAATTGGTCATGGCAGACGCCCGTCTTCAAGCTAAAATGATTGACAGAGACACTAACCAATTGCAGGGCTTACTCCAACTGAAAGAATTCTCGTTTTTTCGCTCGGAGACCTCCATTGTGTAGTCAGATAGCTAACAAACACAATCACACTCGCTGACACAGCCGCTGATGCAGCAGGAAGGAGAGAAATTAATGAAATGCGGAGAGAAGTGCTGCAAATAAAGTCGCTAAATAGTCTGCAGTATGATATTCATGATTAAATACTTTGATGAAAAAACCCTTTTGATGTGTGATCTGTGGATCCTTACGGACTAAAGGAATATAAATTATAGCCGCAAGCGGCAATTCAAGAATTCTAACTGTTTTACACTGACAGCAGCCGAATTTTAGCTTCCTAATTCTTTGGTTGACCTATTTGCTATAATAACCTGAAGATATCTACTAAGTGTTATGATGATCAGATAGACGGTAATGACTTATGGCCAATATTAGCTAAGACCCGCCCTTGGCAAAGACATTTTGGTTGATGTCCATGTTTTTCGACTTATCTTGCACAATTGTAGTAGAAATGTGCCTCTCAGTCACACAAGACTGTATACCAAATTAGGTATTGATGAAATAAAAATTCAAAAAGTTCTATTCATTTTACTCTTTTTAATGTTATGCTAATTAGCTGAAAATCCATAATGGTAATCACTATTATCACAGAGCCTTTTTGTAGAGAATATTAAGCTGTAGGTGTGAGGTAAATTTGACGATGATTGGACCCTCCTTAACAATTTTGACTCTTAACTATAGTGCCACCATATAGTCAAATGGGATAATATTTTTGGGATAATATTTTTTGTGAAGCAATAATACACCATTTGGAGTTATGATACCAATTTTTGTGTATCTGGCTTGCTCCAGCTCACTGAAAATTGAGAAAAGACTTAAGATGGCAAATATTGATGAATATATGTATGTGTGTACCAATTTTGGTGAAAATCTGTTCACTAGATTTTGAGGTAAGTATTGTAGGTATTTATGGAACCCCTAGAGAGCAGGCTCAAAATGCTTCGGTTGGCTTACTCCCTGTCAAATTTCAAGTCAATCAGACGAATGGTGTGAGGGGCGTGGCCCTATGAAAAATACTTTTTTGAGCCTTAATTACACTGCAACCATGAGGTCAATTACGCTCATACTTCTTGGGCCAGTAGCGCACATCATTTCCAGTTATTTGGCCAAGTTTCATGTTTCTCACTCAGTCCAGCTTACAGTAATTTGAGTCATGGCAGAAGACAATTAATAATAATAATTATAGTCGCAAGTGGCAATTCGCGGGTTCTAAACGTTTTGCGCTCAACCAAGACAAGCAGACAATTTTAGCTCATTAATGCTTTGGCAGACCTACTACCCATAACAACCTCAAGATATCTACCAAGTTTTATGATGATCGGACAAATGGTAAATGAGTTATGGCCAATATTAGCTAAGCCCCGCCCTTTGCAAAGACATTTCAGTCAATGGCGGCAATGTTTTTGTACCGATCTCACTCATTTGTAATAGAAATGTGCCTCTCAGTTACCCAAGAGTGTATACCAAATTTGGTATTGATAAAGTAAAAATTTAGAAAGTTCTATTCATTTTACTGTTTTTAATGTTATGCTAATCTGCTCAAAATCCATATTGGTGGTGGCTATTATCACATAGGCTTCTTGCAGAGAATATTGACCTGTAGCCGAGAAGTAAATTTGAAGATCATGGGACTCTGTGTGGCGGATGCAGCCTTTCAAATTTTTTACAATTTTGACTTTCAGGGTTAGAACCCTAATGGAGGAATGGACAGATAATAAGACTACATCTCCTCAAAGGTAGGGGGCCACCACCGCTTCACTGGTTTTGCTGGTACACGATGCTGCTGATCCTGCAGTGCACATGACAATCAGCTCACTGTTTCCACTTGATCAGGCAGCAGCACATTTTCAATCAAATGCTTCAGTGGCGGTGAGTGTTTGTTTTAAAGCCGTAAAACGAGTCCTGCACACATGAAAACATTTTAACACAAAACAACTGAAGATTCAATGATTCAAACTTTTTCAGTACATGTTCTCTATGGTTTGACTGAAGTTTATTATCATGACATTAACGTGAAGAATAAAACACTTTGTATCACTGTTCTGTAAATAAAATCATATCAAACAGCCACTGCAACTGATTCAGAGTGGCATATGATGCAGAGGCAGAAAAATCTGCATCCAGAATCAATATTTCATTAGACTGAGGCGCCTTTCATATTGCTGTAGCGGACTTACCTGGCCTGGCATCAGTCACAAGCCATTAAAGAAGTTCATTGTAAGGACATGCAGAGTTATGGACCCAAAACTGACACTTTGTTACTCTTCCCACAATCAAACTATGAAACAGCTCCAGAGGATCAACAAATGGACACCAGGCAACTGGAGAACATAGGCAAAATCTCCAGTTTGTAACAAAGGGACTGTCTATTGATATTAAATTGTTTCACACCAAAAGGAGTGATTATCACTAAGGTGTGAATCCTGGCCTCTCTGTGCCATGCACATGAACACACACAAACACACACAGACACACACACACACAGACACACACACACAGCTCCCTTCCTCTGTCCCTCTCTAGATATGAGTCATAAACCATCCCACATTCCAATTCTGAGAAGTGACCAGTAGAACACTCTTCACAGACACAGATCTAATGACGAAATATACAATTTAATATATGTTCTGTAACTAATGGGATGTTTCTATGTAACAGTTCAATCCCAAACTTCTATCCTATACAATGTTTGAACTGTAACATGTACCTTTAAGACAATGTCTTTGATCATTAGTGCCACGGGTGCTCAGCTCCGAGGCACTCCTCTACAGCTAGAATAGCTGAGAGGTGCCTCGGGGCGGAGCCAATATTCCTCAGACTTATTAGTGCCACGGGTGCTCAGCTCTGAGGCACTCCTCTACAGCTAGAATAGCTGAGAGGAGTGCCTCGGGCGGAGCTTATTATTATTCTTCCACCAAATTTTGGCAGGTAACTCGTCCCGCAGCTTTGAGAAAACCCCGGTAATATATACATCAAAATGTGCGTCTTGATCCCGAAAGAGGTGCTATGACTTTTGGTGTTAAAATTCCAATTTTTCCCAAAGTTATTCCCAAAATACTGGGAATAAATAATGCATTAGGAATGCATTGGAATTTTCTTTAGAAACCCACAAAATTTTACCTTTTTTCTACATAATTTCACCTTTTTTCTGAGTCACCCAGCTCTCTCATACCTTGGAAAACTTCTGCTCTCTCCAAAACACAACAACTGTTTTTACATGTAAACTTTTCAAACTATGAGCACTCAAAGGAGGAGTGGAAATCACTTTTTCTTCAAAGTTAGAGTGACAGCGTCAGTTGGCTAGGGTGCGTGAAGCAGTAAAAAATAACCTTTATTTTTATTTTTAACTCGAGCTCACGGCCAAACCGTAAAAAGGAGACAAATAATTCTTTCTCAAAATGTAGACATAGTTGTTAGGATTCATAAAATGTAACTTTGACAGGCAGGGTCTGCACAAAATTTAAACGGGGGTGCCGAGTCCGGCAGCAATACCTGTCTCACTCTCATTGATACCTAATGTAATCGTCTTTTTCTTTCAAAAGAATCTCACTCTGTCTTCGCACTGAGCTTACTCACTCATTTTAAGAAGTAACGGTTTTCTCATAATTTGCAATTGTTTGAAGCCATGTAGAAGCCAAATTCTGGGCAGATTTTCACATTGCCATGGCAACGGCAGCTCCTGACCTGACCTCTGACAGCCAAGGGCTGCGTGATGTCATCGCTACAGTGACACGGAGAAGATTTTTTACCCTAACCCTATCCCGGCAGTAGCCCCTGTGGCACTCAAAATTTCCCTGGAATTTTCTAGTTTCATTTAATGTTTAATGGTCATGGTGGAAGACGGATCTGCGAGTTTATAGGTAAACTCTAGAATTAAAGTATTCAAAAGCTCTGTGGGAAATTACTCTCTTCTTTAAGTTGAAACAAAGGAGAAGACGAGTAACGCCCCTGAAACATGAGCCAGTAACTTTTAATTATTATCAAGTTTTCCTTTTTGAAGATTTTGGACAATTTAGAGCCATCTGGTCAATGCCAGTCTCCTCTAAATTTATCTAGCCAAAGTGAAGTGCATGAGAGTTTATTTCGCATCAGCCTGCAAGAGACGCCAGCAGATAACACATCTGCCCACAACCGCCTGCAGAGAAGCCTACCAGAAATTCGGGGTGCCCAAGACAGAAAGTCTCCTGGCAAACTCCATCAGAGCTGAACCGCTGAGACACCAGCAGAATCTGTCACTGTGATAACGGGACACAGCCTCCAGGAGAATCCACCTCCAGGGTTAGCATGGCAACCACAGCCACCTGGGTTCCAGCTGAGGGTCTCCAGCTACAACTCACAGTAGGTCGGTCTTACCTTTTGTTCATGACTGGGTTGTTGTCGAAACATAACAATACTGAATCATCAAATCTCATTCGTAAATGTAGTGATCATTAGCTGTATAGCCATAGTGTATAGCCATAACATATTCTCTCCTACCATTGCCAACTCATCACACAGCTCATTTCATTATTATTTTCGTCTTTATGATTATTACATGTTGCATTTACACTGTAGTGAGTAGTTTAGATAATAAACTTATTCATTTACATCCAGTTGTAGTCCTGTTGTGTTCCTTTAATGTAGAGACTGGAGATACGTTGAATTGAGAAGTCATGGCTTCTGATATGAGATTGATAACTTTAATCAATGAAATAATTCATTGTTGTCCTCCCAGAGGTCTGATGCCCCCTTTCAACGAGAGCAAATTCTAAATTATGGCGTTAACGCTACATTGTATACAGTGAAAAGAAATATCGCACAGACGATGCCCAGTGGAGCAAACACAGCAGTTATAACTGATATTGGATACTGTGTATCCAAGCTACATCACATGATCTTTGGAGTGACAGGAGAAAAAATCATTAACACTGAATAACGATGCAATTAGAGAAGTCAGCTCATTAACCTGAAGGAAGTTCATCAGGGATGGTCATGGGACAGGTGTGAGACAGTTTTGGGACGGCTGATCTTATATGTTTAAAATTTTCCTTGTGACTTATTATGTACCTGCAATGCAATAGCACTGAAGACCAAGACAATATACTGTATATATCAATGCGTGCAGCTTGATCGGGAATGAGTAACCATGGTGACTTAAATGGTGATAAAAGGTGAAAAAATTCCCATAAACAAAGAATGGGGAGACGTCTTCAAAACAACAAACTTTGGAGCTCTACTGCTGTGTCATACTTCAACATAGAAAAATGGTTGTTATGTTAAACGGGTCACAAGACTTTAGAGTTTATGTTTTGTGTCATTTTGAGTCCGTTTCAGATTTTATAGTGGATGTGCATTGCACAGAATGTTCAGGCCACATATTTCAGTCTTCACACATCATGGCTTCCTTGATAGTAGAGAAATTTGTCTTACTTCATAGAATGTGTCTATGTTAGCACAAAGACTTACAGAATTTGAACTTTAACCTCAAGCGATGGGAGTACCCTCCGTCTCTCCAATTGACTACAATACAAATTCAAAACTTGGCCAAATAACTGGAAAAGATGTGCGCTACAGGCCCAAGAAGTATGAGCGCAATCGGCTCTGTAATCAATGATTAAATGTAAAATTTTGGAAAGACCACGCCCCTCACACCATTTGTCTAATGGACTTGAAATTTTTACACACGTCTAGCTCAATTTGCTCTACAAAACAGCCAATTGAACTACAAAGTCCATCTGGATAGATTTTTTGCTAATTTGCATAATTTGAAAAACAGTAAAATGAATAGAACTTTATGAATTTTGAGATAAGAAACACCAAATTTGGTATACTATATATATTTGATCAGTCGAAAAAACATGGCCGCTATCAACAAAAATATCTTCACAAAAGGCGGGGCTTAGCTAATATTGGCCACTACTAATTAAATATTGGTCCGATCATCATAAAAAGTGGTCAATATCTTCGGGACGGGACAGGGAGTAGGCCTACCAAAGCATTTTGAGCCTGACCTCTAAGGGGCGCCATAAATACAGAAATACGTCGCTCAAAATATGGTGAACAGATTTTCACCAAAATTAGGACGCATGTTCTGGAGTAAAAAAGAAAATCTTCAGTGCCATATTGATTGATGAAAGTGGGCGTGCCATGTTAAACCTTTGCTCAATTTGCAGAGAGGTGGAACAAGCCAGACAAACGGTAAACGGTAACGTTAAATTGGTATCATAACTCCAAATGGTGTGTGAATGTTTAACAAAAAATTTGATCCCATTCGGCCATATGGTGGTGCTATAATTTACAGTCAAAATTGTGAAAAATTTGAAATGCTGCCCCTGCCACAACAAGGGTAAAATCATGTTCAAATTTACCTCACACCTACAGCTTAATATTCTCTATAAAAACGCTCTGTGATAATAGTGACTACCATTATGGATTTTGAGCTTATAAGCATAACATTAAAAACAGTAAAATGAATAGAACTTAGAATTTTTACTTTATCAATACCATTTGGTATACCATACAATTTGGTATACTGTCTTAGAAATACAGTAAAATGAATAAAACTTTATGAATTTTGAGATTAGAAACACCAAATTTGGTAGACCGCCTTGAGAGATGAATATACAAATTTACAAATTATGATTACAATTACAAATGAGCAAGATCGGTCAAAATGCACTCTCATGCCAAAAATACGTACCTCAAAATCTGGTGAACAAATTTTCACCAAAGTTAAGACATGTTCTGGACTATTAAAGAAAATCTGAAGTGCCATCTTGATTGATGAAAGTGGGCGGGGCCTTTTCATCAATATGTGCCATGTTAAAAAAGATCTTGCTTAGCTAATATTGGCCATAACTCATTAACCATTTATCCAATCATCATAAAACTTGTTGGATATCTTCAGGTTGATATGGCAAGTAGGTCAACCAAAGCATTAGGTAGCTAAAATTCGTCTGTTTCTCTCGGTGGAGCGCAAAGCAGTTAGAACCCGCAAATTACAGCTTGTGGCTATAATCAATTATTGATCCTATCACCCTATAACACTTTTTACCCCTTTCTCCCCATTTTCAAGTGTAACACAGTAACACCTTTACAAAAGTGATTTATTTCTCCTGATGTCTTTTCATTAATAGTAGTGACACCGTTCACGTGTTGATGTGCTGACGTCAGTGTGGTGTCTCATCTCCATTCATTTTTCTGTTACTATTAGAGTTAATTGCTACTATGTCTGAATACAGTTAATGTTGAACTACCTGCTGTTACATTTAAACTTACACTAGTTCTACTCCATAACACATACCCCTCCAACCCACCCCCACCCCACACCCACACCCCCCACACCCACACCCCCACACACGCTACTAACGCAGTACCTGGGGAGAAATAGACAAAGCTGATTCTTATTGGCTACTTAGACTCATTACCAATTAATTGGTTGATTTCATTGCTTTTCTCACCATAAAACTGATATATCTGGTAACCTAAAGATGTTCTTTCATTTTATAGTTTTATCAAATATTATCATCATCCTCCTCCTTGAACCATCACCTTACCGTGGTGGAGGAGTTTGAAAGCCCTAATGACCCTAGGAGCTATGTTGTCGGGGGCATTTTGCCCGTGGTAGGGTCTCCCAAGGCAGATTGGTCCCAGGTGAAGGGCCAGACGAAGAACGGTTCAGAAGATCCTAATGATGAGAAATATCAAGAACCCGAGTACCCGGCTCGGAGGGACAGCGGGGCCCCGCCCTGGAGCCAGGCCTGGGGTTGGGGCCCGTGGGCGAGCGTCTGGTGGCCGGGCCTTGGCCCATGGGGCCCGGCTGGGCCCAGCCCGAACCGGCTACATGGTTCCGCTCCCAGTGGGCTCACACCTGCAGGAAGAGTCGCGGAATCAGGAAGAGGTTGAGCGATACCGGCTAGATATAGTCGGCCTCACCTCGACACATAGCGTCGGCTCCGGAACCCAAGTCCTTGAGAGGGGCTGGTCTCTCCTCTTTGCTGGAGTTGCTCCGGGTGAGAGGCGGAGGGCCGGGGTGGGCTTTTTGGTGTCCCCCAGGCTCTCTGCCTATATGTTGGAGTTTACCCCAGTGGACGAAAGGGTTACGTCCCTGCGCCTCCAGGTCGGGGATCGGGTTCTGACTGTTGTCGGCGCTTATGCGCCGAACAGCAGTTCAGACTACCCGCCTTTTTTGGAGTCCTCAGGACGGGTGCTGGAAAGTGCCCCGAAAGGGGACTCCATTGTCCTATTGGGAGACTTCAACGCTCACGTGGGCAATGACAGCATGACCTGGAAGGGTGTGGTGGGGAGGAACGGCCTGCCCCATCTGAACCTGAGCGGCGTTCAGTTATTGGACTTCTGTGCTAGTCACAGCTTGGCCATAACTAACACCATGTTCAAACATAAGGATGTCCACAGGTGCACTTGGCACCAGGACACCCTAGGTCGCCGGTCTATGATCGACTTTGTAGTCGTATCATCAGACCTGCGGCCGCATGTTTTGGACACTCGGGTGAAGAGAGGAGCAGAGTTGTCAACCGACCACCACCTGGTGATGAGTTGGATCAGATGGCGGGGGAAGACGCCGCGCAGACCTGGCAGGCCCAAATGGGTTGTGAGGGTCTGCTGGGAAAACCTGGCGGAAGAACCCGTCAAGATGATTTTCAACGCACACCTCCGGCAGAGTTTCGATCACGTCCCGAGGGCAGTGGGGGACATTGAGTCCGAATGGGCCTTGTTCCGCTCTGCTATTGTTGAGGCGGCTGTTGCAAGCTGCGGCCGCAAGGTAGCTGGGGCCAGTCGTGGCGGTAACCCCCGTACCCGCTGGTGGACACCAGGGGTGGGGGAAGCCGTCAGGCTGAAGAAGGAGGCCTACAGGGCATGTTTGGCCTGTGGGTCTCCGGACTCAGCTGACTGGTACCGGCGGGCCAAGCGGAGTGCAGCCGTGGCAGTTGCTGAGGCAAAAACTCGGGCGTGGAAGGAGTTCGGTGAGACAATGGAGGAAGACTATCGATCGGCTCCAAAAAGGTTCTGGCAAACCGTCCGGCGCCTCAGGGGAGGAAGGCGGCAACTCGCTCACACTGTTTACAGTGGGGGCGGGGAGCTGCTGACGTCAACTGAGGATATAGTCGGACGGTGGAAGGAATACTTTGATGAGCTTCTCAATCCCACCAACACGTATTCCGTGGAGGAAACAGAGCCAAGAGACCTGGGGATGGATGATCTAATCTCTGGGGCAGAAGTCGCTGAGGTAGTGAAACAACTGCGCGGTGGAATAGCCCCGGGGGTTGATGAGATCCGCCCTGGGTATCTCAAGGCTCTGGATGTCTTAGGACTGTCTTGGTTGACACGCCTCTGCAACATTGGCAACATTGCATGGACATCGGGGGCAGTGCCTCTGGCGTGGCAAACCAGGGTGGTGGTCCCCATCTTTAAGAAGGGTGACCAGAGGGTGTGTTCTAACTACCGAGGAATTACACTCCTCAGCCTCCCTGGTAAGGTCTATGCCAGGGTACTGGAAAAGAGGGTCCGGTCAATAGTTGAACCTCAGATCGAGGAGGAGCAATGTGGTTTTCGTCCTGGGCGTGGAACTGTGGACCAGCTCTTTACCCTCGCTAGGGTGCTGGAGGGAGCATGGGAGTTTGCCAATCCAGTCGACATGTGTTTTGTGGATTTGGAGAAAGCTTACAACCATGTTCCCAGGGGCTCCCTATGGGGGGCACACCGGGAGTATGGGGTGGATGGCCCCTTGTTAGTGGTCATTAAGTCCCTATACCAAAGGAGTGTGAGTCTGGTTCGCGTAGCCGGCAGTAAGTCGGACCTGTTCCCGGTGAGGGGTGGCTGCCCTTTGTCACCGGTTCTGTTCATAACTTTTATGGACAGAATTTCTAGGCGCAGCCGGGTGGTGGACGGGTTTGGGTTCAGTGGCGGGAGGATCTCACCTCTGCTTTTTGCAGATGATGTGGTCCTCCTAGCTTCATCGAGCGCCGACCGTCAGCTCTCGCTTGGGCGGTTCGCGGCTGAGTGTGAAGCGGCTGGGATGAAGATCAGCACCTCCAAGTCTGAGGCCATGGTTCTCAGCCGGAAACGGGTGGATTGCCCGCTCCGGGTCAGGGGGAGGCTCTGCCTCAGGTGGAGGAGTTTAAGTATCTCGGGATCTTGTTCACGAGTGAGGGTAGGATGGCGCGGGAGATCGACAGGCGGATTGGGGCGGCGTCAGCAGTGATGCGGGTGCTGAATCGGTCCGTTGTGGGGAAGAGGGAGCTAAGCCGGAAGGCGAAACTCTCGATTTTCCGGTCGATCTACGTTCCAATCCTCACCTATGGTCATGAGCTTTGGGTAATGACCGAAAGAACGAGATCGCGAATACAAGCGGCCGAAATGAGTTTCCTCCGCAGGGTGGCCGGGCTCAGCCTTAGAGATAGGGTGAGGAGCTTGGTCATCCGGGAGGGACTCGGAGTAGAGCCGCTGCTCTTCCATGTCGAGAGGAGCCAGTTAAGGTGGTTCGGGCATCTGGTGAGGATGCCTCCTGGACGCCTCCCCGGGGAGGTGTTTCGGGCATGTCCCACCAGGAGGAGACCTCGAGGTCGACCAAGGACACGCTGGAGGGATTATATCTCTCGGCTGGCCTTGGAACGCCTCGGGATTCTCCCGGAGGAGCTGGTGGAAGTGGCTCGGGAGAGGGCTGTCTGGACCTCTTTGCTGAGGCTGCTGCCCCCGCGACCCAGATCCGAATAAGCGGGAGACAACGAACGAACGAATTATCATCATCAACCTATAGCATGTTTTACTCCTCTCTCCCCATTTTCAAATGTAATGCAGTAACATGTTTACTCAGAAACATTTTAACTGACTTACTTTGTTCTTTCATCTGACAAAATTTTTACACAGTGATTTACTTCTACTGATGTCTTTTCACTAATACTAGTGAAGCCGTTCACGTGGTGATGTGGTGACGTCAGTGTGGTGTCCCATCGCCAGTCAGTTTCTGTTACTGGTAGAGTTTATTGCTGCTCTGTCTGAACACAGTTAATGTTGCTGTTTTTCACATCACAGTCTCTAACTACCTACTGTACATTTAAACTTACACTAGTTCTGCTCCAGAACTAGTGTAGCCCCAGAGCTCTCTGCTCCTTTTAGCGACTTTCACTAACTCAGAAGTTGTTTACATGCTGTTCAGATCTACAGCTAGTTACTTTAGTTTAGCAGTTAGCACTAGCTTCCCTTTCGCTCCATTTCTCCTTTCTCTCGCTCAGTGCGGTGTTGTTGTAACTTAAGTGTATAGGATTGTGATGTTTATTACATCTTCAGCAATGTCGGCCGTGTTACTTTAGGCACAGCTCTACTCACTAATTGCGAACTCTAACTGCCATCTCTGATAATTTCAGTCAGCCAAAAAGTTAGACAAACTCTTCTTAAATCCCACAATTTCCAACCTACAGATTTTGTCCTGTATCACCCAGTCTTGGTCTCATTCTGATATCTTTTACTGTACTTTTGAGGAAATGATGGGAGTACCCTCCATCTCTCCCACTGACTACAATACAAGTTCAGGAGCAGGTGTTACTGGGCAGAAATGGGTGAAGCTGTTCTGATTGGCTAATTAAACTCATTAATTCTTAGCCTTTTAACTTTATGAGCGCAACTCTAAGGTAAATCAACGCGGTGTACTTGTGTGTGTGTTGATGTGTGGTTCTTTGCGTTTGTGTACATGTCTTTCTATAATTGTGAAGACAACTTTGGCTAAAAACCATTATTGTGAGGTCATTTTGGCCAGGTCAGTGTCAGGATAAGTCTCTAGCATGAATGAAACTGAAAGTAACGTCCTTTGTACAGATTGAAACATGAGGAGTGAAGTACACACACCAAACAACAGGCACATTCAAAATTTCTCCAGGAATTTTCTAGTTTTTATTATGTTTGTTATTTAAATTGTATTGTAAATTGTTTTTGGACTCTCTGCTCATGAATTGTTTTTATTATGTTTTTATGTACAAATAAATAAAGATCAAATCAAAAATAATTAAAAAAAAAATATGCTTCAGTTTAGTGAAAACTAACTCTCATGCACCCTGATATGAACATGGTTCTCACATGCTGACAGTAAATCTGAACTAAAGCCGTTACTGCTTTGAATTAAATATATGTTATGTTATATTGTATAGATTAAAACAACATTATATATTAAGCCCTGCCCCTCAGTCAACCTCTACTAAACATCACCTGAAACATCAGCATGTTAACACTGTCACTGTTAGCAAAATAGGTTAGCATACCATCTCTGTGCCTTAGTGTAGCCTCACATAGCTGCTAGCATGACTGTACAGCACACCAGTATAACCAGTATACACCGTCAGACACCCACATTCCCACTGAACGCTGTGATTGACCGGCCATGCAGAGGTGAGGACATGTGTCCATTTCATACCCCCCAGCAGAGACTGCCCGTCCATGGACATTTCGTCTCCATCCTAATACTGTAGCCATTCAGATTGTTATGTGTCTCACTCTTTATCATTTATCTTCCCAAACCCCGGTTCAATACCTTCATGTCCCACATCCAATAAACCCAATGTAAAAGAGCACAGTTCATGGTCATTGGCTCAAACATCATGAGAGCTGAAGAAGCAGACTCTGCATATTACAGTATCAAACAAATATAAGCTCAACTACGTTCATCAACAAATAAACATGACTGCACTGACAAAAAAGAATCTTCAAGCCTGAGAACAGTCCCAGAGATAAGGCAGTTTATCAGTCAAATCTTTATATGTCCCCTGTATATGTTCACACACACGCACACACACGCACACACACACGCACACACACACGCACACACACACACACACGCAAGGAGAACTTTGAACCACTAAGTGAACACAGGTCGCGTCATTATCAGTGATTCCTGTGGAAGGTGAGTAAATCAACAACCTGAGGCCTGATAAAGAGCTGAGTTACTGATGATGGACTCCTGTTAAAGAGCAGGTTCAACACTGAGGAGGGAAAAGTAAAACTGATCAAACTGAAGTGATTGTTCATGACATCAGAAGGAAGTGCAGCAGAGTTCTGGTTTATATTGATGTTTCAACATCAGAAAATAGGTCTTCTATTACAGTCAGTCCTCCAGGCTGAAATATCCCTGGGATATCATGTCAGCTATACTTGGATGGTGTGGATTTAGCTCTCCACACAAACAGTGACTCAAACATGCAGGGGACGCTCTCAGAGTCATCATCACGTCACAACATGAAGCCAGGCATAGATCCCCATGTTGGGTCTTCACACCAACAGCCAGCAGAAAAAAACCTGTTAGACACTTTAAAAGATGCCCGCAGAAAACAATCCCATCTGCTTAAATGTAGCTTCATGTAGAATATTCTTCATGTATAACATCTTTTTATCTTCCTGTCAGAACACAGTGAAATTTAGCTCTTTCTGATTCACTCAGCTGACCTGAAAGTACTGGTCTGACAGGAAGATAAAGAGCTGAAAATATTCTACATGAAGCTACATTGAAACAGATACTGGATTGTTTCAGTGGGCGTTTTTTTCTGCTGGACCACCCACAGCAGCTCCTCACTCTGATAGTGTACCGGTGCTCCTGCTGCAGGTAACACACTGACTACATGACTACCTCACACAACCCAGTGTCTAATAACCACAACTATCACTTTAATGCTCCTCCTGTTGACCAACATTCATCCTACACTGTGTGGCTCCCTGTTGCGCCCTCTACTTTTGTTCTGGGGCTCGTTCCAATGTAGGAGAATCTTACAAGACCTCTTTAGATGATAATGTTTCTCCATCCTTGTGTCAACAGTTTTTTGTTTTTCCACTGTGTGCAAAGACATGTCTATGATAAAATGGTTTTCCCAGTTTGTTGTGGAGGAGTCCAGAGTCCAGACCTCAATCCCATCCAACGCCTTTAGGATGAGATGAAAGACAGACTCTGAGCCAGACCTCACCACAGGTAAAAGGCCGACTGCACTACAGGTTTCAGTATGCTCTGACAGAACAGGACCACCTGACTGCAGCCAGGTGGAGGTGAACACATCAGCAGGTTCTGAGACTCTGAAACTCTGTTTCTGCTGAGGTCAACGACACATCATATGAACTGGTTTGTTTTCGAGCCTTTATGCTCCTGACGCCTGAAACCACAGGAGTAGACAAGATTCAGTCCCATAGTTTTATTCAACCACTTCAACACATACAGGTGAAATGTCCATGCGTCCATGTGCACAGCTGCAGGTGCATCATGACCTGACTTCATTAGTTCTTAATACTTTATTATTGGGGTAATGGGCAAATTAAATCACATGGAAATTTTGCCAGGTGTGATGAGATGTTATGATTCGATACCTGAGGCGAACAGATGGCCTTCTCTACCCAGCATGCATCTGTTTGTAGCCCTCAGTTCACCACTTTGGTCTCAAACATGTCAACAACTAACAGATGGATCGTTCATAGTCGTCAGATGAATCTGCCGTCTCTCCTCGTACCACAAGGTTCATTTGTGGCTTTTAAAGAAGCATCTTGACAAATATGCACACACACACACACTGAGGCGAACAGATGGCCTTCTCTACCCAGCATGCATCTGTTTGTAGCCCTCAGTTCACCACTTTGGTCTCAAACATGTCAACAACTAACAGATGGATCGTTCATAGTCGTCAGATGAATCTGCCGTCTCTCCTCGTACCACAAGGTTCATTTGTGGCTTTTAAAGAAGCATCTTGACAAATATGCACACACACACACACACACGCACGCACGCACGCACGCACGCACGCACGCACGCACGCACGCACGCACGCACGCACACACACACACACACACACACACACCTCAGCATTAAAGACCCTCTGATGAAAATCAAGTGTTAAACCTTGTTAACATCCATAATATGTTTTTATACAAGACATATGATGAGTGAAATAATCATCAACATCATGACTGAGTGTTTCCACCTTGAACTGCAGTGAACCAAAGTCTCATAAAAAAAGATTCAGATAGCCAGGGTTCATACATCACAAACCTAAGGAACCATCCTGTCAACTTGTGGGGATGGGGGAGGGAGCTAAATAAACCTTAAACCTTGTCAGTACAGAGGGCGAGCATTAGCATTAGCACAACCGCTAACCCTGTGTCAGCCATTGCCAGTTACAAGCTAACAAACAATATAAGCAAATAAACTATGCTAACTACGTTAACCGTTCCGATCTGTTCGCTAGTCTCCGATTCTGGTCTCAACAGACTCCTCATCTGAGTATGGGTCTGACTGAGGCTCTCTGATGTTTCCTCCTCTGACCATCTCGATACTCTCTGCTCTTTCAGCTGTCAACCTGGAGGAAGCAGGTAGTCAGCAGGGCACAAGGCTTGATCCACATTTCTCAACCAGGAAGTAAGAGGAGATGAGCTGCAGACCAAGTTTAATGTGTGGAAACATGTTCAACTAAATATGAATCACAGCAGAGGATTTTTACAGAGTTTAAAACATGTCTGGAGAGAAAGTTTAACAATAATCACTTTATTGACTCTGACCTTTCAACCATCAGGTCTTTGGTACATACAGTAGGTTTATGACCAAATAGCTGATGAACTAAGGATCTTTCCATCAGCTTCAACTGTATTTTGTGCTAATTTGCACTATACGTTAGCATGCTAGACTAAGACAGTGAAAATCTGTGCAGTTTACAATGATGAGCTCCTGAGGAGGAGCTAGGCTAACAGGGTCAGCAGCAGTCAGGGTCAGACTGTCTAAGAAGGATTGTGTCAGGTGTGTTACTGAGTGAACCCACAGTGTGGCTGCCATGGCAACAGTTTGGTGATATTTATTTAAACATTTTCTCAAACACTTATTCAGTGTATTTATATTTATACAGATTCACTCAGAAACCATCACATGGTTTCTGAGTGAATCTGTATGGAAGCCATTTGCACCTTTGAGTCCAAGAGCAGACAGCTGAGTGGTGGGGCCGTATCCAATGGCAACTAGATGATCAGATGATCTGGTTTCACCAGGTTCTGATGCTGGTCCAGAAAAAATAAAAGTGATTGTTTAAGCTACATTGCAGCAGCAGAACTGGCTGTAAACACACCATCTACATATTATATATATTATATATGTATCATAAGAGGTGTTTGGTCTCCACCACCTCCCCTGACACATGTTCACCAGCTGCTCTCTGACAGGCTCTATGTGAGATGTGGAGCTGGGCAGGTAGGGCAAATTCATTTACAGCCATACAAACAAAACAATGTACAATCCACAAAGTCACCTGTTCCAGTGTAAATATAATAATGACCTCTGGAACCTCTGAATACAAATATAATATGGTTAACTCATGTTGACACAAACACTCTCCAGTTGACTACAGCAAATAGCTCCAATATGGCAGCCAGAGGAAGAGGAAGAGGAAGCAGCCTCACCTGTCACAGAGGTGGTTAACTGCGCCAAAGGAGTCGCAAGCGCAGGGCAGGCAGCCGCTTGTGCCGTTGGTGAAGTGTCCCTCTTCACAGTCCTCGCACTGCAGACCTGCGTAACCCGATACACACGAGCACTGACCGGTGACCTTGTCACACTCGTCTGGATCCATAATCCCCTCGCCGCCACTGCTGCAGTTGCAAAAGCTCTCTGAGGTGGGGTGGGGGGTGGGGGGGCGACAGGAAGACATACTGCATGAGACGCACTGACAGTGATACAACTATAGACCTACATGTGTGAATATTACATTACATTATTGTGACATTAATTACAACTAGAAAATTCCTGAAGAAGTTTAGAATGTTGCCTGCTGCTTGGTGCGTAACCAAGGTGCCTAACTCTGACCTCAGTCACTGCAGGTATCCCCCAAAAGGCTCTTTGAAATTGCAAGGACTGGCCAAACACATTGATGGTTTCTAATCTAAATTTGTCCCCACAACCATAGCAACACATGTATACACACAGAAGTTGATCTGCAATAAAGTTAGATTTCTCCTGCTAACAACATGGACAACATTAAAAAATGCCCTGAGTCAATCACTCAAATTAGCCAATTACAGTCAGTTGTGTGAAGGTTTGGGCAGCAACTGCACTTGTGCACTTGTGTGTGTCTGTCAATTTGTGTGTTTGTATTGTTGTGTGTGGCAGTAGGGGTGTCTACATAGAGCCGCCAAAAAGCTTGTGTTACTACGTTGAGACACTTTTACAGTTAATATACAAAGGTGGAGGTGGTTTGTGTGTCTGTCAATGTATGTGTCTGCGTGTTGCTAGAAACTGCCTAAGCTTAACATTCAAAAAGCACTTTGAAGTTGTCAGGACTGGCCGAAATTACCTCACAATAATAATTTTCATCTAAATGAGGTCTCACAATTATAGAAAGACATGTACACACATGTAAAGAACTAAAGAACTAGGACTGCCACTAACGACTATTTTTCTAACAATTAATCTATCGATTATTTAGTCGAATAGTCTATTAATCAAAAAAATGAATTTTTCTCCAGAAAATCTAAATGACATGCTGGCATGACCAAGAATCCCAGATTCAGGCCTAAACATTTTCTCAAACACTTATTCAGTGTAAATTTTCAGGCAGCAGTAGACAACTTTATGACTTTATGAGAGTATTTATCAGCTACAAGGACAAAAGCTCTGTCTACTAATGAACAGACAACACTTACATAAAGTAATTCTTCACGTTTGTGACTGATCTCACTACGCGCCACAAAAAATAATAATCACAAAATAACTGGTTAAACAAAACTTAGTGTGAAGGGATTTGAACTGTGATGTGCTAATCCTCCCAAAGTCAGACATTAACCAGCTTTAGGGATGGTATAGTTAGGATTTTATCTTTATCTTATCCATATCCTTATTGATTTAGCTCAGACTATGACTGTTTTTTGGGGGTTTTTTTTAAAGAATAAATTCAGAACAGGATTTGGATTGATTGTTCTGGTTTGTTTCAGCCAGTTGCTCATTTTACAACAATCTGTCACGGTTTAAGATTCATGATGAAGTATGATAATCAGTTACAGACAGCTTTTGCGATAGTGTTTCCTAACTGTTCGTTATTAGCTTAACCAGCGCAATGCTGTTGTGTAAAAGACACCGGGAGTCGGCACAGAAAGATGAAAATATCTCTTTTCTGTATGTTGTTGGTTGAACAGGTGGTTGGATAAAGTTCTTTTTGGCCTTTTACGTTTTATTGCACTTGCATTAAAGTTCAATGATAGTTGAACAACTCCAGTAATCTTCAATTATCTTTACATCTGGCTTTGTGTCCGGCTCTGCACTCTGTGTGTCTGTGTATACACACCTGCAGATACACATCTGCAGGCCCGTCTCTCCTGGAGAGCAGAGAGAGCAGGCCAGAGGACAGAGAAACAGTGTGACCATAAAAGACAAATAGAGAATAAATACAGCTGAAACCAGAAGTTTACATACACTGTATAAAAAGACACATAACCTTTTTTTCTCACTTTTTCTGTTTTAGGTCAGTTAGGATTACCAAAATTATTTAAATTTGCTAAATGCCAGAATGATGAGAGAGAGAATTTTTTAGACAATTTTTCATTACTTTCTTCACAGTCAGAAGTTTACATACACTAAGATTACTATGCCTTTAAACAATTTGGGAAAGCCCAGATGATGATGTCATGGCTTTGGAAGCTTCTGATAGGTTAATTGACAACATTTGAGTTAATTACAGGCACACTTGTGGATGTATTTTAAGGCGCACCTCAAACACACTGCTTCCTTGTGTGACATCATGGGAAAATAAAAAAAATCAGCCAAAAAATCAGGAAGAGAATTGTGGACTTCCACAAGTCTGGTTCACCCTTGGGTACAATTTCCAGATGCCTGAAAGTGCCACATTCATCTGTTCAAACAATTATACGCAAGTATAAACACCATGGGAATGCCCAGCCATCATATCGCTCAGGAAGGAGACGGGTTCTGTGTCAGAGATGAACGTGCTTTGGTGCGAAATGTGCGTATCAACCCCAGAACAAAAGCAAAAGACCTTGTGAAGATGCTGGCTGAAGCTGGTAGGAGAGTGTCATTATCCACAGTGGAACAAGACCTGTACCGACATTTATTACATTCTTTTGCACACCTCTCCAGTGTTGTAGATTGTTGAAATGAATGCTGTTTTTAAATTGAAATTAAGTTATGCATGAAGCTTTGCTTTAACTTTGTTGATGGTTTTCATGGAGCATGTCTGGTATGAATTTTAACAAAAGCAACATGCACAGTATTGTAATCGTACAATAACACATTGATGAAAGTTTCTCTTGAAGACTATTTCTAAGTTTGATTTAATCAATGACATAAATAATAGAAATGTTATGATATATTGCTGTCCTGACAATAAAGGATCTAGAGATAGATATTAGAGTTTATACTTTTCTAATATGTCTTTTGTACTTACCAATTTTAATAATTTGGTGAATTAATTCACCAAAGTGACCTGTTAGATTCATAATCAGGCATATGGTAAATTTTGAAAACACACAGTAGGTTTATTACTTACAAACCCTTTCAATGACAATAACAAAATTATAAATTAAACTAATGTACATGAGCTGTACTATACTGACAACTGCTTCAAAATCTTAACTGTCAGTTTTCAGTTCACACTAATGAGTGTAACGTACATATGTCTATGAGGTAACAGCAGCACACTATTAATCGTCTCGTTTTGATCCAGGTTGCACTTCTGGTTGGTCCATTCTAGCTGTTTCCTACTGAACACCGTCTTGATGTTGTTCACCTGTGAAGTAGGTGACTGTGCTAGAGCTGATACAACACTTAATTCCAATTTAATATTAATAAATTCTGTTCTTAAAAATGTAATGACTATCGTCTATCAACAACAGCAGCAATTAAGAAACTGAACCTGTGAATACTGGAGGACAGAGAACAATAAACAAAACAAATGTCTAAACAGCTCGTCTGTCTTCTCATCACAGCCCATTTCAGAACTAAGGATGTCCATACAGTTTCCTTCGTCCATACGAGTCCCTCATTCTGTTGGCACCAGTCATTCAGTTTTCAGTGTGGATACGTTTGAATGACAGTAAAAAACAAACACTTTAGTTAAGACATGGTAGATCACAGTTAATCACATACTTTTACCAGCACTTAGGATAGGTGCATGAATGTCTGCTTCAGTTGAACACTGCTGTGTATGAATTTACAGTATTAAATGACAAACCCTGACATGTTCTTCTATACATTGTGTATTGTACTCAATACAATACGAAACCGGTGAGATGAGGAGACAGAAAATAGGTTGAGATAAACCTGAATGTTTTGCTACATGTACGAAAATTCTATCGATAACTGATTTTTTCTAATAACACTCAATAACATACTGAGTTAATTGTTAAACTATATTTATTCCTGCCCTTGTCATGTTTGGGACCAGGTACGGTTAGCATTGCGAACACTAAGTTATCAGCTAGCTAACGAGGTTAGTACAGAGCATCCATAATTCACATTAACTCTAATATTAATTTGGATGTTAACTGTCTCTCGTTCTCCGGTCCAAACATAGGAAAAAACACACAAGCTTTTAGGGAGCATCATACACCTTAAAATGTAGGACGTTCCGAAAATAAACATTTACTTACCGAAAAACAAAACTGTATATCAGCATCCTTCCAGTCTGTTAGTGCCGAAGAACGGGCCATAATTCCAGTGAACAGAAAAATCATTAAAACTAAATAGCTAACAGCAAAACTGTCAGTGAAAAATTTCTCCTCCCCTGACAAATATGGAGAACGTAACAGAAACTTAACACCACTGATTCTAAACAACGTGCATATGACCCAAGATCTCCAGTGACTGATCCTCCGGTTTCCAACCTCCCGGCCTGACTCGTCAGCTTATAAATCGCACCCAAAAATACCTATTTTTAAGGGCTAAAATCTAATTAATTTGAGAATTAATTTCAGATGGACCACAAGAACACTCAACAAGAGGTGTGAATTGAGCCACTGACATAGCAATGAGTTGTGGAAACAATTTATTGACTGAGTATTTCATTAGAGAAGCTGGTGTTTTTTGAATGGGTGTGTATTGGAGTCAGTTTTTTGGAGCCAGCCCCTAGCAACCTTCAGTGGTATTGCACTTTAAGTCACTTCTGCATTGGCTTCACTTCTCAGCCCCGCAGCATATGTCCATTTCTATATACAGTCTATGGCGTTTCCCTCCTCCCCCTCTGGGAGCTAATGGAGCAAGAGCTGCTCTCACACTTTCAGGTTTCTCCACCAAACCAGGAAGTGGAAACATGCCGCCTTTAAACCCTCCTCTGTCGTGTATCAACAGTGTTCATTGTAATTTTCAGAAGCATGACAGAGGTGTGTTCAGACTGATGCCAGAAAGCAGAGGATGTAATGACAGGCATGAGGATGACCCTGTGGAGCAAAGAGAGCTGATCAATTATTCATGCAATCTCAGGTTAGGCGTGGCATCTCTGAGCTCATAGCCAGACAAAGATAACAGATCTGATCAAAACTAAAATGTCTCTCACCTGTGATATACACACACACACACACACACACACATTCAGATAAACTGACTGAGTTCATCTCCAACACTGTCACATAGCCTGCCTGAGAGCAGGGCTGTAAACTATCAGTTATTTTCACTGTCTATTAATTGTTTGGGTTCATGTAAGAAAATGTCACTGAAGCACCAGGCGATATTTAATGTGACGGAGTGAGAAACCCAAACACTTTCACAATCACATGAGACAAAGAAGCTGAAGACAATGAATGTTTAACAACACAAAACAACTTTGGTGATTAATCAATTATCAGAAAAGTTGCAGATTCAAATTATATCAGATCTAAATCATTTTAAAAGAGCAAAAAGCCGCATCACGATACGCTCGGCAACACTCGCCAAGTACCTGAAGTCCTTTCTGGAAGGTTTATTAAAGGTCCATACAGTCTAAAGATTGATGTCCATGTGTTGTTTGATTATAATTGATTCAAAAATTTCCCCTAGGTCATAAATAAAGTATCTATCAATCAATCAATCAATCAATCAATCTATCTATCTATCTTAAAGCAGGTCTAGGTTCTATATTAATACTGTGAAAGTAACAAAGAACTCAGTCCACAGAGGAATGTACTCAGCCAACAAAGCAGTCACCAAGCCCCGATGATGACTAACAGTGACAGTTGCAGCTGTGAGTAAAACTCTGAAGGAAACTCTGGGCTTGTTGGCCAAATGTCAGAGCTAGCACAATAAGCCAATGCTGCTAATCATCATCAAATGATTAAAATTTAAGGTTTAAGTGAGATTATTAATGAGACTCAAACTATATTCATGAACCAGCAAGTCAGAATTACCCTAACCCTGGACCTAAACACTTGTGTCTCAGAATAAGTAGCTGTCATTCTTTTCCCCTGCGAGTCTCACACTGCACACATCAGTGTGTCCCAAGGGTAGAGCTGCTGTTAGTACGCACTACATAGCATCAGAGAACAGATACCAGCTGAGTGACAACACAGTCCTGTTTCTTCAAACACTAATCCCATATAGAAAGCATTTCATGATACAAACCTTTTCTCATTTAAATCTAAATATAAAGAAATGTGCATTTTCAGCCTTAATGGATCGAATCATAGTGCCGTTTAGAAAGTATAAAACATTTGACATTTTTATCAATGAAAATATTGAAACTATGAGAAAAAAGAACAACCTATCAGTAACACTAACTTTATTTTGAAAAGTAACTGTTAAACCTGAAACAGGAAGTCTTCAGTGAAGGTCAGAAAATACTGGACTTGATGGATCTGAATTTTACCATTAAATTAAAGCAGATGAAAGGGGTCCTGAGAGAATCAGTGTGGACATTCACACCACTAAATATGTCTAAGACAATGTGTCATGCTATCATGTGATTGTGATGCAACAGCCACAGAAATGGTCTGAATTTAAAATCATTCTAATCCTCATCAGACCCTCAGTGACCCATCGTGCTCTGTGGACAGAGACATGGTCCAACCCTGTCTCCACTCTTGTTATTCGGGTTTTTCTTTTGTCTGGAGCCAGTTCACAAATTCTTCAATTCTCAGCTATGAAGAAAAAAAGTTTCATATAAAGAAAAACAAGTGGATATTAATGGAGGATTATTAGGACTATTGACAACACCATCACTCTGTCAATGGAGTAGATTTTAACAGTCAGAATAATGAATGACTTTTATTGTAAACAGAAAACTCATTACACTGATGTGTGGCTTCTTGTTTACAAATAAAAAAAAGACAACAGAAAATCATTCACAACAGTCATCTTTCAAACTCTTACATCAGATTTACTAACCTCAGTAACAAATGTGAAGAAGAGGATTAAGAAGACATCTTCAGTTGTTGTTTTCATCATTAAATTCAAAAAATACTTAATAAATAACTGTAAAATCAACTGACAATAAAAAAAATCTGTCTATACTTTGTTTTGTTTATGTATTTATGCTTCCTTTTCATTATTTATTTATATATATATATATATATATATATATACACACACACAAGCACACACACACACACACACACACACACACACACACACACACATATAGATTATTTTATATGCACAGAATGAATATGCAGTACTCTATAATTAGAAGTAATACAATGTTCTTTAAATAAAGTTTTTAAATAACTGACGGCCAATGAGAAAAGTCTGACACTCATCCACCCAGTGGCCTACCTCTGTCACTCATGACCAGTCCAGGGTGCCATCTTTAACGCGCCGCTCGATGGATGTTTAAACTTAGTGAGTCTAGGTGATCGGACAAAACAGAACCCGGGTCCTGCTTCTGTCGTCAAAGTATGCAGAGACACAGCGATACTACAATCAGCTGTTTACGACCATCCTCGTCTTTCCTAATCCTCCACTCAGATTAATGTATAACAGGGGGTTGGACACAGTGTGGAGGAAAAGGGTCAATACAAAGAACATGACCGGACTGGACCCTGATGAGAGGGGCCAGATCAGTCAGAACAGGAAGTAAAACAGACTGGGTTCAGGTTCTGGTTCAGGGATCAATAAGGAGGTTTTTAATAGACAAACAACATGTGAGGCCATTTCTTCATGCTCTTTAACAGGATGAATGTGCTAACACACACACACTAAAGAACCATTTTGGACAGGAGCCTGAGCTTCTGGCTGGAGAACAGCACATCCACATGGATGCTGGCTCAGTGAGGTGTGAGGGGAGGGGCTCCGCTGTCATGGCTCATTCATGGCTCAGCCTGGCCATCTTGGTTGGACTTGTTCAGTTGATGCAATGCTAACAACAACAACAGAGAGGACGGAGCTGCTCTTTAAGCAGCTGCTTTGCATTTTCCTGCCAACAATTACACACAGTCTGGTCTGAGCCCCCAGCATCGTGGATCTGAGTGGATCCGGACTGGATTAAGGAGAAATTCACTGAACAACAACAGGATCAACCTTCACCCTCACACCCCCCTTCTCCAGCCCCTCCACCCCCACACTCATCCTATTATAAAAGGCCTCTCGAGCATGATGCAGGCCGCACACCTACATCCACATCACTCAGAGTCTTATTGTTAAACATATTTTAAAGATACAGTGATTCCCGATGATGTGAGAAACACATTGAAAACGGAGGGTCTGCCCATTGTTGCAGTCTGCGTCAAAAACTCAAGAGCGACCATCCAGCAGCCTGAGAGACACCGAGGTCTCTTATTTTCCTATGAACATGAATGTGCTAAACAAACAGCATACCCCCACCCCATGATGTAGACTGTAGAGCATTATTTACCGTTTAAACATTTAAACACGGGCTGGATGGTGGTTACTCACCTTGACTGTTCTCTACTGAGGTGAAAGATGAGCCGATATTATCTGCAGCCCAGGCATCGTTGGTGGAGCGCTGTGAAACCATGGACACCAGTGTCTGCTGCATTTTCTCCGGAGCGAAGAAGGATGTCTGGGCATCGGTGGATCTTTTGCGGGCGCCGGTTAAGCTAAAGATGGGCGCCGTTATTAGTTCTTTAGTGGCTGAAATTATTCCAGTATCGACAGCAGTGGAGGTGGTCGGGTCCGTTGTAGGAGGCTGGAAGGTGGTCGCAGTTTTAGAAACGGGGTTTGTGGTGGCGGTCGAGCCGGCAGAAACAATGCCAGGCCGCGGTGTGAGACCGGTTAGAGGCCCAGGATAGACGCTCCTCTCGCCTGAAGAACGAGGCATGTCGGTGTGGAGGCTCCCCCAGGTGTCGGAGGCTGAGCCGGGCTTCCTGGAAATTGGCGACGCATCGTAGGAGCTGATGCGAGGAGCAGCTTGAGAAAATCCGACACATACAGAGAAAATAAGTAAGAGCAGCGGAGACATGAACATCATTAAGGACGTAAGCCTCATATTCACTTTCAGCTCTCCATCCAGCCCCAGTCACGGTCTCTCAGACCTCTCCCTCTCCACAATTGGTGTCCCCGGGCTGCGTACGGTGCTGTTTGTTGCCCTATGAACCACAGTCAACATTTCACCTGCTCTACAACCTACCGTCAGCCGCGCAGACTGACGTAGCCTTCAGCCAATGGAAGGCCTGGAAGACCGTCCGTGAACGCTCGCTCATTGGCTGGTCTAACGGTGGCGGTACCGCCCTGCGGAGACACAAAGTGTCGTAAATTATCAAATATACGTGTGAAAATCACCTAAACAACCGGTTCACGATGAACAGCGGGGCTCATGGAGGCAGCTCAGACAGACGGTGTGCCTGAGAGAGTGAACAGTGTGCTAGTGACGGTGGAAGCTCGGTCAGCTCCGGTAAAACGTGGAAAAACGTTCAATTAGACAAACGATGGTGCGTTTAACACCCCGTTGTGTTACGCATGCGCACTGCCTTTTTTAATACGGTGGGTTTATACACACGTCTGCTGATTGGGTAACACGCTCAGACACACCCACTACACGACAGAAAACCACCTCAAATACCTATAGTCATGAGGAGATTCCGGCAAGATGGCGGGCTGAGCAGCTGTGTATAGTTAGAGCACGTGAAGATCCTCAAATTAGGTTTTCTGATCACTTTACCCCTACCAAATAAGTAAAATGGACAATTCAACCGTGTAAAAGTCGATTGAGTACAACGCTGCAGGGTTGAAAGAGTGTAAGAACAAGATCTCCGTTCTGGAAACTCAGGTGTCCATCTTACAAAAAGAAGTTGACGAGCTCAAACAGAGATCAAGAGAACAGGATCAGTACAAACAGCAGTGGAATTTGAGGATTAGAGTAATGAAGGAGACGATGGATGAAAACATCAGGCAAGATGTAGTTCATTTACTTGGGGACATCACTCCTTCAGCATAGACACAACACAAATATGTGTTCACACTGGATTGTTGCAGTATAGCCAACAAAATAAATTTGGTATGGTTAAACTAAAGCTATGGTCCACAAGGTCCATATATTCTTGAACAGTGACACTGACTTTTCAATAGGGCTGGGGAAAACGATTATTTTTGTAATCGATTAATCTAGCGATTATTTTTTCGATGCATCGATTAATCTAACGATTCATTTTTTCAATTCGAATTCGAATCGATTCGATTATCGATTATTTTCCCATTATTTGACTTATATAGCAATTTACATATGCTAATTTATGTATCTCAATGAAAAAACACAAATTTCTTCATTCCAACATATTTCTATTGTTTTCACCAAAAATGACCATATTCCAAAATAAAATTCAAGTAATGAAAACAATAGTGCAATCTGACGTCAGAGGTAGCGTTTAACAAAAAATAAAATGAAATAAAATACTTTCTTGTTGTGCAAGAATCAAGAAAATGTTATCATCATAAAATCAATAAAATATAAACAGCAGCAGTGTTCTTTTTTAACTAACAAAATATAAAGTGCTGTTCATTCACAGGAACATACACTCTGCCTTTTCACTCAAGAATACTGTGTGTAGTGTAGTGTGTGTCTATGTGTGTGTCTTGATGTGCTGGTGCATCGCCGTCGTGCTTTTATGATAAGCCATCTCCATTTTACACAGCCGACAAACGACAGAATGGCCTCCTTTTACGGAAAAATAGTCCCATATCTTTGAACTACGACTTCGTGTTCTACATTAATGATGGGAATACCGGCTCTTTGTGGAGAGCCGGCTCTTTTTGGCTCGGCTCACTAAAAAGAGCCAGCTCTTTCGGCTCCCAAGTGGCTCCTCAGATTTTTTGTTACTTAAATTCATTTATTACCAAATTATGTGTAAAATGAATAACTAATGTAAAAAATATAAAATAAAATATAACATATGTATAGTATGTATATGGCTTTATTAATAAACAGAACATAACTTAAAATATACATAAATAAATTATAAATAAAAAAGACCCATTTTAATTTGTGAAAAAACACAAAATCAACTAAACATCACTCAACAAAATATAAATGAAAATGTGCAACCATGTACAGTGAAAAACAAAACACAAAATGCGAGTGTCTGTAACCCCTCCCCTCCCCCCTCCTGCTCAGTGTAGTCACACAGACGCTGCCACAGCCACACATGTTGACCAATGCGGCTTTAAAAGACAATTAAAAAAAAAAAAAAATCGCTCTCGATCGGGAGCCGGCTCCTGTCGTTCACTTCAAAGAGCCGGCTCTAATCCGGCTCTCGTTCGCGACCGACCCATCACTATTCTACATTGATCAGAGTCAACTGACTCGCTGGTATCGATACTGCCGCTACTTGCTGCCGCTATTGTTTGTTTTCAAACGATGCATCGACGCACAGTTTTTGCGTCAACGTATTTTTTGCGTCGACGTAATCGATGACGTCGACGCAATCGATGACGTCGACGCGTCGTCCCAGCCCTACTTTTCAACCTAGACTCCTGCTCCTTAGATTTAAAATGAATTAATGTGTACAACGTTTATGTGCAAATTTCATTTTTATTTACTGGCTGTTTAAATACCTCTCAGATTAGCTGTGGAGGAATTGCTATACAAAATACATCTATCACTGTACAAAATGTATATTGTATATTATGCAGATAGAATTACATCTTCTATGTCAGCACAGATATAGTTCTATTTTAATGCAGACCAAACATTTTCTTATGTGCAAGTACTTACTGAGCATGTCTTGAAGAATTCACTGGAGTCGTCACAAAGACAGAGCGAAGTACTGTCACGTCTGGTGTCTAATAATACACAGAGAGAGAAAAGACCAGTTAACAGAGTAATTTGCAAGGCACAAGCACAAGTCAGACAGGAAATAGAATAGGTTGGTCTGGATCATCTCATTTAGAACTTGATTGATGAACTATCATACAGATCAAAAGCAAAATTAACCTACTTGACATCCAGCTCATGTGCTGCATCAGCTCACTGAGTTTCTGGCCAATAGTTCCCTTTTTTGTTTTGAAAAGTTCGATGAAACGCGGGGCGTACTGGTCCAGAGCCTCAAAGAAGTCTCCCTCAAGATTCTTACTGGCGATTCTATTAAACTCAGCAAACACCTGAAAAAGTAGAGAGAGGGGTGGGTAGGGATGGAGAGATGGCAGAGGTGTTAACATTCCAACAAATGTGTTTGGATTTCTAGCTACACACCTTGAATTTCTTTTTGATTGGCATTATTTTATTGGTTGAGAACAAAAATAGCTTACCTGTCTCTCTGTGAAGAGTGCTGGTCATTGTTCAACCATGTTTGTGTACATCCCTGTGAGATCTGTATCCTTGTGACAAATTTGTCTCAGGTGACATGGCCTTATCTAAAATTTCTCCATTGTTTAGTAATGTCTGCAGCATTTTTAGTATGGGGATATACACAACTGTCTGCCTGTTATTTTTTAGGACAAACTCAACAGGCGTTACCACTGAGAATTCTTTTGAAATGTATGATGTTCGCTTGCTAGTGGTTGACAATGACCCCCCAGTAGAAGTGAATTTCAGGAATACATTACTCTCAGTAAATACTTTAGCTATCTCACTCACTAAAGAGTCCTCAACATCTCTACAATGTTGATTTAGCATTTTTCCAACCGAGGTATGTAACAATGGCTGTGAAAGCACATAAATTTGGTTGATCTGCTCTATAACTTCTTGCAGGGCATTTTCAGAGATGTTAAGCTTGATGACATTTTCAGAAAAAGAGCAGCTACATTATGTTCCAACTGACTCTCCAAAGCCTCCACATCTTCATTGAGCTCAGTAACCTTAAACCAGGGGTGTCAAATTTACGGCCCGCGGGCCGGATCAGGCCCGTGAACGGGTTTAATCCGGCCCGCGAGATGATTTCCAAAGTATAAAAATAGCTGCAATTTTTCAATGAAAGAAACTGCTGTTCTAAATGTGTCCACTGGATGTCGCAATAGCAATTCTGTTACGCAAGCAAACTGTTTATACCGGGCCGAGCAAGTAGGCTTATACTTAACAGCTAGCCCGGAGCTGCCTTGTCCTTCTGCCTATTACGTCTTCTACCGCGCTTTCAGTGGCCCAAAATGTCTTTGTCAAAAAAGAGAAAAGTGGACACAGAGTGCAGAGTTTTCCAAGAAAAATGGTCATCATCCTATTTATTCACAGAAGTGAATGGGAAACCTGTGTGTTTGGTGTGTTCACAGCAGGTTTCAGTGCTGAAAGAATACAACCTGCGACGCCACTATGAGACTCTTCATGCCGAAAAATACAAAAACTTGCAAGGACAATGGAGAATAGAGAAGGTGAATGAATTGTTGGCGGGTTTGAAGAAACAGCAGTCTGTGTTTTCTCGTAGCCGAGAAATAAGTGATGCTGCAGTGAAAGCCAGCTACATTATTGCTAATGAAATTGCACTGGCTTCAAAACCATTTATTGAGGGTGAATTTGTGAAGACATGTATGCTGAAGGCTGCAGAGATTGTGTGCCCTGAAAAGCGTCAGGCTTTTGCAAATATCAGCCTGACAAGAAACACAGTTGCAGACAGGATTTCTGATCTTTCAGAGGATTTGGACAGCCAATTGAAGCGCAAAGTAAAGTCATTTATTGCGTTTTCAGTTGCAATTGATGAAAGCACGGACATTACAGATGTTGCACAACTGGCCATATTCATCCGCGGAGTTGATGACACTTTGACCGTCACCGAGGAGTTCGTGGAGTTGGTGCCAATGACGGACACCACAACAGCAGCTGATATTTTCACCGCCCTCGTCGGAGCGCTGGACAGGGTCGGAGTCGACTGGTCCCGCGCTGTCAGCCTGGCAACAGATGGTGCGCCTTCAATGACTGGGAAAAAAGCAGGTGTTGTCACAAAATTCAGGGAGAAGGTGCAGACTGCAAATGGAGGACGTGATTTTTGGACTTTTCATTGTATTTTGCATCAGGAGGCATTGTGTTGCAAATCATTGAAGATGGATAACGTCATGGAGGTGGTCGTCCGAACCGTGAATTTCATCCGATCCAGAGGCCTGAATCACCGCCAGTTTGACAGCCTTCTCAGAGAGAAAGACCACAGCTATGGCCTGCCATACCACACCGAGGTAAGATGGTTAAGCCGAGGTGCTGTGCTGAGGCGCTTCTTCGATTTACGTGAGGAAATCAAAGAGTTCATGGAAAAAAAGGGCAAGCCAGTCTTAGAATTTCAGTCCACAGAATGGATGCAGGATCTTGCATTTATGGTGGATGTTACAGAGCATCTGAATAACTTGAATAAAATGCTGCAAGGGCGCACCAAAGTTGTCACGCAGTACTATGACAGCATATGCGCGTTCAAGTTGAAGCTGTCATTGTGGGAGACACAACTCGCGGGTGGTGATGCTGCTCACTTTCCTTGTCTGAAAGATGTGTGCGCGACCCAACGTGCCGCAGACATGAAGCGGTTCAAAGATAAGATAACGGGACTAGTGCGGGAGTTTGAGCAACGCTTTCAGATTTTTGGTGAACTGGAGAAAGACTTCAAAGTTTTTTGCTCGCCATTCATCGTGAATGCCTCTGATCTGCCCATCAATATCCAACTAGAAATAATAGATTTGCAATGTGACTCAGATTTGAAGGGAAAATTTGCCACAGCTGGCTTGGACACATTTTACCAGCATCTCTTGCCAGGTTACCCCAACTTGACAGCCCTTGCTGCAAAAGTGTTGTGCATGTTTGGAACCACATATCTTTGTGAGCAAGTTTTCTCAGTAATGAGCATCAATAAAACCAAGCTGCGCTCAAGGCTCACGCACAAGCACTTGAATGACATCCTGAAATTGGCTGCCACTCAGGATGTGACACCTGATATTGATGCACTTGTGAAATCTAAAAGATGCCAGGTTTCAGGAGTACAATAAACAGTGGGTAACCCCACTTAAAATGCCACA